>NC_063363.1:7521005-7537013 GCF_021869965.1 Rhincodon typus
GCTATTGTCCCAAAAGCCTGGAGGTTCACCACCAGCAGTGAAGCAGACCTTTAAAATGGGAACTGAATCGGCTGGGGAGAAAAAACAGTTACAGTAAATTCAGAGACACAAGATGCAATATTGTTTTTGAAATACAATCTGTCAATGCAATCACTGTAACATTCTGTGTACAAATTGTTGGTGATTCGAAAAACATTGTTCTTTGCATTTATTGTGTTCAACTGAATAAAATCATTAGCTGTCTTTTTTTGTTGTCTTTCTAAAATTACTGGATGGGATGGATGCTGAAAAATTAATGCTTGTCGAACAATTTGGAAATGATCATTCTATAGACATGAAAAACACTGGAAGGGTGTTGCACTGGAGAAAGAATATTCTTTGCCCCCTCTGCCTGTTGGACATTTGCTGAAATGTGAGTCAATCTCAAACAGACAGACCATGCTCCTTTCTTTCTACTTTCCATTTTATACATTGAGGTGGGAAGACTCACGTGTGAACATAGTAAACAGAGTCCTGACCCGAAACGTCAGCTTTCCTGTTGCTCTGATTCCTGCCTGGCCTGCTGTGTTCCCCCAACTCCACACTTTGTTATCGTTAAACCGACAGTCAATCTGCTTTTTAAACAGGAAGCCGCAAGGGCAGGTTTTCAACAATGTGCAGTGTATTTAGGAACTATTTTATTGAAAGTAAACCGGGTGTCCCACTGATGTGAGGAAGCATATAAAACAGATTATTTTGTATTCTTACATCTAGCTGTGTTGAAAAAGGACAGCAAAATTGAAGAAAATTTGCTTGCAACAGTTGTCTTTGAGTTGGGGTAAGCATTTCTGGCATCATGCCATTATTTCTGAAGCTTGACTTGTTTGATGCTGCGGGTAAAGACTCGGCCCAGTGTTTGGAAAGAAGTGCCTACTACCTTAAGGCCAACTCGCCTTCAAACAGGTACCACAATAGGCCTTGTCATTAGAAAATGTGGCAAGTGGAGTGTGGGAGCTACAGGGCATCCCAATGTAAGTGGACACTGTCACCTGTCTGACTGTGATTGTGGAAGATTAGTTGAGTGAAGACAATCACAGACTCTCTGGCAGGTCATATCCTGAGCAGAGGGACCCTAGGTCAGCCAACAGCAAAATCTCAAAAGAAAACCAAGCCTTTGCCAAATGGCTAAAACGTTCTTCAGGATCTGGGTCAGCAAGGCATTGTAGTTGCTCCCGGTGTGTTGGCTCAAGCAAGCAAAGGAGTACTGTGAGGCCTGACTTGAGTAAGAAAACTGGTAGGCCGGTATCCAGGAGATTGTACACCCTGGAAAGTCCACCTGCATGTGGGTTGGAACAGTTGAAATGAGTAGTAACATCCAAATCAATTAATATAAATATCTGGGCAAATGGTTGGTCGGTTCTCATGGAGATTGATACCCACGCTGCTGCATCAGTGGTTGCAGGACCAAGTTCATTCTTGACTCCAACTCTTAAGCTTGTGCAAGACCTCGGTTAGACTGAGATCCTAAGCCAGGGAACCTTTACAGATTAAGAACAAAGAACAAAGAACAAAGAAAATTACAGCACAGGAACAGGCCCTTCGTCCCTCCAAGCCTGCGCCGATCCAAATCTTCTATCCAAACCTGTCGGCTATTTACCAAGGATCTGTATCCCTCTGCTCCCTGCCCATTCATGTATCTGTCTCGACACATGTTAAATGACGCTATCGTGCCTGCCTCTACCACCTCCGCTGGCAACGTGTTCCAGGCACCCACCACCCTCTACATAAAGAACTTTCCATGCACATCTCCCTTAAACTTTTCCCCTCTCACCTTGAAATCGTGACCCCTAGTAATTCAGTCCCCCACTCTGGGAAAAAGCTTCTTGCTGTCCACCCTGTCTATACCTCTCATGATTTTGTAGACCTCAATCAGGTCCCTCCTCAACCTCTGTCTTTCTCATGTAAATAATCCTGATCTACTCAACCTCTCTTCATAGCTAGTGCCCTCCATACCAGGCAACATCCTGGTGAACCTCCTCTGCACCCTCTCCAAAGCATCCACATCCTTTTGGTAATGTGGCGACCAGAACTGTACGCAATATTCCAAATGTGGTCGAACCAAAGTCCTAGACAACTGTAACATGACCTGCCAACTCTTGTACTCAATACCCTGTCTGACGAATGAAAGCATGCCGTATGCCTTCTTGACCACTCCATCGACCTGTGTTGCCACCTTCAGGGTACAATGGACCTGAACACCCAGATCTCTCTGTGCATCAATTTTCCCCAGGGCTTTTCCATTTACCAGATAGTTCACTCTTGAATTGGATCTTCTAAAATGCATCACCTCGCATTTGCCTGGATTGAACTCCATCTGCCATTTCTCCGCCCAACTCTCCAATCTATCTATGTTCTGCTGCATTCTCCGACCAGTCCCCTTCACTATCTGCTACTCCACCAATTTTAGTGGATCCAACTCCTTCAGGATCCAACTTTGGTTCCAGCCTTTTATGAGAAGCAGCTGGTTCAGTCAGAGCTGATTGTAGTAAAAAGCTCAGGCCCAAGCTTGATGGGATGAAATTAGTTGAGAAAAATTCACCTGGAGTAGCTCAACGTTTTTTGATTAGAAAATATCTGCCTGAGTCAAGTCCTAACTAAATATGTGGAAGATTTTCAGGAAGGTATAGGGACTATTAAAAGAGCCAAGGTCAACTTGCATGTTGAGCAGGAAGCAATCCAGAGTTTTGCCAGTCCAGCCCAGTGCCATTTGCCTTACGTGCAAAAGTAGATGCAGAAATCAGAAGGCTGGAAAGTGAAGGAATCATCAAACCAGTCCAGTTTGCGGAATGGGTCGTACTGATTGTCCTATTTGTCAACAGGTTTGTCTGCCTTTGTGGGGATTTTAAACAAACAGGAAAACACATCTTGCAGCTGGATAAATACTCAATCACTTGCTTAGATCAATCCTGGCAGGGAGGCTGTCCTTCACAAAGCTGGCGATGAGCTATGTCATGCCGATTATGAAATCTGACAGCTCGGCCCATCTTTGTGGGATTTCAAGCAAATGGAAAACCGCTTCTTGCAGCTGCATTAATACCCAATCCCTCACATAGAGGACTTGTATGCTAAACTCTTGTGGGGGGGGAGGTGTTGCTGTCCTTCTCGATACTAGACATGAGCCATGCATACTTGCATTGCAGTTACATAAGAATTCCCGGAAGCATGCCACAATTAATACCCATAAGAGTTTATACCAATATACAAGACTGCCATTTGGGGTATCATCAGCTTGCACCCTTTTCCAGCTGACAATGGAGAACATTTCGCAAAGTCAACCCCAGGTTGCCATTTATCTGGATGACATGATAAAACCAGGAAGACCAGTAAAGAGTACTTGGAGAACTTGGACAATATGCTTAAACATTACTCCCAAGTGGGTTTATGCCTTAGAAGGGGTAAATGTGTGTTCCAGTGCGACCCAAGTGACCTATGGGAGTTAGGCATTGATAAGACTGGGATGTGCCCATTGGAAGATAAAGTAAGGGACTGGCTCTGAGCTGGCTGGTCAGAGCCAATGTGCAAACCACATGTAAATAAAAGGTGACTTGGTGATGGGATACTAGCCTCTGTGCAGTTATTTCAATAATCATCATGATTGCTCTGCATTCTTTCTGTAGATTTAATCAGTTTTTTTTAAAATTCATTCATGAGATGGAGATGTTGCAGACTAGGCATTTATTGCCCTTCCCTAACTGCTCTTAGAAAGTTGAGTAGCCTTCTAAAGCTATTGCATTCCTTGGGGGTATGGGAAGGCCCACAATGCTGTTAGGGATACCAGGATTTTTAACCAACAGCCGAGAACGAATGATGATGCAATTTCAAGTCAGAATACTGAAGAAAGAACAGTACAGAACAGGAACAGGTCCTTCAGACCTCCAAGACTGCACTGACACATTTTGCCTTTCTAAACTAAAATCTTTTAGCCTTTACACAGTCCATTTCCCTCTAATCCCTGCCTATTCATATGTCTGTCAAGATGCATTTTAAACAATGCTATTGTATCCATCCCCACCACCTTCTCCAGCAGCCAATTCTAGGCACTTGCCACCCTATGTGTTAAAAAAAACTTGCCTCTCAAATCTCCTTTAAACTTAACCCCCTTTTACCTTAAACCTAGGCCCTGTAGTAACTGATGTCTCTATCCTGGGAAAAAAACTTCCACTATTCATTTTATCCATGCTCCTCATAATTTTGTACACTTCTATCAGGTCGGCCCTCATTGTTTAACGTGAAAAGTGAAAGCAAACCAAGTTTGTCTGATCTCTCCTCACAGCTAACATCCTCCAAACCAGGTAACATTCTAGTAAACCATTTCTGTACCCTCTCCAAAGCCTCCACAATTTTCTTGTAGTGTAGAGATCAGAACTGTATACAATCTTCCAAATGTGGCCTAACTAAAGTTCAGCTGCAAACTGCCTTGCCAAATTTCATACACTGTGCCCGGACTGATGATGGCAAGCATGCCATAAAGCTTCTTGACCACCTCATCCAATTGTGTTGCCACTTTCAGAGAACTGTGGACCTGTACGTCTAGATCCCACTGTATATTGATGCTACTAAGGGTTCTGCAATTTATTGTTGTGACGGTACTGTACCTTTAAGAGGAGTTTGTTCTGTGCTGATTCTCTTGCAGAGAGCTGTTGCTAGAGGCAGCGGAATTCTGCTGGTAAACAGCTCTGAACTCCCGAAGTGATTTTTTAAAAAAAAATTAGGCAAAGGAAGCATGAGTGGGTGGAGTCAGGCTCACACAGATCTAGGGTTTTAGTTTTGATATAAGTTTTATAGTTTTGACATACGATCGATCAAGGAGCAAATTTTACATCAAAGTTTTTCAAGGAAATTATGGATAGTTTAGGAATAAAACTATTCAACTCAACTGTGTACCATCCAGAATCACAAGGAGAATTAGAATGGGTGCATTAAACTGTTGAGGGTCTATATTCAAGACTATCCAGAGGAATGGGATAAAAGAATTCAGTCTGTACTTTTTGTAATTAGGAATTCACCTAATGAATCAACTAAATTCAGCCCAGTTGAACTAGTATTTGGACATAAGGTGAGAGAGCCACTGAAATTAATTGTGGAGAAATTGGTGCATCAGAGTTTAGAGACTACATTATTGGATTGCGTGTCAAATGTTAGGGAAAGATTAAACGGTGTTGGCTCGACAGGATTTAAAAGTAGCACAGCATGTGATGAAAAAAGAAGCAGACAAGAAATCAAAAATTCTCAAATTTGCTTGTGAAGATAAATTGTTAGTGTTATTCCCAATGGTAGGTGAACCTTTAAAGGCAAGATTTAATGGGCCTTATCTAATCAAAAGGAAATTGAGTGAAGTGAACTATTTGATAAGAAAACCGTACAGAAAGGAATCTCACAGAGTGTGTCATGTGAATATGCTCAAAAGGTATTTTGATAGGGACGGTAAGCAAAAGGAAAAAGTGTTATTTGTTACAACTCAATGAAGAACTAAATCCAATTAAATTGGACAGTGAGGAAGTTCTCAATAATTGGGATAAATTATCGAGTGACCTTCCAGAGGAAAATCAAAATGGCCCAAACGAATTACTACAATCACATGGAGAGTTGTGTGGGAATAAGCTGGGGAGTACTAACATGATAACGCATGGTACAGATGTAGGAAATGCTGTTCCAATTAAGCAACATCCTTATAGGTTAACCCTCTAAAATTGGCACAGCTTCAAAAGAGATTGAAAGCATGCTCAGAGATAACATAATCAAAGTGAGTTGCAGGGAATGGATCTCATCCATAAAGATAGTGCCAAAATCAGATGGTACCCAATGATTATGTATGGACTATCATAAATTGAATGCAGTTAAAAATCCTATACATCAGATGCATACCCTATTCCATGTTTGGAAGATTGTATTGAGAAGGTGGGACAAGAACTCATATTTCTAAGTTGGACTTACGCAAAGGATACTGGCAGGGAACTTTATACAAAAGAGCAAAGGAAATTTCAACTCTGGTGACACTGAATGGATTTACCAGTTTAAAGTCATGCTATTTGGTATGAAAAATGTGCTGTCCACATTTTAGTCACACGTGGAAGGAACATTTTGAACATCTAGCAGATTTGTTTGATCAACTTCAGGAGGTGGGCTTGGTGATAAATCTGGCTAAGAGTGAGATTGCAAAAGTCTAAGTCACTTTCCTAGACCACATCATTGGACCTGGACAGATGGCCTCACGGGACATGAAAATAAAAGTTATTGGAGAGTTTCCCATATTATCAACGAAGAGGGATGTACTATGATTCCTGGGACCAAATAGCTTTTATCAAAAATTCAAGGAGGTTTGGTCCAGTTCGTAACACTGCATATTTCCCATCTGCATTAGATCTTCCGGTGTGTATCACCTTGTATTTATCTGGAATAAATTGCATCTGCCAATTCTCCACCCAAGTCTCCAGCCTATTGATATCTTGCTGTATCCTCTAGCAAACCTTCTCACTATCTGCAGCTCCTCCAAACTTTGCATCGTCAACAAACTTAGTAATCAGGCCATGTACATTTCCTCCAAATCATTTATATATGTTAAAAACAGAGGCTCCAGGACTGACCCCTGCGGAATATCATTGGTCACAGATCTCCAGTCAGAAAATGCCCTTGCACTGCTTTTCTTTGTCTTCTATGATTAAACAAGTTTTGTATCCATTTCACCAGCTGACACTCAACTCTATGAGAGAAGATATTCCTCCTCTTCTCAGTCTTAAATTGGCACCATTAATTGGCACTGAATCTATGGCTTCCCAAAGGTGCATAAACCGGAAGTACCCCTCAGACCCATAGTCTCCCTCCCAGGCATACCGACACACAGGTTAGCCAAGAGTTACAATGAAGACTAAAGCACCTTGTCAGCAAGTCACCCTACTCAATTCACTCAGCCCAGGAGTTCCTCAAATCCCTCAAGGGCATAAGAATAGACGGGGACGAGACCATAGTGTCCTTTGATATTACCTCTCTATTCACATCAATTGACATTCCACTGGCAAAAGAAACAGTAGCAACACTACTAAAAGAGCAAGACCCGAGTGACACCATCTCCACAGACAACATGCTGAAACTACTGGACCTATGCCTCAAGACCCATTTTACCTTTAATGGCCAAATATATGAACTGATCAACGGGACACCCATGGGGTCACCAATCTCCGGACCAATAGCTGAAGCATTGATGCAGAGCCTCGAAAGCATGGACCTTCCGCAAATCCAACCCAAACTATGGATCCAATACATGGATGACACTTTCATCATCATCGAACGGACCAAACTAGAGAAGACACACCAACTGATAAACAACACTCTCACCCGCAACAAATTCACCAGGGAAAAGGAAAAGAACGAACAGCTCCCATTCCTGGATGTCATGGTAGAATGCAGGGCCAACGGGGAATTTCTGATGAAGATACAGAGAAAGGCCACACTCACAAGTCCTGAATTTCAACAGTAACCACCCCGACACCCACAAGTGAAGTTGCATGAAAACACGATTTAAACGAGAGACAACACACTGTAGCAACACGGAACTACGCCAACACGAAGAGTTCCTCCACCAAGTATTTCAGGGCAACGATACCCGAACAACTGGATCCAACGATGCCTAACTCACGAACAACAACAGGAAGGTACAATATGCCCTGAAACATTTGTCATGTTACTGTACATGAAGAACACATCCGAACTGACCACAGGACTCCTACGACCATTGGGCATCAGAGTGGCACACAAACCTATGTCAACACTACACCAACAGCTAACTCGAACCAAAGACCTCTTACCCACTATGGACAGAACCAACGTATTATAGAAGATCCCATGCAAAGACTGCGACAAACATTACATTGGACAGATAGGAAGGAAACTGGCCACAAGAACACATGAACACCAACTAGCAACAAAAAGACACGACCAGTACTCACTCATCTCCATTCACATGGATAAGGAGAACCACCAGTTCGATTGGGACAACATCAGGATCCTAGGACAGGCCAAACAGAGACAAGCACGGGAATTTCTAGAGGCTTGGTTCTCCCCCAAGAAGGCCATCAATAAACACATAGAATTAGACCCTAAATATGCACTACTGCGACGAAAAACCGGAAATGAGGTAAACAACTCCAACGGACCCCAGAGTTTAAACACCAGGTGGGAAAACACAATGGCGCTTCATTGGAGGCTGCACTGATGATGTTACCCAGCAGGGTAATGAAATGTCTGCGAACTAACGAACCAGCTTGGTGAGTGAACCAGCCGCAGCAGCCACAACCCGAGCTACAGATCTACTCAAGACCCTTTGGCACCATTAATTCTGAGACTATCCCTCTGGTCCTAGACTCTCCCATGAAGGGAAACATTCTCTCAGTATTTACCCTGTCAAACTCCTTAAGAATCCTACATTTTTCAATGAGGTCACCACTCATTCTTCTAAATTCCAATGAGTACAGTCCCAACCTGTTTAGCCTTTGCTCCACAAGACAATCCCTCCGTTCTGGGATCATCCCAGTGTACCTTCTCTGAACTCCTTCCAGTGAAATGATACTTTTTCTTACATATGGAGACCAAAACAGTTCATAGTATTCTGTAGTGATTACAACTAGGTCAACCAGGTGCACTTCTTAGAATATGAGTTCCCTGATTGGTGCTGTTAATCTGGTCCAATCAGGGAGCTCTGGCTGACAGATAGGAACAGAAGTGTCAGACATCCTGTTCACTCTTACAGCTGATTCTGAGGGAGCTGGATCAATATCAAGGACTCTCCACGTGTAAATAAGGGGTGACTTGGTGACAGGATACCGGCCTCTGTGGACTTATTTCATACTCCAGATGTGATCTCAACCAGCACCTTGTACGGTTGCAGTAAGACTGCATTCCTATACTCCAACCCCCTTGAAATAAGAGCGAACATTCCATCATCCTTCCTGATTCCCTGCTGCACAGTTGTGCAAGCTTTCTGTGTTTCATGCATATATCCACAAATCCCTTTGTTGTTGCTGCTTTCTCTATTTAAATGTTATTCTGTTCTTTTGTTCTTCCTTCCAAAATAAACAACTTTGTATTTCCCCACACTATTTTCCATTTTGCAACATTTTTCCCACTGACTTAACCTATCACTGTATATCTGTAATAACAAGGTGTAGAGCTGGATGAACACAGCAGGCCAAGCAGCATCAGAGGAGCAGGAAGGCTGACGTTTCGGGCCTTCAGCTTTTCTGATGAAGGGTCTAGGCCCGAAATGTCAGCCTTCCTGCTCCTATGATGCTGCTTGGCCTGCTGTGTTCATCCAGCTCTACACCTTGTTATCTCAGATTCTCCAGCATCTGCAGTTCCTACTATCACTGTATATCTGTAAACTGTTTGTATCCCTCTCACAAGCTGCTTTTCCACCTATTTTAGTATTGCCTACAAATTTGGATATGGTACATAGATAAAAGGTGATGGAAGTCATGAGCTTGAAAGGTGCTGTTGAAGGAGTCTTGGTGAATTGCCATCTTGTAGATGCTTGTGGGAAGACTCAATGTTCAAAGTCAAGGATGTGGTGACAATCATGTGGCTGCTTTGTCTTGGATGGTGTTGAGCAATTGAGCTTCTGGAGTGTTGTTGGGGCTGCATTTATCAAGGCAAGTGGTGATTAATCCTGGCCTATATCTTTTAGATGGTAGACTGGCATTGGGACACATGAGGTGAATTACTCACTACAGAAGCTTTGACCTTCTCTTAAAGTCACAGAGTCATACAGCATGGAAACAGATCCTTCAGTCCAATCAGTCTATGCTAAATCCCAAACTAAACTAGTCCCACATGCCTGCACTTTGTCCATATCCTTCCAAACATTTCTTGTTCATGCACTTATCTAAATGCCTTTTAAATATTGTAACTATGCCTGCATCCATCACTTCCTCTGGAAGTTCATTCCGAACATGAACCACTCTCTGTGTAGAAAAGTTGCCTCTCATAGTTTTTTTAAAATTATTCTCCTCTCACCTTAAACATATACTCACTAGTCTTGAAATCCACCCCCCACCCCAATTATTTATATGCCTAGTCCAGTTCAGTTTCTAATCAATGACAACCCCAAGGAAGTTGTTAGTGAAGGATGCTTTCCACTTATCAACTGCAGCCTGGATATTGCCCAAATCTTCCTGTAAATGGGCATGGACTGCTTCAGAACCTGAGGACTCATAGATGGAGCTGAACATTATGAAATTATTAGTCAACATCCCCACTTCAGGTCTTACACTGGATGGAAGGTCATTGATCAAACAGCTGAAGATAACTAGCCCTAGAACACTACTCTAAGGAACTCCTGTAGTGATGTCTTGCATTGAGATCATCAACCTCCACTAATGACAACCAACTTCTTTTCTGCTAGGTATGACTCCAATCAATGGAAGTTATCCCTCCAATTCCCAATGACTGTAGTTTTGTTAGGCCTCCTTGATGCCATACTTGTCCAAATGCTGCCCAGACACTCACATTTCACCTCACAAGTTCAGTTCCTTTTTAAAGACCAAGATAGAAATGAGGTAGTAACAAAACAGAAGTCACTGGAAAAGCACAACAGGACTGGCAGCATCGGTGAAGGAAAATGAGAGTTAACATTTCGGGTCCGGTGACCCTTGCACAGAAATCAGATGCTGGCAGACCTGCTGAGCTTTTCCAGCGACTACTGTTTTTATTCCTAATTTACTGCATCTGCAGTTCTTTTGGTTTTTAGAAATGAGATAGTTTTGGGTGGACCTAGCAGAACCCAAACTGAATATCAGTGAACAAGTTATTTCTGAACAGGGTTTGCTTGATAGCATTGTCGACAACCCCTTCCAACACTTGCTGATGATGAAGGGTTCGACAGATAGGGCAATATGTAGCTGAATTGGATTTGTCCTTTTTAGATAGGACTGGGCAATTTTCTGTATTGCTGCATAAATGCCAGGTTTGTAGCTGTACTGGAACAGTATGTTTCTGGGCACGGCTAATTCTGCAGCACAAGTCTTCCGTACTATTACCAGAATGTGTCAGGGCCTGTAGCTTTTGTAATATCCAATGTATTCGGCCAGTTAATGATATTACAGAAAAGGAATTGAATTTGCTGAAAAATGGCATCTGTTGTGCTATAGACCTCTGGAGGAGGTTGAGATGAATCAACCACTTGTCACGACTGGTTGAAGATAAATGCAAATACCTTGTCTTCAGCATTGATATGTTGGCCTGCTCCATTGTTGAGGATGAAGTTATTTGTGGAGTTCCTTCCTCCTGTCAGTTGTTTAATTGTCCATCACTATTCGCAACTGGATGTGGTAGGACTGCAGAGCTTAGATCGAATCCCCATGCTTTAGGATGGCTTAGCCCTGAATATTGCATGCTGTTTCCACTGTTTGGCATACTAGTGGTCCTATGTTGGAGATTCACCAGGCTGACATTTTATTTTTAGGTGCTGCTCATGGCATGCCCCCCTGCACTCTTATTTAAACTCGAGTCAGTTCCCTGGCTTGATAGTAATGGTAGCATAGAGGAAAGGCAGACCTGAGGTTACAGATTGTGTTTGAATACAATTCTGTTGCTGTCGATGTTCTACAGTGATTCATGGATGCCTCTATTCCATTCAGTATGGTGTTAGTGTTACTGGTAGTGATGCCATTAATACATGATGGAGGATGTCATCAGTTTGAAGACAAAATATTGTCTCCTCCAGGACAGAACAGTGACCATTCTTACTATTACTTTCATATCTTTAACCTCTCCCTGCTACAATCTGAAGTCCCCATCTGCTTCAAGAAGACCACCATCGTCCCAGTACCAAGGAAAACACATGCAACATGCCTCAATGATTATCACCCAGGGGCTGTGACCTCCACAGTTATGAAGTGTTTCGAGAAACTAGTCATGGCTCACATCAACTCTAGCTTCCCAGCCTTCCTTGATCCCTTGCAATTTGCCTACTGGCACAACAGATCAACAGCAGAAGCCATTTCTCCAGCCTTACACTCATCCCTGGAACATCTGGATAATAAGCAAACGTAAGTCAGGCTTGTATTTATCTACTACATTTCTGCCTTCAACACTATAATCCGAACCAAACTAATCTCCAAACTCTTAGGCCTTGGTCTCAACTCCTCCTTCTGCAACTGGATCCTCAGCTTTGTGATCCACAGACTGCAATCAATGAAGGTACCTTCTCCACAATAATCCTCAACACTAGTGCCATGCAAGGATGCGTACTCAGCCCCCTACTGCACTCCCTGTATACTCATGACTGTGTGGCCAAATTTTGTCCAAATGCCATGTATAAGCTTGCTGATGACACCACCGGAAATGAAACAACAATGAGATAGAATACAGGAAAGAGGTAGAGTGTCTGGTGATGTGGTGCAAAGATAACAATCTCTCCCTCAATATCAGCAAAACTAAAGAGGTGATCATTAACTTCAGGAGGAAAGGAGCGGGACATGCCCCTAACCACATTGATGGAGCTGAGATGGAGCGACAATAACCAACAATCTGTCCTGGACCACCCATGTTGATATGACGGTCAAGAATGCACAACAATGCCTCTTCTTCTTCAGGAGGCTAAGGAAATTCAATGTGTCCATAAGGACCCTCAACAACTTTTACACATTCACCATAGAAAGCATTCTATCTGGATGCATCACAGCTTGGTAAGGCAACTGGTCTGCCTAGGACCGTAAGAAATTACAGAAAGTTATGAACACAGCCCAGACTATCACGCAAGTCAACCTCCCAGACATTGACTCCATCTACATTTCTCATTGCCATGGAAAGGCAGCCAACATCATCAAAGACCCCTCCCACCCCAGCTACAATCTCTTCCAACCTCTTCTATCAGGCAGAAGATAATAAAGTTTAACCACATGCATCTACATGTTCACGAACAGTTTCTTCCCCGCTGTTATTAGACTGCTGAATGGACTTCTCAAATTTCAAATTTAATGTTGACCTTGCTGTGACACCTCCTGTGCAGCCATAGCTTTGTATGCCTCACTCTGTTCAATCACCCTATGATCTGTGTGTCTTTGCATGGTATGATCTGTCAGTACTGCATGCAAATCAAAATATTTCACTTTACTTAGGTACATGTGACAACAACAATAAATCAGAGGGTCATGGTGGAGGTTTGTTTTTCAGACTGGAAGTTTGTGACCAGTGGTGTGCCACAAGGATCGGCGCTGGGTCCACTGCTTTATGGCACTTACATAAATGATTTGGATGTGAACGTAGGAGGTATGATTAGGAAGTTTGCAGATGACACTAAAATTGGAGGTGTAGTTGACAGTGAAGAAGGTTACCTCAGAGTATAACGGGATCTTGATCAGGTGGGCCAAGGGGCTGAGGAGGGGCAGATGGAGTTTAATTTAGATAAATGTGAGGTGCTGCATTTTGGAAGACAAATTAGGGCAGGATGTATACTCTTAATGGTAAGGTCCTGGGGAGTGTTGCTGAACAAAGAGACCTTGGAGTGCAGGTTCATAGTCCCTTGAAAGAGCAGGTAGATAGCATAGTGAAGAAGGTATTTGGTATACTTGCCTTTATTGGTCAGTGCATTGAGTATAGGAGGTCATGTTGTGGCTATACAAGACATTGGTTCGGCCACTTTTGGAGTATTGTGTGCGGTTCTGGTTTACAGGATGAATGTTGTGAAACTAAAAAGGGTTCAGAAAAGAGTTAAGAGGATATTGCCAGGGTTGGAAGGTTTGAACTATAGGGAGAGGCTGAATAGGCTGGGGCTATTTTCCCTGGAGCGTCGGAGGCTGAGGGGTGACCTTATAGAGGTTTATAACATCATGAGGGGCATGGATAAGGTACATAGACAAGGTCTTTTCCCCAGCGTGAGGGCGTCCAACACTAGAGAGCGTAGGTTTAAGGTGAGAGGGGAAAGATATAATAGGGAACTAAGGGGTAACTTTTTCTCACAGAAGGTGGTGCATATATGGAATGAGCTGCCAGAGGAAGTGGTGGAGGCTGGCACGATTACAACATTTAAAAGGCTTCTGGATGGGTACATGAATAGGAAGGGCTTACAGGGATATGGGCCAAATGCTGGCAAATAGGACTAGATTTATATAAGATATCTGGATGGCATGAATGAGTTGGACTGAAGGGTCTGTTTCCGTGCTGTACAGCTCTATGACTCTGTGACTCTAAATCAAATAGAGTGATGCACCTGTGACAGGTAGATTGGTTACGAACCTCTTTTCATCCTGTTGGTTGCCTCACCACCTGCTGACCCCGTCTGGCAGCTGTGGTCTTTAGGAATTGACCAGTTCAGTCAATAGCAGGCTTAGTACTCTTGTCCTCAAATGTCAAGAATATGCCTTTTGGAGGAATTGGGAGAAGTGGTGGAAATGCTGGTGGTACTTGCAAGACAAAAAAGAGAGAAAGCAGCGTGGCTAGTAGTTAGAAATAGTATGCAATAGTTGAGACTGACAGTGGGGTTACTGTGAGATTTGCCGAGGAATGAAGAGTGGCACTTCCTCTGTTGGCAAGGCATAGATGTTTCAGCCTCTCCACAGGAGCAGTGCTGGTCTGCGTCTGTGAGGGCCAGGTTTCTCTCCTCATCGTGTGAGGGGTCTTGTGTCACGCATCTTCCACCCATATGGCATTTCTCCACCTTGTAATGGCTGTCTTCTCCTGTAATGAAAGCAAGGGAGAAAATGAAGCAGACAAAAGTGGTTGACACAGCTGTTAGTGCTGGTTCAGGTGGCAACAATTTGTGAGGTGTCCTGAGTGACCGATTAGGTTGCTTAGAGAGCATGCAGGGATAGTAGTTTGGGAGGTTGGGATGTGAGGTGAAAGAGGATGAGCAAAGACGTTGCAGGCAATCATGAGAAGAGAAAAGCATGAGCCTCGATGGGTACAATAGCAGAGATGAGATAATTGTGAGGTAGCAGATAGAAGCATGTTGCAGTTGGTGCAGCAAGAAGGATCATTGACTTGTTGAGGCATTGCTGACCATTCCCTCAAATTGCCAAAATGGCACTGACCTCCTAACATGGCCTCTTCTGTTGGTCGTCCCTGAAGAAGATTCCTCTCATTTCCCCCCTTTCCTTAACCAGGTATACCAGGTATAAATTGGGGAATCGCAGTGCCATCTTCCCATTCTAAGACATTTTCAGGAAATGTTCATGATTAAGAAGGGCAGCTTCAGAATACCATTGCTTGACTAGTGCACAGAAGCCTTTTGAAGATTTTGTAGATGCAAAAGATGTTGGTATTTCAGCAGACATCCAGTGAAAGGCAAGTTGTTCTACTAACAGTTTGTTGCAGGATGACACTGGATTTGGATGTGACAGTTCTATACAGGAGGAGTGGGTAGTTACTAAGGCAAGTTACAGCAACTGGTGAGGAAAAACAAATTGGCTTCCTTTAGGCTTTACGTATTTCACTGTTGAGAATGACTCATCATCTGACATTTACAGAAGTCTGGAGGCTTCTGGCAATGTTGTGTACACCACAAGATGTTTATCTACACAGGAATCAATCAGATAGTGAGAACTTATCTTGCCACTTGGCAAACGCATAAAAGGTGCAGCGATATTTTCCTAAACTCGATTTGGAGGCACCAATATTTTTGCCCAACTTACATAGAACATAGAACATAGAACATAGAACATTACAGCGCAGTACAGGCCCTTCGGCCCTCGATGTTGCGCCGACCTGTGAAACCAATCTGAAGCCCATCTAACCTAAACTATTCCATTATCATCCATATGTTTATCCAATGACCATTTAAATGCCCTTAAAGTGGGCGAGTCTACTATTTTTGCAGGCAGGGCATTCCACGCCCTTACTACTCTCTGAGTAAAGAACCTACCTCTGACATCTGTCCTATATCTATCACCACTCAATTTAAAGCTATGTCCCCTCGTGCTAGCCATCACCATCCGAGGAAAAAGGCTCCCACTGTCCACCCTATCTAATCCTCTGATCATC
>NC_063363.1:7542013-7543967 GCF_021869965.1 Rhincodon typus
ATCTGTTATGGGAGTTAACATAAGCATTGTTGTATTAGGTACATTTAAAGGCAAAATCAAATCAGCTGTATTAATTTTAATATTATTCATTGATACTTTGTCTTCATGATGCTATTTTAAAAATAAGTCTATAATAGTGGTGACAGACAACCCACTTCCATTTTATTTTGGCAAATATATCGAACCAGAAACAATGATTTTTTTTGTGGATTGTGGAGTGATTGGTAAAGCCTATGTTCCATTTGCCTTGATATGAATCCCTGCTGTGTGGAAACAGGCCATTTAGCCCATCTAGTCCGCACTCTGGAGACATCCCACTCAGATCAACCCCCTACTCTATCCCTGTACCCCTGCATTCTCATGGCTAACCCACCTAGCTGCATGGCCTGGACACTATGGGTAATTTAGCATGGCCAATCCACCTAACCTGTGCATCTTTGGATGTGGGTGGAAACTGGAGCACCCGGGGAACCCCATGCAGACAGAGGGAAAATGTGCAAACTCCACACAGTCACCTGACGGTGTAATTGAACCCAGGTCCCTGGCACTATGAGGCAGCAGCGCTAACTACTGAGCCACTGTGCCACCCTTTCCCTTCTGAGGGGGGGATTCCTTCGGGATATTTTGACCTCAGAGGACTGAACCCACTGTCATATTCCTGTCTCTGTTGTTAGACTGCCAAGAAATGGTATTTTCTTACAGCCACGGCCTTATTTGGTATGGAGATTGGCCTGCTGTTTGTGGAAACATGACCAGAATGATACAGGAGTGGTCAGGTTAAAAGGTCCACCTCCTTTCCCAAAAAATCATTGGCTCAGTACATTGCAATGAAATCAGTGCTGAAGGTTGATCTATATTAGGAAGGTCTCATAACGTACAGAAATTTGAACCTTCTAATTAACTTAACCACATCACTTCCTCATCTTATCTTCATTCTGCTCACCCCTCCTATTAAACCACTTAGCACATATAACTAAAAAACCTGATTATACGCTATTGAATAACCTATTAAACGTCCCAAGCTTTTCAAACCAGCTGTGAAAAGAGCTTCAAGTATTTGTAAAATTATGAGACAGTTGCATTGGAGTTAAGAACCCACAAAATCTCCCGAACATACAAACTGTCACCAGAACTGATATCTCAGCAGAGGCTTGAGGTGAAAACATAAAAATAAGAAAATATGAAAAGTAAATTAACATTAGTGTTGTATAAGACTACCATTTCAACTTGTGGATAGATAAGTTTTTTTTAAAAAATCATCAGAAGACTTTTCCGCATTTATAATATTGATTTTTACTTCTGCCAACTGGAAAGTAAACAATCAGATAAATACATTTATTGCATAGTTGTATTTTCTAATCACAATACTGTCATGACAGACATTAATGATACACATATAATTCATAATACTGCATGCGACGATGCAGTGCAGACAAGGAAAATCATTTCTCCTTGCATTTTAAACTATTTATATCTTTAATCCTGGTTTACGTCTCTACACAAAACAAAAGAACAAAGAACACTACAGCACAGGAACAGATCCTTCAGCACACCAAGACTACACTGACACATGATGCCTTTCTAAACTGAAAACCTTTTGCGTCTACAAAGTCTGTATTCCTCTTTTCTCTGCCTATTCATAAACTTGTCAATACACCTCTTAAACAATGTTATTGTATCCACCTCCACCACCTCCTCTGGCAGTGCATTCCAGGCACTTACCACACACTTGTAAAAAACACTTGCCTCTCACATCTCCTTTAAACTTGTAATAACAAGGTGTCAGGCTGGATGAACACAGCAGGCCAAGCAGCATGAGAGGAGCAGGAAAGCTGACGTTTCAGGTCTGCACCCTTCTTCAGAAAAGAACGGTCCAGACCCATAACGTCAGCTTTCTTGCTCCTCTGATGCTGCTTGGCCTGCTGTGTTCATCCAGCTCTACACCTTGTTATCT
>NC_063363.1:7543977-7555269 GCF_021869965.1 Rhincodon typus
GCTGCTTGGCCTGCTGTGTTCATCCAGCTCTACACCTTGTTATCTCAGATTCTCCAGCATTGGCAGTTCCTACTATCTCCTTTAAACTTGTCCCTCTTTTACCTCAAACCTATGACCTCTAGTAATTGACATTTCTATGCTGGGAAAAAGACTCTGATTATCCATTCTATCCATGCCTCTCGTAACTTTGTAAACTTTTATTAAGTTGCCCTACATCCTTTGACATTCAAGTGAAAACAAATTTGTGTTCAAGGTTGTCCAATCTCTCCTCATAGCTAATGGTCTCCAAACCAGGCAACATTCTTGTAAACCGTTTCTATACTTTCTCCAAAGTGTCTCTGTCCTTCTTGTGGTGTGGCAATTAGAACTGTAAACAACATTGCAAATGCGTCCTATCTAAAGGTCTACACAGCCACAACATGTCTTGCCAATCTTTATACTGAATGCCGGATCACAGCTGGTTAAAATTCAACAGGTTGTAAAGCCTGACTACCTCCCAGAAAACAAACCAACTTTCCTCAGACCAACTCGTAATGAGTCAACAACAATCTCAATTGCCTCCTTGATAGGATTGAGCAGAAGGTGGAAACAAGGATTTGACCTTTGAGATTGGGATACTGCTCTGGACTGTATTCTTTTTCTTGTTGCAGTGAAGACCATGAAAATAAGGCACCTTGTTCCATATACACTGGTTTTTGCCTTGCTGTTATTAATCATTGAATGTTAGTCAACTCATACAGACTAGCCAACTATAAAGGGCATCATGTTCTCATCTCATATCCATACATTTAAAGGAATGATTTAGGAGTGACCAACTGCAACAGTTTGATTATGTCTCGTTTTTTAAAAAAATGAGGTCAATTTTTAATTTTTGGAATTGCAACAGCTGAGATCAGCTAGTTCAGCTAAAATCAGTATTGAGTCTTCCTTCTCTTAAATGGTCAGGTACTTATCAGATAAGGTTGATGACCTGTCAGACATTTTTTTTTGATAAAATTACTTTAAGCTTTTATGGTGGCCAGTAAAGCATAACATTTCCATCTCCATATTGTCTAAAAATCTCTTAAACTGCCAAAATTCTTATTGACCATGAAACACAGCAATTTTTCTCCTTGAAAAAGGTGAATACTCTGGCTCCTCATCTTCGAATTCTACACAAGAAAACAGTTTCTAATGCCAGTAAAATGAGATGGTACATAGTCCAGTGCAGTTTTCAGGCTGGTACCACCCAATTTATTCTTTTTAGAAAGAGTTTAAATTGGCCCCTTTATTTACTAATACATTATATAGAGTCAGAATCTCTACAGCGTGGAAAGAGGCCATTTGGCCTATTTAGTCTGCACTGACGCTTCAGCATCCCATTCAGGCCCAGCACCCCCACCCTCTCCCTGTAACCCTGCATTTACTAAGGCTAACCCACCAGCCTGCACAACCTTGGACACTGTTTTTTGTGGCCATTCCACATAACCTGCACATCTTTGGACTGTGGGAGGAAACCGGAGCACCCGGAGGAAACCCACACAGACACTGGGAGAATGTGCAAATTCCACACAGATGGTCAACCAGGGCTGGAATTGAACCTGGGTCCCTGGCGCTGTGAGGCAGCAGGACTAACCACATTTAACTCAATATGGCAATTCTTTAGTGCTTTCTCAATCTTTACAATTCAGCAACTTGTGATTCAATGATTGACCTAACCAGCTCTCAATTTTCTTTGCTACGAAATTAGAAATTGCTGTAGAAACATGACAGTTCTGGCAGCAACTGTTGAGAGAGAAATACAGTGAACATTTTGAGTCCCACTTGACTTCTTCTGAAGCTGGAAAATTGAGGTTTGTATGTTGACAGATGGAGAGGAGGAGGGAGTGGAAGATTGAATTGGAGTAGAACAAGGAATGATCCACTTGCTCCGCAAAAAGACAGGCATTAGTGGAGATAAGGGGAATTTGTTCAAACTGAAAACAAGCTCAGGAGGGCAATGTTAGATAGGGACTATTTATGCTTTTTTACTAGGAGGAAGCAGAGAGCCTTTAGAACATCCTGATGGGGAATTGACATATTGAGGGATTCTGTATCAATGGTGAAGAGGAGGCAGCTAGGCTGTGGAAACTGGAAATTGAGGAAGTGGTGCAAAACATCAGAGGAACCACACATAAGTGGGAAGAGATTGAGCAAGGGGACAGAAATAGAAAGAATTATAAGCAATGAGGCAGGAACAGGTCAAAATGATGGTTCTGCTAGTGTGGTCCTTCTTGTGGACATTGAGGAGGTAGTAGAACCAGATTGTGCCGTATTGGGGTACTGTGAGGTTGGAAGCTGTGGAGTGCAGATGTCCAGATGAGGTGGTGAGTGACTGTCCTAGAAACAACAGCTGATGACCACTGGTGGGGTCATGGTCCACGGGAAATAGCAGGAAGTGTCCGAGAGTTGGTGCTCAGCCTCTGCAAGTTTGAGGTCAGCATACCCTTATCAGCAGATTTGATTATAAAGTCTAGGTTAAAACTGAGACAACAGAATGCGTTGAATTCAGATGGAGACAGGTGACAGTGGATGAGGGGAGCAGAGAAATAATTTTTGGTGTTGGTAAAATATTACATAGTCTTTCGGCAATAACATATTCAAGATTGTCCCAAAGGATATCTTACTTTGAGATGTAATTGGAATAACCTTCCTTTGTTTGATTCATGGTATTTCTTATAGTTGTAATTAACTCAAAATCATCATTTCAAATAGAACCATTCATTATGCAAATCCCATCGTCTCTAATTGATCTATGCTTATAGAATGATAAGAAGTAAAACCCATCTTCAGTTCAGCTCAACCAGAATTAATGGATAATGCTGAATCCAAGTAAAGATCTGTGGGTGTGATGTTGTCAATTTTCCACTGAAACACCTTTATGAAATGTTGCCCTCCTGGCATTGATTCTATGTGTTTCCTGACCATGTGTTTTGTGCTGGAACTGATTGGACTGTTTGGCCTATTTGACCCAAATGCAATCTTTAAACTCCACACTCCATCTATTTAAATAACTCACAGCGCCAGGGACCCGGGTTCGATTCCACCCTTGGGCGACTCTCTGTGAGGAGTTTGCACATTCTCCCCGTGTCTGCGTGGGTTTCCTCCAGGTGCTCTGGTTTCCTCCCACAGTCCAAAGATGTGCGGGTTAGGTGGATTGGCCATGCTAAATTGCCCATAGTGTTCAGGGAGGTGTAGATTAGGTGGGTTACAGGGGGATGGGTCTGGGTGGGATGCTCTGAGGTTTGGTGTGGACTTGTTGGGCCGAAGGGCCTGTTTCCACACTGTAGGGATTCTATGATTCTATGAACTCCAAATGAAAATAATATCATTCTATTCTAAACTCTTTGAAAATGCCAATGTGGCTAAATAAAAGACACCAAACCTTATATATATGCAACAAGCAAAGTATTAGTTTTTATCTTTAATCTACAATTTAACAGATTCATCTAAATTGTATTAGAATGGTTAAGTCCACACATGCAAAGTTCAACTAATGATTGAATGCAAGCTGACACATCACAGAAGAGAGTTAGAATAGAATCACTACAGTGTGGAAACAGGCCCTTTGCCCCAACAAGTCCACACTGACGATCAGAGCATCCCACCCAGACCCATCCCCCTATAACCCACCTAATCCACACATCCCTGAAAACTATGGGCAATTTAGCATGGCCAATCCACCTAGCCTGCACATCTTTGGACTGTGGGAGGAAACCCATGCAGACACAGGCAGAATGTGCAATTCCACACAGACAGTCACCCGAGGCTGGAATCAAACCTGGGTCACTGGAGCTGTGAGGCAGCAGTACAAACCATTGAGCCACCGTGCTGCCCTGTGTTGTGTGATACTTTTAAAAGGATAAGGACTGGGCTTTTCAAAATGTTGGAGAGCGTCTCCATTGTTACAAAGATGGCAGATTCGGTTGAAATCCAGAAGTTCAACACCTGAACATGACACCATTTTTGGAAGTGGGAATAAGGACAGGTTGTATTTTTATACATATGCATTTTACTGAAGCAGCAACACACATAAATCATCAAGTACCTCCACTTGTTCAATTTTGGTGACCTTGGTATCTGAAACGTGATATATACAGCTTAGGCACCCTAAGATGTTGTGGGTTCTGAGAGGTATTGTACCCCTTTTCATATGGTCCTGTGGTAACTTTGAAGAGATCAGGTGCACTTAGGTAGAGGTAAGATGCGCTGAAGGAGAGGCCTGGTGCTGTTTGGATCAGGTCAAGAGCTTATTGGGATTGTTAGAAGACAGCATGGCTGTCTGTGGGAAGTGCTCATACACTTTGGAACTATCACCAGGAATTGCTAAAAATGTCATACGAACAAGAAACAAGGAGTGAACAAGGGGCTCAGTGGCTAACACTGCTGCCTCACAGCGCCAGGGACCTGAGTTTGATTCCACCCTCAGGTGACTGTCTATGTGGAGTTTGCATGCTCTCCCCGTGCCTGCGTGGGTTTCTTCTGGGTGCTCTGGTTTCCTCGCACAGTCCAAAGATGTGCAGGTTAGGTGGATTGGCCATGGGAAATTGCCCATAGAGTGCAGGGTAGTTGGGTTAGCTAGGGCTAATGCAGGGTTATAGGCATAGGGTAGCGGAGTGGTTCTGGGTGGTATGCACTTTGAAGGGTTGGTGTAGACTTGATGGGTTGAATGGCCTGCTTCCATACTGTAGGGATTCTAATTAGAAACAAGGGCAGACTACTCAGTCCTTCGAGCTTGCTCCACTACTCAATAAGATCATGGCTGATCTGATTTTAACCTCATCTCTGCATTCCTGCACACCCCTGATAGTCTTTCCTTCCTTTAAAAATCAAGAATTTATCTACCTCTGCCTTATAAACATGTATGAATTTTGCATCCATTGCATTTTGAGAAAGGGAATTCCAAAAACAACCACCCCTCTGAGAAATCTTTTTTTCTTATCTCTGTCTTAAATCAATGACATCTTATTTTTAAACTATGACCTCTAATTCTAGGTTCTCCCACAAGAGGAAAGATTCTTTTCACATCCAACCGGTCATGACACCTCAGGATCTTCTATGTTTCAATTAAGTCATCTCTGACACTTCTAAATTCCAGAGCATGCAGGCCTAGCTGGTCTAACCCTTTGTCATAAAGCAAATCTTTTGTTCCAGCTATTAGTCTAGTATTCCTTCTCTGAACCGCTCCCAGAATATTATCATCCTTCTGTAAGAAAGTTGACCAGTACGATACAAAGTGCTCCAGATAGAGTCTCACCAATGCCCTGTATTCCTGGAACATAACCTCCCTACTCTTGAATTCAATTCCTCTTGCAACAAAACATAGTACTCTGCTAGTTTTCCTTATTATTTGCTGTAAATTGCACACCAACCTTCTGCAATTAATACATGGTCACACCCAGATCTCTCTACATCTCAGATCTCTGCAACCTCTCACATTTAGATTTTTTTTTGTTCTTTCTGCCAAAATGGACAGCTTCACACTTTCCCACATTATACACCATTTACCAGATCTTTACCCACTTGCCTAACCTATCTGTATCAAATCCCTTTGTAAGCTTATTATGTCTTCTTTAAAATTCACTTAGCTAACTATCTTTGTGTCATCCCAAATTTAGCAACCATATCTTCAGTTCCTTCATCCAAATCAATCATATAAATTGTAGAGAAGTTAGGCCTCAGCATGACCCCTTGTGGCACAACTCTCATGATATTCTGCCAGCCTGCAAAAGCTCCATTCATTCCTCCTCTCTGCTTCCTGTTAACCAATCAATCTTCCATCCATGCCAATACGTTACCCTTAATGCCATGAGAGTTTGGTTCCTGCATTAGTCTGTAATGTGGAACCTTGTCAAATGTCTTCTGGAATTCTAGGTATGTTTTAACCAAAGAACCCTAATAAATTAGTTAAGCATGATTTCCCTTTGACAAATCCATGCTGGCTCTGCATGATTACATTGAACTTATTCATGTGCTCTGTTATAACATGTTTAGTCATAGCTTCTAGCGTTTTATCTTATGACAGATATCAAGCGAACAGGCTTGTAGTTTCCTGCCTTCTGCCTCCCTCTCATTTTGAATAAAGCACTTACACTAGCTATTTTCCAATCTAAAAGAACCTTCTCTGAATCTGAGTTTTGGAAGGCTAAAACCCATTGATCAAAAATCTCAGAAGTAAAAGCAAAGAACTGTGGATGTTGAAGTATGAAACCCATAAAGGCGGAGATTGCTGGAGAGACTCAGCATATCTGGCAGCATCTATGGAGATAACTGAGCAAGTGTTATTGGATACAAAACATATTTCCACTCCACAGGTGTTGCCAGACTTGCTGAGTTTCTCCAGCATTTTCTGAGTTTGAGTACTTTGTCAACCTTCTCACTAGCTACAACAAACATAGAGAGCATCTGTGAATAGAGACACAGGGCTAACATTTTGAGTCCAGTATAATTCTTCCTCAGAATTATTTCACTTGCGACTTCTTTTAAGACCCTAGGATGAGATATGTCAGGAACATGACACTTGGCATTTCAGTTTACCCAGTACCATTCCTTGGTGATTGTAATTTCTTTCAGCTCCTCTCTCCCTTACAATTTCTCAATTACAGGTATTTTCAGGGCACAACTTGTATCCTGAATAAAGATCAATCCAAAACGATTCAATCAAGATTCAATCCACATGCCATCTCTTTATCTCCCATTACTGATCTCCCAGACTCATTTTCTCACTTACTTTGCTATCTCTTTTGTTTTTTAAATATCTGAAGAAATGTTTCCTATCTAGAACATAGAATCCCCACAGTGTGGAAACAGGCCATTAAGCCCAACAAGTCCACACAAACCTTCTGAAGACCATTCCACTCAGACCCATCCCCTAACTCTATTCTTGTATTTCCCATAGTTAATGCACCTAACCTACACATTCCTGAATACTATGGACTATTTAACATGGCCAATCCACCTAACGTGCACATCTTTGGACCATGGGAGGAAACTGGAGCACCTGGCAGAAACCCAGGCAGACACGGGGAGAATGTGCAAACTCCACACAGACAGTCGCCCAAGGGTGGAATCAAACCCAGGTCCCCAGTGCTGTGAGGCAGCAGTGCTAACCGCTGAGCCACGGTGCCACCTAATGTGTTTTTATATTTTTTGGTTAATTTTCTCTGTTACTCTTAATTTTTCCCTCCTTATTAATCTTTTAGTAATTCTTTGTTGTCTTGTATGTTCTGGAATGTTATGTCCTTAAATGAAATCTGTTAGATCTCACATATCTACAAAAGTGATCGAGTTGTAATGTAGGTGATATTAACTTTCCAAACATCGACTGGGACTGCCATAGTGTTAAGGGCTTGGATGGAGAGGAATTTGTTAAGTGTGTACAAGACAATTTTCTTATAAAGTATGCAGATTTACCTACTAGAGAAGGAACAAATCTTGACCTTCTCTTGAGAAATAAGGCAGGGCAAATGACTGAGGTGTCAGTGAGGGAACACTTTGGAGTATTGCGAAGTTGGGTATCGTATATGTGGATTGGAAGGGAGGATGTTAGAATTTGGTGTTTGTAAAATATTTGGTGTTTGTAAAATATTAGGGGGGAAACAGTACTTGGTCCCTTAAAAAGATGATGTGCTTTTCCTATGATTAGAGATTCACAAAGGATGTCTGTGGGCAGCAGCCTGTGGGTTTGGAGGTGCACAGAGCACCTGAATTGAAACATTTGTCTCAAAAGGCTGTACGGTTAGTAGACCAAGCAGCAGTTTTGTTTTGTTATCAAAACAAGAAGTTTTGCTTTGAGCCAATCAATTTGAATCAGGCACCTAGAGACCAAAAACCAATTACATTTAAATCTGATGGTTTTGACAACATGGGATCAATCCTGTTGTAAGAAACTGAGAAATCATCAAGGATATAAAAGGAGAGAGCAGATGGAAAAAAAATCAGAAGAATTAACTGCCATCTGCCAGAGTTAACAGCTCTCAGCTTTTAGCTTTCACAAGAGAATTGCTAATTCTCACAGCCTTCTGTAAGTTTTAGAGAAAGCACCATATAAATCAAAGGTATCTATGGTACAACTATTTAATATTCCTGACAGAAAATTTTGATGGAGAAAGCTTTCCTGACAGAACATTCGATAGAGAAGGCATAGAGCATTCTGGAAGACATGTAATCTGGCTGCAATTTTGAGAGACAAAAGATTGCGTTTAAGTGGGACTTATATTTATTGAAACAGCATACTATTAGAGTCTTGGTTTATTCGGGAATAGTTATTAGTTAGAAGAGGTTTATTCGTTGTGTGAATAGTTTAGCTAATTTGCTCACAATTAGAATTAGGTAACTAAATTGTTATTTGTTGATTGTAAGGTGAGTGTCAGGGGCTTGTTTTATTTAACCACTAGAAGTTGCTGAGGAGCAGATTACACCACTTTTCACCCTACTTTTTAACAGATTATAAAGCGAGGTGCTCCTCTCTGAGTGTTCTGGTTTCAGTTATCATTGTGGGGTGGGGGGGGGGGGAGGGAGGGGGGGGGGGGGGGGGGTGTTGGTGGGGGATTGGCAGTCAACCTCTGCTTTGTAACAGGGGCCAGTGATCATAATTCTAATAGTTTTAAAATAGCTATGGAAAAGGATAGACCTGATCTAAAAGTTAAAGCTCTTAATTGGAGTAAAGCCAATTTCGATAGCATTAGGCAAGAACTTTCCAAAGTTGATTGGTAGAGGCTATTTGCAAGTAAAGGGATGGTTGGAAAGCGGGAGGCCTTCAAAAGTGAGATAGCGGGAGTCCAGAGACAGTCTGCTCCTGTTAGTGTGAAGGGCTGGATGAATGGAGAATTTGAGGCTTTGGTCAAGAAAAGGAAGGAGGCATTTGGCAGGTACAACTGGGATCAGGTGTATCCCTTGAGGAGTATAAGTTCTGTAGAAGTATACTCAAGAGAGAAATCAGGAGGGCAAAAAGAGGACATGAGATAGCTTTGGCAAATAGGGTTAAGAAGAATCCAAAGAGATTCTACAAATACATTAAGGGCAAAAGAGTGACTTGGGAGAGAATAAGGCCCCTTAAAGATCAACAAGGATGTCTATGTGTGGAACCACAGGAGATGGGTGAGGTACTAAACAAGTATTTTGTGTCAGTATTTACTGTGGAGAAAGATATGGAAGTTAGGGAACTTGGAGAAATAAATAGTGATATCTTGAAATGTGTCCATATGGCAGAGGAGAAGATGCTGGATATCTTAAGACGCATAAAAAATTGATGAGATATTTGTTCATCAATAGGCACAGGTGAGATGCCAGAAGATTGGAGGGTGGCTAATCATCATTATCGAACCCCTACAGTGTAGAAACAGGCCCTTCAGCCCAACAAGTCCACACTGACCCTCAGAGCATCCCACCCAGACCCATCCCGCTGTAACCCACCTAATCTACACATCCCTGAACACCACAGGTAATTTAGCGTGGCCAATCCACCTAGCCTGCACATCTTTGGATTGTGGGACGAAAACAGAGCACTCGGAGGAAACCCACACAGACTGGGGGAGAAAGTGTAAACTCCAAACAGAGCGAGGGTGGAATTGAACCTGGGTCCCTGGCGTGGTGAGGCAGCAGTGCTATCCACTGAGCCACCGTGCCGACCATCACGTGGTGCCATTATTTAAGAAAGGTGGTATGAACAAGCCAGAGAACTATAAACCAGTGAACCTGGTGTCAGTGGTGGGTAAGTAGTTGGAGGGGATTCTGAGCGAGAGGATTTCATTTATTTGGAAGGCAAGAACTGATTAGGGACAGTCAACATGGCTTTGTGCGTGGGAAATCGTGTCTCACTAACTTGACGGAGTTTTTTGAAGAAGTGACAAAGAAGAGTGATGAAAGCAAAGCATTGGAGGTTATCTATAGGGACTTCAGCAAAGAATTAGACAAAGTCCCGCATGATTGACTGATTAGCAAGATTAGATCATTTGGGATCCAGCGAGAGTTAGCCATTTGGATACAAAATTTGCTTTACGGTAGGAGACAGAACGTAGTCCCCCTCCCACTCCCTGGACGACATGTCCATCCTGGGCTTCCTGCATTGCGACAATGATGCCACCCGAAAACTGCAGGAACAGCATCTCATATTTCGCTTGGGAACCCTGCAGCCCAAGGGTATCAATGTGGACTTCACATGCTTCAAAATCTCCACTCCCCCGACTGCATCCCAAAACCAGCCCAGCTCGTCCCTGCCTCCCTAACCATTCCTCCCACCTCAAGCCCCACCCCCATCTCCTACCCACTAACCTCATCCCGCCTCATTGACCTGTCTGTCCTCCCTGGACCGACCTATCCCCTCCCTAACTCCCCACCTACACTCACCTTTACTGGCTCCAACCCTGCCTCTTTGACCTGTCTGTCTCCTCTCCACCTATCTTCTCCTTTATACATCTTCTATCCGCCTCTCCCTCTCTCCCTATTTATTTCAGAATCCCCTTCCCCTCCCCCATTTCTGAAGAAGGGTCTAGACCTGAAATGTCAGCTTTCCTGCTCCTCTGATGCTGCTTGGCCTGCTGCGTTCATCCAGCTCTACACCTTGTTATCTCAGATTCTCCAGCATCGGAAGTTCCTACTATCTCTGTAGTCGTGGAGTGTTGTTTTTCGAGCTGGAGGGTGGTGACCAGCGGTGTGCCGCAAGGATGACTGCTTGGTCCACTACTTTTGGTTGGTTATATAAATGATTTGGATGCGAATATCAGAAGAATGGTTAGTAAGTTTGCAGATGACACCAAAATTTGTGGGAAGTGGACAGTGAAGAAGGTTGTCTGAGAGTGCAATGGAACCTTGATGGGCCAAGGAATGGCAGATGGAGTTTCAATCAGATAAGTGTGAGGTGTTGCATTTTGGTAGGCAAAACAGGGCACGATTTCTATACTTAATGGTAGGGCACTGGGGAGTGTTGCCAAGCAAAGAGACTTTAGGTCTCAGGTTCATAGTTTCTTGAACGTGGAGTCGTAGGTACACAGCACAGTGAAGAAGGCGAGACAACAAGGTGCAGGGCTGGATGAACACAGCAGGCCAAGCAGCATCATAGGAGCAGAGAGGCTGACGTTTCGGGCCTAGACCCTTCAGCAGAAAAGGGGGAGGGGAAGGGGGTTCCGAAATAAATAGGGAGAGAGTGGGAGGAGGATAGAAGAGGCATAGAGGAGAGGATAGGTGGAGAGGAAACAAACAGGTCGAAGAGGCGGGGATGGAGCCAGTAAAGGTGAGTGTAGGTAGGGAGTTAGGAAGGGGATAGGTCAGTCCAGA
>NC_063363.1:7565269-7575438 GCF_021869965.1 Rhincodon typus
TTCCTGCTCCTCTGATGCCGCTTAGCCTGCTGTGTTCATCCAGCTCTAAACCTTGTTATATCAATTGACAATGGATTCTTGGTTATCATTAGACTCTTACTTCCAGATTATTACCAAATTCAAATTTCACCATTTGCCATGGTGGGATTCAAACCCAGGTGCCCAGGACATTACCTGGGTCTGTGGATTAATCATCCAGCAATATCAACTTCTACAACATCATCTAACCCCTAAATTGAGTAATTAAAAACAGACCAGAAACAAAAGGCTCACCACTTTTGAATAAAAGCCATACCCCGAATGACATGTTGGATAAAGACATTGTATGGTGTAATACTGGTGCCAATGAGAAAGTTCAAAACTCCTCTTTTTGGGGCACATGTTAAAATCTTAGAATCATAAAATCCCTACAGTGCAGATAGTAGATATATGGCCTATTGAGTCTGCACTAACCCTCCAAAGAGCATCCTATCCAGACCCACACCACCCCTTCACCCTATCCACATAACCTTGCATTTGCCATAGCTAATCCACCTAGCTTTCACATCCTTGGACACTACAGGGCAATTTAGCATGGCCAATCCACCTAACCTGCACATCTTTGGACTGTGCAAGGAAACTGGAGCACCCGGAAGAAATCCACGCAGACACAGGATCAATTTTCTGCATTAACAGCAAGCTACAGCTCTCGATAGCTGATACACAACCACTGCAGGGAGAATGGCTGTCATATCAGGAGATGGTCAGACTTTCCTGTGATTCTTGTCAACAGCAATAGGAAGTCAATTCCCACCGTCCAGGGACATCATTTTAGGTAAATATTTAACAGGTACTCATGGCCAGTTCTCGTTAGAATCAGCACCTTTAAGGAGAAACAGGGAGAAAGAAAGCTCTTTGTGTGCCACGCTGTAAGCTTCTGCTGGTCTGTCTCTCCTCTCCATGGTCAGAGGTCACATGACACCAGATTATGGTCCAACAAGTTTATTTTAGATCACAGGCTTTCGGAGTGCTGCTCTGAAAGCTTGTGATTTCAAAAAAGCCTGTTGGACTGTATCTGGTGTCGTGTGAATTCCGACTTTGTCCACCCCTGTCCAACACCGGCATCTCCGCATCATGTCTCCCCTTCATGAGATGGAGATGAAGTTCATCTTGGGCTATTAACTTCAAAATAGGTGATAGCCGACCATTCTACATTGGTCTCTGTTCTCTTTCAATTAAAGTGGATAGAAAAAAAAGAGTCATATTTTGATTCATTATCACCTATTTTGTTCCACAATCCAGGATTGTTTCATCTGTGGTAACATTGGTGGATTAAAGTTAATCACTTGATTTGTAATTGTAAGCCTTAGAATGAGGAGTACGTATGGCAGGGTACAGCATTGAGATTCCACACTGCACTTTCAGTCAAATCCAGACACAAGTGCATAATTTTCAGAATAGATAACCATTACTGTCACTTCTACATTATTTGTGCTTTGTGTTCAACTATGGAATTGCAAACAAATGGGGAACTGGTTTGAATAATCGCAGCGTTTTACCAATGTGAGAAGGACCATAATAGAAAACGAAATGAGGTAGAACAGAAGAGAGAAGATCATAATTAAATAATAGCTTGCTTGAGTCTTGAAAGATTCCCAGTTTTATCACAAAGCAAAGACTAGTCCTACAACTTTATAGGGATAGGAATGAGGATAATTAGAGTAGTGGAGAGTCAACACAGAGAGCATAGAGGAATTCACTTTATAGGCATTAAACAATGGCAAGCAATTCAGTTAACGAAATCCAAGATCTAGTTGAAATTAATTAATCCATCTGATGCCTGATTGAGTTTATCCAGACAATGCCTTAGAGTAGGAGAAGCCCATGTTGAAGCAACTGTCCATATTGAGTTATATGGGATCAGTAGGAACATTGCAGTTTGCCCTAGTATTCCAGGATAGGAGGAGTTATTTTTGACTTTGGGTAGTAATGACAAATTGACAACATGTGATCAAACTTGCCAGCCACTGTAGAGATCTCCAGTCTCCATTGAATACAATCAGAGGAACCTGTACCCAAAGTCACAATTTCATTGCATGTATTTTATTATTCGACATGGAGATAATTGTTAAGCAAAACGTAAAATATTTCAATTATTTTTCCAATTACAGCCAGAAACCAAGTTGATAGCAACATCAGGAGAGATTCCAAAATCTTCACAACATAGAGATTCCTCATCTTCTGGGAGAACTAGCATTATATCAAACCTAAAGCCATTGACCAGCAGGGAGAACCGTGAGACACAGACAACCAATGATGCATCATCTCTGCATTTTGATTTCAGGCCATCCACAAATTGCCCACCAGCTGCCCCCAACTCAAACTCCAAGCAGAAATTAAATGTGGCCATCAATGTGGATGAGTGTCCCAGGCACCATCGGATATTTACTAGTGGCTCAAATTTCCAAGACTTCAATTCCAAAACATGGTATCCAAGGCATGCTGGCAGCTTACCTGATCTTCCAAACCATTCTCGGAATTTACGAGCTTCAGCAAAAAGTGTCTTATCTTATCCTGGTTCTCTAAAACAAAGGTGCAAGCTGATGAATGACAACCAGCAACAGTTCACATTTGCATGTCAGCAGAAGCGACAGCGTTATGTGATGAAAGATGGGAAATGCCAAGTCAATCTTGGATACATTGAAGAGAAGCACAAGTTCTTGTTTGACATTTTCACTACTGTAGTAGATTTGAAGTACCGCTGGTTTCTCTTTGTCTTCATGATGTGTTATCTTTTGACTTGGGCAACTTTTGGATTTTTGTATTTCCTGGATGCATACATTAGAGGTGATATTAACCACGCAGGTGAAACCGATTGGAAACCCTGCTTTGATAATGTGGATGGCTTCATTTCTGCCTTACTGTTATCTATTGAAAGTCAAAGGACAATTGGCTATGGGTCTCGTATGGTGACGTCTAATTGTGCAGAAGGTGTCATTTTACTTATAGCTCAATGCATCGTTGGTTCAATGATTGATGCCATGATGGTGGGCTGTGTGTTTGTGAAGATTTCTCGTCCCAAGAAGCGGGCTGAGACCCTGAAGTTTAGTAAATATGCAGTAATATCACACAGGGATGATGAACTTTGCTTGATGTTTAGAATTGGCGACCTGAGGGAAAGCCATATGGTTGATGCAAAACTAAGGGCCAAGCTCATTAAATCTAGACAAACAAAGGAGGGTGAATTCATACCTCTAAATCAAACAGAAATCAACCTTGGCTACGACACAGGGAAAGACCGCCTTTTCCTGGTAGAACCCCAGACCATTAGCCACGTCATCAATGAGAACAGTCCTTTCTGGAAAATGTGTGCTGAGTCAATGAAGAGGGAACAGTTTGAAATGATCGTAATCCTGGAAGGCATAGTGGAATCCACAGGTTCGTTGCATCCTACTTTAATCTCTTAACTGCACCAAAATGTGGAACTTGCGTGGGTCAATATTCTCTGGAGTTTAGAACAATGAGAGATGAACTCATTGAAATGTACAAAAATCTTGCTACAAGAGATTAATTTCTCTGCTGGAATGTTCAGTTCAAGAGTTGTATTTTCAGGTTAGGTGATTGACTATTTACAGGTGAAATGAAAAAGTTCTTTACTTAAAGGGTTGTGGATCTTTGGAACTCTCTATCCCAGAAATCTATCGATGTTAAATATACTTCAGACGAAGGTTGATAGATATTTGACACTGATTGAATTAATGGATATGGGAATACAAACAGAAAACAGAAATGATTTACAAAGGCAGCCACCATTGTATTGAATGGCATAGCTAGCTGAAGGGTTCAGATGGCCTACTCCTGTTCCAATTTCTCATGCTCTTAGGAATGGAAGGACTGTCTGATGGGGAGAGGTTGAGTAGGTTGGGCCTATATCCATTGGAGTTTAGATGAATGAGAGGTGAGCTTATTGAAACATATGAGATTCGTTGGGGACTTGATAGGGTAAATACAGAGTTGTTGTATCCCTTTGTGGGAGGATCCAGAGGAAATAATAAAGCATCATCCATATGAGACAGAGGCAAAGAAGAATTTCTTCTCTCAGAGGGTAGTGAATCCATAGATTCCTTATCTCAGAGGGCTGACAAAACTCAGATGTTAGTATATTCAAGGCTGACACAGACAGGTTTTTACTAAGTATGGGAATCAAAGGAATTGGGAAAAGGCAGAAAAGTGGAGCTGAAGGTGATCAGACCAGCTATGGTCTCATTGAATGGCAGAGAAGGCACGATGGGCTGAATTGCCTACTTTTGACTCCTACAACCTCTAGTCTGATAGTTCTTATGGTCTTCTATTTACATATTTAATCAAGTTCCACTTCTCTAAGAAATGTGCAAATGAAAGAACTAAGACAATTGTTGAGTTGCCCTTTATTTTTGTTCACTTACAGGAATGACCTGCCAAGCAAGGACTTCCTATAAAGAAGATGAGATTCTCTGGGGCCACCGGTTTGAGTCTTGCATCCTCTTAGAGAAAGGTGCATTCCGAGTTGATTACACCAAGTTTGACAAGACATTTGAGGTACAAATGCCACCGGGCAGTGCAAAGGACATGCACGAGGCAAAAGAAATAGAGAAAAACTACCTGTCCTCATTCCATTTGCACTGGGAGAATCTGAATCATTCCTGTGCCAAAGAACAGGGCCATAGTTTGACTGAGAATTCCAATATTATGGAAGAGAATAATATGGAAGATGTTGAGAATAACTAAAGATGGCAAATTTCTTGCAGTTAATTAAAATAGCATTCTGAAATCAAGGGGATATTGAAAAATAAAATCACTTTAAAGCCACTGAGGATCAGAGCAGAAATAATTAATCTGAACTAGACTAAGACCTTCAGCAAGAACTGAACGGGAAATGAAATGGAACATGATTGTTGCAAAGTCTGCAACATTGGTATCTATTAGAAAGCAAGATTTAAGGTTGGAAGATTACTAAGTAGGAGTGGGTAGATATTCTAATTTTGCACTCGATAGACTATTGGGGGTCATTTTGAAGAATTTGGTGGATTCAAATGATGTGAACAGAAACCACAAATAAGTTGGCAAGTGGTTTGTGCAAACACTTGAATTGTTGGGCTGAATGGCCTTTCCTCATTCTATGCTTTGAAATGTTTATGAATGAAGCTTCCTTATTGTTTCTCCATATTGGGGTGTGACATTATACAGGCAGGATGCAGATTGCGAACAGGTTCTGAACACAATGCAGAACAATGTAAAATAGCTGTCTGTATGTACGAGGAAATGTTTGCATGTCGGATCTTTAAAATTAATAATAATACACCGCTGCACGTGATTGCATTTGTGACTATGAACCTTTGTAAGTCAGATATTCATAAATTAGGAACTGCCTGTAGTTTGATTAAGCTGTAGCTTACAAGAGCTAACTTGATTCAAGTAACAAAGCCTATCTCATTTTAAAGTTATCCAGGTTTCAATACTCACTGGAGAATATAGTACATAACCGACAATGGTTTTGAAATTCCTGGGCTCCTGAAGACTGAAGAACGGTTAGAGTCATAGTGTCATAGAGATGTACAGCATGGAAACAGACCCTTCATTTCAACTCATCCATGCCGATGTCCTAAATTAATCTAGTCCCATTTTCCAGCATTTGGACTATATCCTTCTAAACGCTTCCTAATCATATACTCAGCCAGATGTCTTTTAAATGTTGTAATTGTACCTGACTCCACCACCCTCTCTAGCAGCTCTTTCCATACATGCACCAACTTCTGTGTGAAAAAGTTGCCCCTTAGGTCCCTTTTAAATCTTTGCCCCTCAGCTTAAACCTATGCCCTGCCCTCTAGTTTTGGATTCTTCCACCCCAGGGAAAAAATCTTGTCTATTCACTCTATCTGCACCTCTCATGGTTTTATAAAGCTCTATAAGGTCACACCTCAGCCTCCCTGCTCCAGGGAAAATAGACCTGGCCTATTAGCCTCTCCCTATAGCTCAGACCCTCCAACCCTGGCAACTTCCTTGTAAATCCATTCTGAACCCTTTCAGGTTTCACAACAAATCAGGGAAACCAGAATTGCATGCAGCATTCTAAAAGTGACCTAACCAATGTCCTGTACAGGTGAACACGACCTCCCAATTCCTATTGTGTTGGAAGTATTAGAATGTATGAAGGTGGATAAATCTCCTGATCCTGATCAGATATATCCAAGAACCCTACAAGAGGCTAGAGAAGAAATTGCAGGGCCCTGGCTGATATATTTGCATCATCATTAGCCATGGATGAGGTCCCAGAAGACTGGAAGGTAGCGAATGTCATGTCCTTATTCAAGAAGAGCTGCAAAGAAAGACCTGGGAAGTATAGACCAGTAAGCTTAACATCTGTAGTAGGTAAGTTGCTTGAGAAGGTTCTGAGGGATAAGAGATACATGCATTTAGAAAAACAGGGATTGATTAGGAGTGGTCAGCATGGCTTAGTTCATGGGAGATCATGCCTCACAGATTTCTTAGAGTTCTTTGATGAAGTGACCAGGAAGGTTGATGAGGGCAGGGCAGTAGACATAGTCTACGTGGATTTCAATAAGGCCTTTGATAAGGTTCCACATGGTCGATTGCTCTGGAAAGTTAGATGGCGTAGAATCCAGGGAGAGCTGGCAAATTGGATTCACAATTGGCTTGATGGTAGGAAGCAGAGACTAATAGTGGAAGGATGCTGTAAGACTGGAGGCCTGTGAATAGTGCTGTGCCTCAGGGTTCTGTGCTGGGCCCATTGCTGTTTGTTATCTATATCAATGATTTGAATGAGAACGTACAAGGCTTTGATTAGTAAGTTTGTGGACGACATTAAAATAGGTGGTAACGTGGACAATGCGGTAGGTTATCAGAAATTGCAGCAGGATCTTGATCAGCTGGGGAAGTGGGCAGAGAAGTGGCAAATGGAGTGTGAGGTGTTGCACTTTAGAAAGTCAAATCAAGGGAGGAGTTTCACAGTGAATGGCAGAGCTGTAAAGAGTGTAATGGAACAGAGGGACCTTGGAGTTCAGGTGCACGGTTCTCTAAAAGAGGAGTCACAGGTAGGCAGGGCAGTGAAGAAGGCTTTTGGCACACTGGCCTTCATCAGTCAGAGCATTGAGTACAGAAGTTGGGAAGTTATGTTGCAGTTGTACAGGACATTGGTGAGACCGCACTTGAAGTATTGTGTTCAGTTTTGGTCTCCTTGCCATAGGAAGGATGTTATTAAACTGGAAAGCATGCAGAAGAAATTTACAAGGATGTTGCCAGGACTCAAGGGACTGAGTTATAGGGAGAGGTTGGTCAAGCTAGGACTTTTTCTTTAGAGCATAGGAGACATAGGGGGATCTTATAGAAGTGTATAAGATCATGAGAGGCATGGATAGGGTGAATGCCCACAGTCTATTTTCCCAGGGTTGGGAAAATCAAGGGTTAGAGGGCATCAGTTTAAGGTAAGAGGGGAAGGATACATGGGAACCTGAGGGGGAACTTTTTTTACGCCGAGGGTTCTACGCATATGGAATGAGCTGCCAGTGGAAGTGGTTGAGGTGGGTACATGAACAATATTTAAAAGGTATTTGGATGAATACATGGATAGGAAAGATTGAGAAGGGTATAGGCCAAGTGCAGAAAAATGGGGTTAGCATGGATGGACATTTTGGTTGTCATGGACCAGTTTGGGCCGAAGGACCTGCCTCTGTGCTGTAGGGCTCTATGACTCTATACTCAATGCGTTGACCAATAAAGGCAAGCGTACCAAATGCCTGTTTGTTATCCACCTCAGCAGAAGGTGGAAATGAGGAAGGTGGGATTAGGGAAGAAAGGCATTTTGGACAGATCTAGGATTCATTGCCAATAATTCCATACCTAAGAGAGTGGAAGGGGCTTTGAATGGACCTTCTGCCCACCTCACTTTAAACATTGTCTGGCTAGTTACACTAAAAAATTTACCTTTTACAATCTTAGAAAATCCCAGCAAAGTCCTTATCAGCTGAGAGGTGGCTTAAGTCTTGCTGAGGCTTCCAAGAGACCCCAAATTTTTAACCGGTAATTTCTTACCCTGAGAACTCCATTCACTGCATTGGGAGGGGAACATCCTTTACATTGGTCCTCCTCTCTCTCAGTAATTCCCATATTTCACCTCATACTACTGCGTCAAGGTGAATAATCCTGTCCCTGCAATTTTGTGGATGGCGGTTTGAGGTTAATGTGACATGGATAGATGCAGAGGTTTCTGTTCTGCTGCACGAACACCAGCTGAGCAAGCCCCTAGGAATTTCTATGCCATTGTGTTCCTTTTTCACTATGGTTCTTTCTTATTACAATTCAAACGTAGCCCTAGGTATGGCTGTAAAGATGTTTACATAGGTGCCGGAACGTTCTTTTCCGTTGGGTTTTTCATTTATTATGTGATTGTTCACAGTCCAATTATAAAGTATCATTAACTGTATTCTGGAATTATATCAGCATTAAATACATGTTGATTAAAATACATCCATTTTATTTAATGATGTACAGTGTTAAACATCAATGAATGAATACAAGTTTCTGTATTTAATTATTCTTTCTAAAACACTTGCTCTACTGAAGCTATGATGGGGCATGAGAATGACTGGTTGCAAAGGCATGAAACTTTAAATACTCAGTCACAGAACTGCCTCTACTCTTTCCATCATGAAAGATCTCCACATTTATGTCCTTGGCTTGATGCACTGTTCCAATAAATCTCAACGTAAACTGGAGAAACGGCATTATATCTTCTGACTAGGCAATTTACAGCCTTCTAGACGCAACATCGAGTTCAGATTATATGCACTGCTCTCAACTGTGGGCTTCTTTTATGCCAGAGGCCAGTGCTTGTCGCAAACACAGAGAGGCATATTATTAGAGATAGTAGGAACTGCTGATGCTGGAGAATCTGAGATAACAAGGTGCAGAGCCGCGTGAAAACAGCAGGCCAAGCAGCATCAGAGAAGCAGGAAAGCTGACATTTCAGGTCTGGACCCTTCTTCAGAAAAAATGAGGCAGATTATTTTCTGAAACATCAGCCTTCCTGCTCCTATGATGCTGCTTGGCCTGCCGTGTTCATCCAGCTCTACACCTTGTTATCTCAGATTCTCCAGCATCTGCAGTTCCTACTATCTCAGATTATTACATGTTTGGCGATAGATTGGGAAAGGGGGAAGTACTACAAGACCTGGATGTCTTCATGCATCAGTCCTTGGAAATATTCATACCGGTACAGCAGGTGGTGAAGAAGGCATATAGTATGTCGCCCTTCATAACGAGAGGATGCCAGTACAGGGGCAGGAATGTCTTGCTGCAATTGAACAGGGCTCAATGTGACCACACCTGGAGTATGTGTGCAGTTTTGGTCTTGTTATCTGTGGAAGGATGTTCTACCTATGGAAGGAGGGCTACAAAGGTTTGCCAGGTTGACTTCTGGAGGGGGGAATTGTAGGTCTGATGTAGAGAGACTGGATCGGTAAGGATCATATTCACTGGAGATTAGAAGGATGAGGACTGATCTCCAGAAACCCATAAAAATTCTAACAGATAGAGAGTCGAGCCTGTGGAATTCTCTACCACAGAAAGTGGTTGAGGCCAAAGCATTGAACGTTGTTGGAAAGGAATTAGATAAAGTTATTACGGTTGAAGGGATCAGAGGGTATGGAGAGAAAGTGGGAACAAGGGACGGTACTGAATTGGATCATCAGCCATGATGATATCAAGTTGTGAAGCAGGTTCAATGGGCTGAGTGGCCTACTCCTGCTCCTATTTTCTATGTTTATCTTGGTTTAAAAGCAAAGGACTGTGAATGCTGGAAATCTGAAATAAAAACAGAAAGTGCTGGAGAAACTCAGCAGGTTTGGCAGCATTTGGGGGACAGAGAGAAAGAGAGTCAATGTCTCAAGTCCAGTATGATTTCTCTTCAATACTCACAGTCCATTCTGGTCACCTGTTTACTGTTTTACTTTCCTGGACATCCCATTTTCACTCATACTCCCCATGTGGAAACTCACCACATGGAACTCAACCTCCAACTTCACTCCTCGTCCCAGAGCCCTGACATTACACTTTGATGATGCCCACCATGACCCCATATATGCCCCTCACCACTAGAGGCCACGGTGGTGCTTAGTGTCAATAACACCACTCCC
>NC_063363.1:7575938-7587030 GCF_021869965.1 Rhincodon typus
AGAGCTGGATGAACACAGCAGGCCAAGCAACATCAGAGGAGCAGGAAGGCTGACGTTTCGGGCCTAGACCCTTCTTCAGAAATGGTCCCACCTTGGTCTCGGCCCGAAACGTCAGCTTTCCTACTCCTCTGATGCTGCTTGGCCTGCTGTGTTCATCCAGCTCTACACCTTGTTATCTCAGATTCTCCAGCATCTGCAGTTCCTACTATCTCTGGTCAAATTATGTGGAGTTTTGACTATGTGGATCTAACAAGCCTTAGGTTGGTCCCTCATTAGAGACACAACTTGTGGCAGTTTAACGGCCAAACCTCAGGTAAGTGCTGAGGTTGTGAAGGCAGAACTTTCAGCTAACCTCTACCAGTGCAGGAATTTAACTCACACTCTTGGCATCACACTGTGTCACTACAGCTGAGCTAACCGAACCCCACGGTCGATAGAGAGCACGAATTCAAGATAATGGGCAAATGAACAATATGTCATAAGAACTGTCACGATCCAGAATGCACTGCATGAGCAGGGTGATGGAAAAAGACTCAATGGTAACATTCGAAAGGGAATTGGATATATAGTTGAAAAGAGATTTTTTTTTCCCTGGGTGATGAGGAAAGAACAGGATGCTAATTGGGTACCTTCTGCAAAAAGCCAGAACGGTCCCAATGCGTCAAAAGGCTTCCTTCTGTACTGTAAGACTCGGTGATTCTATACCATGACTTTTTTACACCCTTTGTTTCTCATCAATCACGTTATAAGATTATGGGAATTATATGCTGTTTGGATATGCTGTATAAAAAGTCTTACAAGGCAAGATTGCATTGGACTCTCTTTAATTATTTTAACCGTCTTCCTCCATCTCACTATTTGATGACTAATATTCATTCCACATTAAAAACTTTTAAAAGCTGGATCACCTGCTTGCACTTTTTGAGTTGCAGAATTTCATTTCACTTAACATATTGTTTTTCACTAGGGTCCAAGTGCTCCACAGAAATAGAAATTCAGGCCCATGTTATGACCACAGTCCCTGCCAAATGCTGCATTTTGCATTATCTTGCACTGATATCCTGAAAGCAGGAATTGATTCAGGCTGCTATCCATTCAGCAAACAATTTGACACAAATTCCAACTCACACTTGTAGAGTCTGAGAGGAAGAAAAATACGTGCCATGCAGCATTGATATCAAATCACTGAACGTGCCTGCTCTTTGCTGATGGGATCCGGTTGCAAATATAAAAACAAAGCAACATACTGCAGCTGCCAGAAATCAGAAATAAAGAACAGAACGTGTTGGAAATACTCAGCAGGTTAGGGCACATCTGTGAAGACAAAAACAGAGTGAATGCTTTGGGCATGTGGTCTTTCATCAGTAGTTGTTATGAGAAATTATGGAAGTGGTTTTATAACACTTAGTATAGCGGGAATAGGACATTCAGTCCCTTCAGCATGCTCCATCATTCCATTAAGATGTATTTTAATTCTATCTTAACTTCATCTACCCACGCTGGTTTCACAGTCTTCAATGCTCTTCATTAACCAAAATCTATTACTTTCAGTTTTGAATTTTTTTTGATTGACCACTCTCCAACCCAATCCTTAACAGCATTTGGTGAAGAAAGCTACAGGAGAAAGCTACCCTTTATGTGAAGGAACTTTCCTTGCCATCACCCCGAATGCTTTCATTCTAATTTTAGTCTTCCACTCCCTTATTTCAATGGCAAAAATTGGGAATAACATAGAAAATAGGAACAGGAGTAGGCAGTTCAGTTCTTCGAGTCTGTTCCACCATTCAATGGTTGATCATCAAAATCAGTCCCTTGTTCTCACTTTCTTCCCATATACTTTGAGAACGCTTTAGCCCTAAGAACTATATCTAACTCATTTCTAAAAACATTCACTGATTGGCCTCAATTGCTTTCTGTGGCAGAGGATTGTACGTGCACACCACTTTTTGGATGAAGAAATTTCTCCTCATTTCACTCCTAAATGGCCTTTCCTGTAATAACACCAGGAACCATTGGAAAATTCACAAGAGGTGGCCTTTCAGCATCTGAAAAGAGAAATAGGCTAATGTTTTGGAGAGCAACATTGACAATGGTTCGACCCAAAATGGTAACCTGTCCTCTCTCTGTTATTAACCTGCAGCCAATTTCCCACATTATCTAGTCTGATTTCAGATTTGCAGTGATTACATTTTCAAATGAATTGTTGTTTTAACTCTGCAAGCATGTGAAGTAGATTTGGTTTTGAAGGCCTTGACAAGCAAATCTGAACATTTCTCAGTCAATCAATTTTGAATCTCAACAGGACAAAGCATTGGGCGGCTCAATTTGCTTCTTAATTGATTGCAATGGAATCACAGCCATCTGCATTATTTAAGCATCTTTGTTTATTTGGGGCGGAATAATTACAGAAACAAGACAATACAATTAATTAAAAGGTTGGAACATAATGCAACAAAAATGATGTTTGTTATATAATGTCTTTAACAATGAAAATAATCATCAATCATTTTATACAGAAACAATTAAAAATGGGGGCAGAGCCAAAGAAGCAGCTTGCCACTGGAGGTGATTTTTCAGGAGGGTCTTAAAGGAGAAGTTCATAACCCATTGAAATAGGTAAAAACTAAACCAAACCAGAAGTATTACGTGCCTCTAGACAAGTCATTTCAAATCTCATTAATATCATAAAGCTGCCGGCAGAACCAGGAAACTCGAGTGAAAGGCATCAAGTCCTGGCCCAGAGATAGTAGGAACTGCCGATGCTGGAGTCTGAGATAACAAGGTGTGGAGCTGGAGAAGGGTCCAGACCCGAAACGTCAGCTTTCCTGCTCCTCTGAAGTCCTGGCCCAGGTCCTTTGTCGATCTTTCAAGTCTGGATTTTTGACCAGTTCCAAGACAATCTCTAGCACTCCTTATTCGCCAAATAAAGCATGTATCTTTGGAACTTGCTTCAACTTCCAGCTGGAAACAAAAGACATAATAGGAAAATTCAAGTCTTTTATTCTAAAGGATTTCATAACTCACCACCTGAGGTATGCACAGAAATTATAGAAACCCTATAGTGTGAAAACAGGCCCTTCGGCCCAACAAGTCCAAACTGAACCTCAGAGCATCCACCCAGACTCACCCCACTGTAACCCACCACGGGCAATTTAGCATGGCCAATCCACCTAACCTGCACATCTTTGGACTGTGGGAGGAAGCTGGAGCACCCAGAGGAAACCCATGCAGACACGGGGAGAATGTGCAAACTCCACACAGACAGTCGCCCAAGGGTGGAATTGAACCCAGGTCATGGGTGCTGTGAGGCAGCAGTGCTAACCACTGAGCCACTCTGCTGACAGAAAACATCTCAGCATTACTGGAAAAGTACTGATTTACACCGACATGTACTTCCTCCTGGAAATGCTGTTTGAAACAAACAATACTGTTCAGGTGAATCACAGGATTGGATAGGGCAGGAAGAGGCCATTTGGCCCATTGTGTCCTATTACCTAGTGCCAATCTCCAGCTTTGTTTTCATACTCTTGCACACTCTTTCCATCCAACTATCCACCCAATGTCCTCTGGAATGCCCAATGAACCTGCCTCCACTACATTTCACTCCAAACCCCATTGAAAGGTGTGAGAAAGGTCTTCTTCTCTCACAAAGCCCTTGCTTCCTTTGCACATCACTTTACCAGAAGATAAAGTCATAAATCGCAGGAGAAGACGAGCATAATCAGAGCACTGAAAAGGAATTACAGTGAGTTGAAACATTTAAAATTCAACTCAACGTCATCAACACTCGACACACACACACACACAAAATACATATTCCCCAGACTTTGCCGACAGAACCGAAAGTAAGTGAATTCTTGCTCAGTGGAGGTTTCGTTTCGATTTCCGCGTCAGGAAACTGTCGGGAGAAGTTTAGCTGGAGCTGGAGGTAAAGAGTTTTAATTGGAACTTTTGCAAATCCGTCTCATTAATTTAGTATCAGACATAGTAGGAATTGCAGATGCTGGAGAATCTGAGATAACAAGGTGTAGAGCTGGATGAACGTGTTATCTCATTAATTTAGTTGCTGATTTTTCACGATTAATGGGAAGGTGGTAACTCACACTTTCTCCACACTTAGAGACAAATTGATCTGATTCAATGTTGACAGCAGAACAGGATATTTTAATTGTCTGCTTCCTGAACGGGATTTTAAGTTTAAAAAAATAGTTGGGGGTGATGGGTGAAAATGAAGAGGTTATAGCGAATAGGAAATTCTTTGTGTGGCTGTTGTAAGGAGACAAGAGACAGCAGAAGTTTGATTTGTAGCATGGCGGATATTTTCTGCTCCAAATAAAGACCGGAGAATGGAATGTTAAAATGCCAAATCTATTATGACACAACCTAGTTTAAATAAGTCTCTCCACTTCTCCAGAGTAAAAGTGAAATTGCCATAGTCCCACTCTCTTATTGGAAAGAGGTCATTGATGGTGGTTTAACCTGAGGATACCTTGAGGTGAGTGGTTGAGAAGGTGAAAGAAGGGTCTAATGATGACCATGAATCCATTGTCGATTGTCAGAAAAACTCATCCTGTTCGTTCTTGTCCTTTGGGGGTGGGGGGAGGTGATGGGGTGGGGGTGAATTTGCCATCCTTATCTGGTCAGGTTTTTACATGTGACTCCAGACCCACAGTAATATGGCTGACTTTTAACTGCTGTCTGGGCAATGATTAATGGATAATAAATGGTGGCCCAGTCAGTGACCACATCTTGTGAATCAATTAACAAAACCTCAGGCAGTGCAGCAACTGAACCCAAGCTGTTGGCATCACTCTGCTAGCGGACCCCACTTGCTGCACATGTGAGTGCGGCACTCATAGATGTTTGTTTGTGATTACTATCAATCTGAGACCATGACTTTATTTGGCCAGTGGAAATATGCCTGGACTAATTATCCAAAATCCCCACTGTGTGGGAACATGAGTTCACCAACTCATCCCTTGCCTGATAGAATTTAGTCTTAATCTCAGTCAGAGTGATAATGGCTACAATCAATTGTGGAAAAAGCCAATTGGTCCACTATTGTCCTTTACAGAGGTAAAATATCTGTGTAACTCCAGATCCATAGCAATGTGCCACAACGATGCCACCCGAAGGTTGCAGGAACAGCAACTCATATTCCGCTTGGGAACCCTGCAGCCCAATGGTATCAATGTGGATTTCACAAGTTTCAAAATCTCCCCTCCCCCTACCGCATCCCAAAACCAGTCCAGCTCGTCCCTGCCTCCCTAACCTGTTCTTCCTCCCACCTATCCCCTCCTCCCACCTCAAGCCGCACCTCCATCTCCTACCGACCAACCTCATCCCGCCCCCTTGACCTGTCCGTCCTCCCTGGACTGACCTATCCCCTTCCTAACTCCCTACCTACGCTCACCTTTACTGGCTCCATCCCCGCCTCTTCGACCTGTTTGTTTCCTCTCCACCTATCCTCTCCTCTATCCATCTTCTATCCGCCTCCCACTCTCTCCCTATTTATTTCGGAACCCCCTTCCCCTCCCCCTTTTCTGAGGAAGGGTCTGGCCCGAAACGTCAGCCTCTCTGCTCCTATGATGCTGCTTGGCCTGCTGTGTTCATCCAGCCCTGCACCTTGTTGTCTTAGTTTTACTCTCTACTGGTCTCTTAAATGATCTCACATCTTGGGACAGGCAGCAACTGCTGGTCTTTCCAGGGACATGCACATCCCTGTTAAAATTTATAAACAAAAAAATCCCTTCCTCTTCTACCATTTTTCAACCAGTCTTTGCAACTTTCTATATTCATCCCAACTTGGTTCCTGTACTACTCTCCCTGTGGTATGTGTATTTTGCATGGTTTTATCTCATTTTGACTGCCTTTCTCCTCCGGGGCTTCCCCATGTTCTTCAGCAAAGGTCAGATGTTCATGGAGTTATAGAGTTGTACAGCACAGAATCAGACCCTTCAGTCCAACTTGTCCATGCTGACTAAGTTTCCTAAATTAAACCAGTCCCACTTGCCTGCATTTAGTCCATATCCATCTAAACCTGTCTGTACCTATCCAAAAATCTTCCAAATGTTGTAAATGTACCTGCGTTTATCACTTCTTCTGGCAGTTCATTCCACATAAGAACCACCCTCTGTGTGAAAAAGCTGCCCTTCACGACCCTTCTAAATCTTTCTCCTCTCACCTTAAAAATCTTGCCCCTTGTTTTGGATTCTACCACCTTAGGGAAAAGACCTTTGCTATTGACTATGAGATAACATGAATGCCATAGGACAGATTATGTAGTCTCGTCTTGTATCCTCTGATCATAGAATCTAACTCTGGTGTTTAGGAGAATTAAAGGATTTGATAGGCCAAGTAGAGAGAAACTAATGGAAAGAGTTAAGAACAAGGGACCTTGGTGAGATTGCTCCCTGTTACCAAGGAAATCAAAAAATATCTCTCAACCTGTTCAACAAACATGAATATACCAACCATCTAGACACTACCAGGAGTTAAAACCTAGCATCAGCAAGGGTCAGCGACTAATGGTTGGATCTCATAGAGTGATTTCCTCATTTAGTATTAAAGGAAGATCCCCAAAACAGTGGTTGATGTCAACTGAGTGGATTCAATAGACCATTATTCACTGTTTTTTATTCATTCTCAAGATGTGGGCATTGTTGGCTAAGCCAGCATTCATTGCCCATCCCTAATTGTCCAGAGGGCAGTTTAGAGTCAACTACATTGCTGTGCATCTGGAGTCACATGTAGGCCAGAGCAGATGAGGATGGCAGATCTCCTTCCCTAAATGACATTAGTGAACCAGATGGGTTTTTCCAACAATCAATAATGGTTTCATGGTCATCAGTAGGTTCTTAATTCCAGATTGTTTATAGAATTCAAATTCCACATCTGTCGTGGTGAAATTCAAACCCGGGTTTCCAGAATGTTCACTGAGTGTTTGGATTAATAGTCTCACAATAATATCATTAGATTACTGCCTCCCCTAAATGTATATATAATGAAGGAAAATCTGCCTTGTTGCAGATAGTGTCTTTTGGATGGGATGTCAAACTGAGATCCTGTCTGGTCCCTCTGAAGAGCAGGAAGACTGGAAAGGGAAGATTTTGAAGAAAGGCAAAGGAATCTTTCATGATGTCGTGGACAATTTTTGTCCCCTAACCAACACTGAAAAACAGATTATCTGATCACTGTCACATTGCTGTTTGTTGGAGCTTGTTGTGTAAAAAATGGTTCTTGTGTTTCCTACACTATGGAATGAAAGCTTTTTAAATGACATCATTCACTGTAGAGTATTGGGATTCCTGAGCCTTGAAAGGTGCTACATAAATGCAATTTCATTTCAAAATTGACTTTATTCTATCCCTGAATGTACTGAAACAAGAATACAGATGAAAATAATAAGGAGGAGCATGATGTCATATTTTGTTACATGTCAGGAAATTAATTCATAAAAGTCCAGACAGTGTAAACATATAAACTTAGCACAGCTATTGTAAAGGGGTTTCACTTGATCTCTCTATAAGTCTAAATGTACCAATTCCTAATTTTGCAATCATTCATTAGTTTTGTTATGGAAGTATATTCCAGCTATGTGTGTGATCCTAGCAATACATTTCAATGTTTCCCATTACAGGTCTTACAAGACAGTGACAGAAGAAGATAAACTCCATTCAGAGAAAATGTCCATTGAGTTTTATGGATGGCAAGTCATCCACGAGGATAATGGCCACTTGAAATCAGGACAAGAGCTTATAAATGGGAGAGGATATACCATGTACCATGGGACCCACAAAAACAATGCTGCAAGTATAATACAGTCAGGGTTTGTACCATCCCAGGATGGACTCTTAGGTGCAGGGGTGTATGTTAGCAGAGATGTGACCAAAGCAAAAGCATATCCCAAGCAAACAGCAACGTGTGACAAAGTGGTCTTCAAGCTGAAAGTTAGAGTTGGTAAAGTGAAGAAAATAGATACAGATAATCATCCTCTTCAAAAAACTTGGCATCAGCATGGTTACGATACTGCCTGGGTCCCACCAAAATGCGGGATGTTGTTCATTCCCAGTGGGAAAGAAGAAGACTGCATCTGGAATCCCAAACGAATCACAGTGGTGGATATCGCCTACGCGGATGACCAGGTCAAGAAAGATCTGAAGAAGCTGATACATGAAAAGGCGGCAGCCAAGAATGCGAAAGTCACGGATCAGTGTGATGTCTGTGGTTATCAAAAAGATTCATCCCACACAGTCCACAGGTGCTGGGGTTGTGAGAACGTCATCTGCCCTTTTATGAGCAAACATGTTTGTAAAAAAACAAAATAACAAGTTCTTTCAGTGGTAATTTGTTTCTAATCATTGTTTCGGACTGAGCTAATTTCTGTTCTCCTTCTCTATTAATATTAAGCACACCAGGAACAAGAAAATGGTTTTCCATCCAATAATCTGCTTTCTTCAGTGTTAAACCCAGCTTGTCTACTTTTCACAATATCCATCAATTCTGACTCTTTCCAGAAGCACATTTGATTGTATTGCTGGTGCATTTATCACAACAGCCAATAGCAGAATAATTCCCTTTGGGTAGATAGGTTCATGATATTTATTTTCAGCCCAATTTTCCAAATGTTTCATTAACTCTTCCTTTATCTGCATTTACACGTGCATACACATAAAGGTGCACATGCTCACACATATACATTACATTTCTAGCATTATTCCTCTGCATCACAGATTTTCTTTATATTGCAGATACTGGCACACACACGTCTTCATGATTTCTGTCAATGAGCTTATCTTGTTAATTATGTATTATATCCTCCCAATAAATTATCCTTTCCTATAAACTGGTTGCTATACTTGCTGCTGCATTTCTGCCAATGTTTGAGACATTGCTTTCCTTCTTATTTGGTGAAATGTTGTGGAATTATAGACACAATGATTGTAATGTGGTACTTGCCCACCTAAGTGCACGCCTGTCCATCTGCTCACTGAGTGCATTAACCAATGTCAAATACAGCAAAAAAATGCCAAAGAGGTTTTCTTCCATCTTTATTTACTACAATTGCTCTGTGAGTAATTTTTACCACCTGGAAATTCACCTCCAAGCCATTCGCCACCCTGAGTTGGAAATATATCGCCGTTCCTTCACTGTTGCTGGATCAAAATCCTGAACCTCCCTCCGTAAAGACATTGTTGGTCAACTTATAGTACATGAACAGAAGGCAACTCGCTACTATTTTCTCAAGGGCAACTAGTGATGGGTCATAAATGCTGGCCCAGCCAATGATGCACCTGTTCCATGAGTGAATTCACACTAGAAATGTTTGATACTTTCACAAATACACTAACAGTAGTCAGTACCGAAAAAGCTTTGAAGATAAGTAACACCATTCCTTATGTCACCATCCCATAGAGTCCAAGGATGTTTAGGACCAATTTGCTATGTGTTGTCTTCAGTAACTTCGGATGGAGTAATATTTTGGATTCTGCTACTTGCTTGATCCACCTTTGGGCATGGAGAAGAAAAATCATCCCGATTCATGCTCACCAATCCAGTCCAATTCATCTGACCATTCCAGAGCAAAGATTTAGCTGTGACAGCCACCTTGGTGAAATGGTGAGCCCTGACTATAAGTAACACATAATGAATGGCTACTCGCTACATGTGGATCTATACGCCAACAGGAGGGGAAGGAGTGAGAAAATTGTAGCAGATTAAAACACACAAAAGCTGATGCTCTTGTGGTAACTGCAATGGAAGGATTGCATTTCTGTGTCATGTTACAGTCTAATGATACAAGGTGTGAAAATATTAGAACAATGTTGTACCATATGCAATATCGTGTTTACAGTTTCAACTAAGCTGCCTTCTGTTGTCAAAAAGAAAACTAATACTCATTACATTTTACACTAAGCAGGTATAATGTTAACGTCTGAGAATATCTGATTCTATAATTATACTGTAGTTATAAGTAGTTTAAAATAACAGTTGAACAATTCATAGAGGAATTTTACATGCATGAATTAATTTATCTGCTACCAGTGAAAATTAAATTCTGAGTTCTGAAGAGATAAATTTGTAAGGACAATGCTCAAAATAACCTGTTGTGTAGCATGCATATTTTTAAAGATGTACCACTTTTTACACTTTTGAGTTGCTTTTCAATTGTGAATTGCCACTGTGTATATTGTAAAACTGCATTAAAATGTCAGAGGAAATCAGAAATCTTGTGTTGAATGTTGTTACAACTCAATCCAGGTAAAGGAACACAATTTTTGTGAAAAGTTCTTGCCCAAACATTTTCCTTTTGCTTATATAAAGGACATCTCAGCAACTTTGAATCCTCGGGTGACTTGCATGTGAGGCATTATGTTTAAAAATGATGGAGTAAATCTAAGCTGAAGAATAAAAAAATTGCAAGGCAATCTTTTTGATGAGACAACTGTTTAAGATAAAGGTGTCTCTTGTTTTATTTATTCTTGGGGTATGAGAATTGCCGGTTAGGCAAACATTCCTTAAGCAGCCCTCACAGGTGAGCATCTTTGTGAACCTCTGTGGTCCATGTCATGTGGTACACTCACAGTGCATTTCCCTGGAGCAATTTGATGCTTCCAGCTCTCTTAGTCGTCCATTTCAGAGGACGATTAAGAGTCAACTACATTGCTGTAGGGCTGGAGTCATGTGTAGGCCAGCTCAGATAAGGACAGTAGATTTCTTCAATGTTCGAAGCAATTAGGAAAACAATATGATCATTTATTGTGAGTTGAATCACTCTGGTAATGTAGGCAATGAAAATTGCATCCAAGATTCCACAAACAACAAACTGCTTTTAAGTGGAATTTATTCGGGGTACATATTAACTAGTAATATGGGGAGACTGCTTATTCTCTGAGTGGGATCATTGAAGATTTAACATCCACCCGAGATAGCAGATAGACCTGGAGTATGACATCCCATCTGTGACAGTGCAAAATTCCATCACAGAATCAGCTCAACTTTTATAGCCTAGGACTGTGTCGCAACCCACTGAGCCAGAACTCACACATATCAGATAATTCTAATTCCTTAACCTAAGTGGGGTTAAAATCGA
>NC_063363.1:7587530-7596782 GCF_021869965.1 Rhincodon typus
CAGCCTCTCTGCTCCTATGATGATGCTTGGCCTGCTGTGTTCATCCAACCCTGCACCTTGTTGTCTCTTATCCAAACTCAATTGGCTGTGTTGTGGAGTGCTTAAAGACACCTAATGTGGGTCAGCTATTAAAAGACCAAGAGAACTGGAGATGCTGGAATCAGAAACAAAAACAGAAATTGCTGGAAAAGCTCAGCAGGTCTGGCAGCATCTGTGGAGAGAAATCAAAGTTAACGTTTCGGGTTCAGTGAACCTTTCTCAGAATGAATAGGTCAACTATAAAGTAAATCAAACAACAGCTACTGATCAGTTCAAGTATTCATACAGAGAATGTATTCTCAGAATGTTCCAAGATGCAGCTCAACATTTCAAAGGATCTCTCATTCATTTATACCATTCTTATGACATTATGTCATGAATCTTATGTTGTTGTCTATGTTTCCAGCTTCATGTATACACGGTTAAGTACAAATAATTCACCCATGACCCTTCTTTCTCCATCTTTTGCCAACTCCTAGCACTAAAACATTCCATCCCTACTTGACCTAACGTTCAGAAATTTCCATTTTCTTCCCTCATCGTCTTTCCTCAAAAATATTAAAATGACAATGTCTGAATCCATTCAAACTTCAAGAGAGTCACAGAGTCAAACAGCACAGAAACAGACCCTTCAGTCCAACTTGTCCGTGCTGACTAATTATCCCAAATGAAACTAGTCCCATTTGCCCATGTTTGGCCCATATCCCTCTAAACACTTCTTCTGGTAGCTCATTCCATACCCACAACATCCCCCAGTTGAAAAGGTTGCCCCTTGGGTCCCTTTTAAATCTTTCCCCTCTCATATGCCCTCTAGTTTTGGATTCCCCTGCCCTTGGAAAAAGACTTTGGCTATGCATCCTATCTATGCCCCTCATGATTTTATAAACCTGTATAAAGTCACCCCTCAACCTCCAACGCTTCAGCAAAAAGGGTCCCAGCCTATCCAGCCTCTCCTTATAACTCAAACCCTCCAATCCCAGCAACATCATTGTGTATTTTTTTCTGCACCATTTCTAGTTTAACAACATTGTATCCTGCTTTACTTCACTGCTTTTGCACTCACATCTGAGTCTGATGGCCCATGCCTGAAGTAATCTGTTAGTCCTGTGTTTTTTTCAGTAATTCAGCTCGAAAACAGAACACCTTGTTTCATTCACAAATTCATTCCTTCAGCTCTATTCTTCTCACTGAGGAGACTTTTCCCTCAATCTTCCTTCCTCCTATTTCCGCTGCATTCGGAGGTAAGATCAGACAAAAGTAGACATGAGTAAATGGCATTATCGCTGGACTGTTAATCCAGAGAACCAGGTAATATTCTGGGAATCCAGATTCAAATCCCGCCACAGAAGATGGTGGAATTTAAATTCAATAAAAATATGGAATTAGAAGTTTAATGATGATGATGAATCCATTGCCAATTGTCGAAAAAACCCATCTGGTTCACGAATGTCCTTTAGGGTAGGAAGCTGCCATCCTTACCTGGTTTGGCCTACATGTTACTCCAGACCCTCAGCAATGTGGTTGCCTCTCAATTGTCCTCTGAGCAATTAACGATGGGCAATAAATGCTGGCCTCTCCAGTAATGCACTCATCCTGTGAATTAATTTTATTAATAGGAGGGTATGAACAAGCATTGGATGAAAGAGGTGGATGGCAAAGAAGGAGGAGATGGGCAATATGGAATTCCAGAGCATGAAAGCACAAAATAATGAGATGGACATTCAGTTAGAAAAGGTTAAAAACTTGCAATTAATTCTAATTTGCTTCTGCAGTAAGTAGCATTAGGATATTCCTATTTTAATTTTTTTTCCCTCTAATCAACATGCTCAGGGGTGTTATGGCACACCTCTGGAGCAGATGGGACTTGAAGCCAGGCCTCCCTGTCAATGGGTAGGGACACTATCACTGTGCCACAAGAGGGCCCAGAATATTTCCAATGATTTATAAATTATGGACTGAATGACCTCCCTCATTTGCAATCAAGCAATGAGTTTCACCTAACACTGATGCTGCAGTCATTTGCTTAATTACTGTATGGGGCAAATTGGCTTGCACCCTCTGAGCCTAGTCTTAGTTTTACTTTATATCCCTCCTGTGGTGCTCCTTGGGATGCTCTATTACATTGAATGGGCTATTGGTTGTTCTCTAGTTTTATTATGCCAATGGTTTGTTGTAGTTGGGGGCGGAGAGATGAATGAAGGCCTGAGTTGAAGGGACACAGATTTGAAGGGTATTAGAGGTCTGAAGGAGGCTATAAAGATAAGGAGTAATGAAGCCAAGGAAGAATTTGATGAGGTGATCAATAACAAATGAAAACTTTAAGTGGAAGTGTTTGGTGGAGAGGTACAGGAAACATTATAAATTAGTAAGTGTGATGGGTGCACATGGTAGGATCTTACTAGACCATCTGCAGATTATGAAGGAAAAAGAATGAGACTTCAACTGGAGAGTATTGGAATAGGTGAGTCTGTGAGAGACCAAGTCATGGCCAAGAGTTTAAGCAGCAGATAGGCTAAGGTAGTGATGGATATGACTGATGTTACTGATAGGAATGTAATTTTTGTTTCAGCACTTTGAAAAAAGTGTTGGAGTCATGCATTAGTAGTGAGTCTAAACCCAAAATCAAAATGGCTTTGTGAATTTATTAAAGCTTATGAATGGAACATTCTCAAGCCCTGAACATTATGGGCAACAGTGAGAAATTTGGGAAAATGAAGAGAAATATTGAAGAAGGGCCTTCTCAATGTCAAGATCGAAAAGTAGCATTTTCCAATCAAGCCTTAAAAGTCAATACGAGATTCTTGCTACTGAGCAAAGAAAGAATTGTTAACTGGATTACTGGTCATTAGCACCCTCATTCCTACTGAATATCACCTCAATAATATACCGTCTTCCATTCTACCACCTGCTGGATAGGAACTAGATGCCATGAATTCCCAACATGAATGTCAGAGCAGGTACCTGCTGACTCCTTGCTCCTCTAGCACCATATAAGACACCAGTCACTAACCTCTCAGACTCTGTGCTCAGCAACCACAAGCACACCCTACATCCATGGACACTGGCATCTGGCCTGCACCAGCCTCACCACATCATAGCTCTTTCTGTCATATTGTTTACCATGTCCTCGTGAAATGAGAGGGATTAAATAGAATGAAAAAGCTTGACACAACTGTTAGTGCTGCTGCAAGTGGGCGAAAACTGGTGAGGTCTCCCAAGTGAGTGAGTAGGCGGCACCGAGGGCAAGCAAGGTTTTTGGTGGGAGGGGTTGGGGTGGGTAAGAATGAGTAAGGGAAGACATTACATGCAAGAGTGAGGGTGGTAGACCATGAGCCTTGGTGGGAGATAGGGGTAGTAGCAGAGATAGTGTGACAGCTACAGGAGACCAAATAGATGTGATGAAATTCACTTCAGAATTAGTGACTATTCCCAAGTATGAGCATGGGATCTTCTGTCACATATCTGGAACCCTTCTAACCAGCTCAAGATGCGCAGTTTTTACAAAGGAATTTATTTATTTTGAGGCAGATAATGGCAACAGTAAGAATAAGAGTTTAGTATAAATTTATTGTGCTAGTGGAGAGTGAAACAGGATTAATGTTTCGAGTTCAATGTCAATATCAGTTCTGAAGAAGTAATATCAGGTTGAAAGTGTTAACTCTGTTGCTGTCACCACATCACCCTTCATATGTTTCAATACGTTTGCATTTCATTCTTCTAAACTCTGATGAGTACCCAACCCTTCTCATAAGAAAATTCCTCCTTATTCAAGGTCAATCTGTTGAACCTTCTCTGGACTGCCTCCAATGTTAGTATGTCTTTCCTTAGATAAGGGCGTCAGGTTTACTTACAATATTCTAGGTGTAGTCCAATTAGTGCTAAGTACAGTTTTAGCAAGACTTCCCTATTTGTATACTAGATTGCCTTTGAAATCAAAGCCAACCTTCCAATTGCCTTCCCTATTACCTGCTGAATTTGGATGTTAGCTTTTTAAGTTTTTTGCACAAGGTTTTCCACATCCTTGTGTGCTGCACTTATTTGCAGTTCGTATCTGTTTAAATAATATTGAGCTCCTCTACTCCTCTTGTCAAATTGCATAACCTCACGTTTTCCAATGTTATATTCCATCTGCCGAGTTTTTGCCCATTCACGTAACTTGTCCATATCCCTTTGCAGACTATTTGTGTCAGTCTCGCCACTTGCCTTCCCACCTATGTTGGTGTCATTGACAATATTGGTGACAGTACATTAATTTCTCTCATTCAAGTTATTCCTATATATTGTAAGTAATTGCGTCCCCACCACTGATTCCTGTGACACTCCATTAGTTATAGGTTGTCTTCTTGAAAATTTTTGCTTTATCCCAATGCTCTGCCATCTATTAGGTAGCCAATCCACTGCCCTGTCCTTATCAAACTAACCCAGAGGAGGTACAGCGCTGTTTGCTGACTGAGGGAGTGACACTCCCTCAATATTTCCCACCAATGACATCACTAGGCCAATTCATTCATCTTCCTGACAGTCCCCACTCTGGTCTGCACAGCACGCAAGAACCTTGAAACTGTTGGACAATTGCAGGGCCTTTAACTGTCTCCCCCCAGGTCCCCATACCTGCCTCACCTGTAATCACACCCACTTGTTCCTGATCACAGACTAAATTTGACTTACCGAGGGGGTGGGAGAAACTCCTGAAGCAAAGTGTCCAGGTAACCTGTCCCCTCCCTGATGTGACGCAAACTCTGCAGCTTGGACTCCAGCTTCTTAACTCGGATCCCATATTCTTCAATCTGCAAACACTTAAAACAGATATTTTGCTCTGGATTACCTTGGTTTCCAGCAGCTTCCACATGCCCACATCATCCATCCTGTTATCGCAATTGTATTTGTTTTGCTTATTAAGTAATTACACTAGATTCCATGCCCTTTATGTTTACACTTTGAAACAGTTCTGCAAGTTTCTTAGCTGAAGCTGGATATGTAACGCAGCTGCTCCTGAGAAATGGAGAAGATAGTTAGAATTCCTAAAAATATATTATCTTAAATGTAAGTAATTTAGTTAAAGGTTGCAGACCAAAAGTGTTCTTTTAAACACATAAACCTCTGAAGGGGTTACCTGAATCTGAGAAAGTTTGAGCTCAGTTATATGATGAATCAAAGAAGGGTTTATCGGGGGTCTCATGATCAGGAATTGAAGTCATTACTAAATCAAACCCTATGTGCGATAGAGAAAGGGAATTCTCTCTGGTTTGAGTACTGTAATGGAATGTTGTTAGGATTAATGGGATTATAACTTTAATACATGTTTTTAAATCCTTAAATGTGTGTTATATGTAAACAGAGATAGTAGGAACTGCAGATGCTGGAAAATCTTCATGGCTCCCTTCATGGGTCTAGGCCCGAAACGTCAGCCTTCTTGCTCCTATGATGCTGCTTGGCCTGCTGTGTTCATCCAGCTCTACACCTTGTTATCTTATATGTAAACAGTTTGTTTATCAGTGATTATTCATTTATTTTGCACAATAAATGCTTTTCTGTTCAAAATGAAATTGGTAATTTTGCATGCTTGTTTGTCAGTGAGAGACCATCTCGTTAAAACAGAATAAATCTATCAAGCCAAGCATCAGTCTGAAATCTGAATTGCCCAGTAATAGCATGTACTGGGATGATAACAATACCTAGAAGTTAGTGCTAATAAGGCAAACAGGTTGTGAATTAATTAGTTTATTGTGTTATGGCATGTGGTTGATTGAAATGAAACTCTAACTTGAAAGTGCATACCTGAACTTTGTCTAAAAGCTTTTAGCTTAGAAACATAGAAAAATAAAAAATAGGTGCAGGAGCAGGCCGTTTGGCCCTTCGATCCTACACCACCATTCAATATGACTATGGCAAATCATGCAATTTCAATATCCCATTCTCGCTTTCTCTACATACCCCTTGATCCCTTTAGATGCAAGGGCCACTTCCAGCTCCCTCTTGAACGTATCCAATGTACTGGCCCCAACAGCTTCCTCTGGGAGAGAATTCTACGGGTTCATAACTCTCTGAGTGAAGAATTTTTTCCTCATCTCAATCCTGAATGGCTTACCCCTTATTCTTCCAGTGTACCACAGCAGGATTCACAAGAGTACTTTTAACATTTAATTGAGCATTTATTAAACAAGGAGAAAGTATGAACTACATTATATGAGACAGAAAGGTTGGAAAACTTTCCATACAAACACCAACAAAAGTATTCAAATTAATTCCATTTATTTTATAACAGCAAGATCCATATAACCAAACCACAGCGAAGATTCACCAATACCTCCACGCAAAGATTTCTAGATCAGGTTAACAAAGCCGTACACTCACTAGATATTTTTCCTCAGCTGATATATCTCTCTCTGAGACCCCTAAAACAAACTCCATTATTTAAACAGCAGAACAAACATGAGTTCCCTGAACTCAGTTTTTGATAGTACTACAGAAATTGACCCTGACAATGCCTACCTGACATCTGGATTTTTTTTTTGACCCAATGTTGCCAGCCAACAGCTCTGATGAAGAGTTATCTAGACTCAAAATGTTGGCTTCCTTTCTCTCCATGGATGCTGCCTGACCTGCTGTGATCTCCAGCATTTTTTGTTTTCAGTGCCGTTTCTCTACTGAAAACAACAAATGCTGGAGATTACAGTGGGTCAGACAGCATCCACGGAGAGACAGTAAGCTAACATTTCAAATCTAGGTTACTCTTCATCAGAGCTCTTTAATGCACTTAGCTACCAACCTCCAATCTCTTTAATTACGGAGTTGTAAGACCTTATGAAAGTGCATGTATACAAATAGGCCTCCAGACCTCCTGGCACCACACCCATAAAATAAATCTCTGAAAATGAAACTATTTCAATGTCTCTCCTTTCTCTACACAAAAATATAATGTAAGGTTATGTATAATTTTTAACAATAGATGCTGAAAATTCCCAGTAGTATTTTGTTAACAAGACGGTTAATGTTATGAAGCATAAGACGTAAAAATTATCTGCATAAGTGTTTTGCCATGAAAGGGCAGATGGTCTGTCCACACCCCCAGCAGAGCTGCAACTGATGAGAAGGTGCCATGGTATTTTTACAGATCTCACAATGCTCCACCAACTCTAGCCCAGGATTGCTGTTCAGGTTTGCTTGAAGCAAATCTTTCAACTGCTGTGTTGTTACAGGATCAGGGGAATTTATTACATCAATCACCTGGATCCTTTGTGGATCCCAAACACAGTCTTCCTCTAATCCACTGGGAACGTTTCTCATCCCACAGTTGGGAGGGACCCATGCTGTATCATATCCATGTTGTTTCCAAGTTGTTGACATAGGATGATTTTCTTTATCTATTTTCTTGACTTTTCCTACTTGTACTTTCAACATTAAAATAACTCTATCATTTGGAGTGTTAATTGGATATCTCCTGGCTTTCTCCTTGTCTCTGCTGACGTAGACCCCAGGGCCGAGCATGCCCTTGCTTGATTGCTTGAAGCCTGATTGTATGATGGACTTTGCATTGCTGACTGAGGTTCCATGGTACATGATATATTCTCTGCCATTCACTGGTTCCTGATTTGACTGCAAATGATGATTATTGTCATAAACAGTCTCCCATCCAAAAAATTGTAATGTCATCACGCCTCTAGTTCCTGGCTGTTCAAACACATGGAAATGTAGTGTTCTGTAAACAAAAAAAAACAAAAATAAATTCAGAGTAAAGAGAATGAAGTATCTGCTTGAAGATTGCTTGTTCTGGTGTTCATTTCATTTGGCTACAACTCTATCAGTGCAGTATGCCTGTGTAGGTAAATTAAATGCATTACTGAGGCTGTGAATATTTATTAAGTTTTGTATGTAGTTGTGTGTGAATGTCTGTATGAATCAGTCGATAGCACAAGTACATCCACTGCTGTGGAACAATGGCTCAAATAGCTTCCTATCTACTGTGTAATTCTTTATACGTGTGAGTGTGTGTTTGTGACAGTGATGTTACTTTTCAAAACATGTGTGTGTGACTTTATAAATGTGACTACGTTGATGGCAAACTTGTGCAACTTGACAATGTCGAAGCTATTTATGTGCAAGTGTGTGTGTGTGTGTATTGCGTATCTGCAGCAGTTAGTTTGCGGCCAATATCACATTAAATCCCAGGGTATTTATGATCTGACTGATCGCCAACAATAAATGATCAAGTTTTGACTTTTGGAAAAAGTGAATCCCAGAACCAGCTCGTCTATTTTTTAAGCATTGTCACAAACACTTGTGCAGCATTTCACATTTGCAATATCCATACCAGTTGTAGGTAAGTCCACTGTTGATCAGTGCCATGCACAGTTGGATGGGGATCCAGAATGTGCTGTATCCATGTGGTTTTCAAGTTTTTTTTTGAGCTGGGAATGATTGTGTCTCTTGCCTTACCTTGATCAAACTTTTAGCAGTTAAGTTAACTTTGGTAGTGAGTTGAGCATTTTAATTGACAGTTCATAGCTTTCTTCTTATCTCTGCTGACGGTTCTAGGGGACTGACTGAAGCCTCACTCTATTTATGTGTTAGTTTCTTTGGGTATTCATCTCTCGGGCCAACGACCTATTGTGACCCTCAGAGGTCATGGTGCCTCTTAGCAGTAATGGTGGGGAACAGCATTCCCTTAGAAAGTATTTCTTCGTTAATTTCACAGACCCAGTTCTGAAGAAGGGTCATTGACTTCGAAACTCTGCTTTCTGCTCCACAGATACTGCCAGACCCTGCTGCATTCCTACAGCAAGTTCTGTTTTTGTTTAAGATTTCCAGCATCTACAGTTATAGAGTCATACAGTCATAGAGCCATACAGCACAGAAACAGACCCTTCCATCAAACTCATCCATACCTAAACTGAACTAGTCCCATTTGCCTGTGTTTGGCCCATATCCGTCTAAACTTTTCCAATCATGTACCTGTCCAAATGTCTTTTAAATGTTGCAATTGTAATCACCTCTACCACTTCTTCTGCTGGCTCATTCTGTAAACATACCCACCGTGTGAAAAAATTGTCCCTCAGTACCCTTTTTAAATGAAGGCAAGTGGGACTAGTTTAGTTTGGGAAACATGGTCAGCATGGCATAACAAGGTGTAGAGCTGGATGAACACAGCAGGCCAAGCAGCATCAGAGGAGCAGGAAAGCTGACATTTCGGGTCTGGACCCTTCTTCAGAAATG
>NC_063363.1:7596882-7598838 GCF_021869965.1 Rhincodon typus
ATCAGAGGAGCAGGAAAGCTGACATTTCGGGTCTGGACGCTTCTTCAGAAAATTTCAGACCCTAAATGTCAGCTTTCCTGCTCCTCTGGTGCTGCTTGGCCTGATGTGTTCATCCAGCTCTACACCTTGTTATCTCTGATTCTCCAGCATCAGCAGTTCCTACTATCTCCTCATGGTCAGCATGGATTAGTTTGAACGAAGAGGCTGTTTCCGTGCTATATGACTCTTTGACTCTATGACTCAAAACATTAACTCTGTCTCTCTCCATAAATAGAGCCAGAACTACTGAGGTCCTCTGGCATTCTCTGTGTGTTTTTTTCTGATATCCAGCATCCTCAGCATCTTGCTTTTATTAAAGAAGTCAATTGCTCTGCGTGGTCAGGACCCTTTGGTTGAATGTAGCCACCACTAATTAGATGAGCTCATTAAAACAAGCCAGGAATTATACCTGATATGTCCTGGTTTGTCAAACTCCTTGCCAGAGCACTTATCCACTAAATCAGCAAGTGTGCTGCATTTAAAATACAGATTAGAAAATGATACCCATTTATTGACTTGTAAAACATATGCACCTAGCATGTACAATTATGTAAATAATCAGGAAGTAGTCGAATTAGCCTGCAGTGGCGACAGCTTTTTGACAATAATAAACAATCTGAAATATTCAACACATAAAATGTCAGCAAACTCACCAATTGATCAACTGGTCTGAGTTGTGTCAGTAATTGAAAATGTAGCCGTTAAAGCAGATTTCTTTATAAGAGTGAGATCCACTTCGATTTCACACAGTGTCAAAATTTAACTTTCAATTTCAATGTCCAAAAATAGAAACAAAAAGCCAGCCTCGTTGTGATGTGACTGCTGTTTAAAGGGCGCAGCTAACCTACTGAAAGATCAGCCTGCTTGAGCAAGCTCACAGAGCTAAATTGCCTACTTCCGTTCCTAGTTCTTATGTCCTTATAAAATAGCCTGCAGTTGATTAGGAGTGAGAGGGTTGCTTGCCTACTAATTAAAAACTTTGATCCACATTCTGATCTACTTCTTTATCTTTCCTCAAACACCAAAGGCTTCAGCAGACCTCCTGATACACAGAGAGATTTGCTGGCTTTATTGGCTAACAGTAACATTAATGCTTTGCTGGTTGATGAATGCCCTGTGATATTTTGTTTCAAAGGCTACTGTTACCATCCAAGGCTTACTCTTGTTGATGAGTTTTCTGATCATGGGGGTTTGAGTTGGTAATAATTACAGTCAAACGTAATCCAGACCGCACTGATTCACAGCAGCTAGAATTGTTGAACTTTCTGATAGAGAAGATGACCATTCAGCCCCTGCCCCATGCCAGCTCTCTGAATAGCAATCCATTTAATTAACAATCAACACTATTTTCACCTTTCCTGTTTCTATTTTTCTTGTTCAAATTTTGTCCCAATTTATTTTTAAATCCTTTCTTCAACCTCTCTCTTCTAATACTTTGGGTGAAGGGTCTTAAATTCCAGTCCTTTATTTATTTCACTTTATTCATCTTTAAATCAGCAAAGTTCAGCACTTTGCAATCTTATTGTCAGAGCTCTTCTTAACATTCTCCGTTCAAATGAAAATTTCTACTCACAGCTAAAGATCTGATTGTTGCAACAGCTTTATCACAGAGTCACAGAGACCTAGAGCATAGAAACAGACCCTTCAGTCCAATCAGTCCATGCTGACCATAATCCCAAACTAAACTAGTCCCAGCTGCCTGCTCCTGGCCCATATCCCTCCAAACCTTTCCTATTGATGTACTTATCCAAATGTCTTTTAAACATTATAATTGTACCCACATTCACCACTCAGTCTGGTTACTATTCCCTCTTCCAATCAAAGGATCCTGAAGTGAATTGTATCCCCAAACGAACACTTAGGTTAAGGGATAACAAGATGTAGAGCTGGATGAACACAGCAGGCCAAGCAGCATCA
>NC_063363.1:7599338-7614279 GCF_021869965.1 Rhincodon typus
AACAGCAGGAAAGAAACTGTTCTTGAATCTGTTCGTATGTGTATTGAAACTTTTATATTTTCTGCCTGATGAAGGAGAATATAACCGGGGTGGGAGGGGTCTTTGATTATGTTGGTTGCTTTTCCGAGGCAGTAGGAAGTATAGGTGGAGTCAATGGATGGAAGGCTGGTTTGTGTGATGAACTGGGCTGTGTTCACAACTGTCTGTAGTTTCTTGCAGACTTAGGAGGAGCAGTTGCCATACAAAGCTGTAATACATCCAGATAGGATGCTTTTTGTGGTGTATCAGTTAAAAATGGTAAGAGTTCTTGTGGACATGCAGAATTTCCTTAGCCTCCTAAGGAAGTAGAGACGTTGCCGTGATTTTTTTGTGCATAGTGTCAATGTGGGTGGTCCAGGACAGATTGTTGGTGATCATCGCTCCTAGGAACCTGATGCTCTCGACTTCTACTCCACTTCCTGATGTCAGTGACTAGATCCTTTGTTTTGCTGACGTTGGTGGAGAGACTGTTGTCTTTACACCATGTCACTTAAGCACTCTATCTCTTTCCTGTATTCTGTCTCGTCATAGTTTGAGATGCAAATAGACTTGAGGGAAAGCTAAATAAGCACATGAAGAAAATCCTTGCTGAAAATTCTGGTAGGATTAAATGACAAGATGTTGGCTGAATCTTGCATGGAACATAAACACCAACAGGGACTAGTGGATTGAATGATGTGTTTCTGTGCTCCAAACCCTCCCTACTGTGTATTGTTGCATTGTATTTTGGTGATGAACCGAACACCAATGGGAAATCCAGTTTCTCCTCATTTCTATTACTATGGTGAATTCCATTGTGTTGAGGTGAAATAAATACAGTTCGTTTCTTCCCTTTATCTCTTTGAGATTTCCATGCATTTCCATCAAGAACTGTATAGATAGCAATTTTTAAAAAAAATTGCTACCCATGAGTTGACTTTTGAAATGGAGGATAAATGAATGAAGCAGTCATCTTGTTTTGCTCCTGGACTGCGTCATCAGCCAGAATTAATATTTCTAAGTAAGATAATAAGCAGTCTCTTGCAATAGGAATTGTTGGCGTGAGAGAGTATTTAGTCTAATGCAATAGTGTTTTACAATAAGATGTCAGCTTATTACTGGAAATAGCATAGTGTTTGTTTGCCAAATTTGTGTTGTCTGAAAGCTTTCCATTTTTCCAGAAGTGCATTCTCCAATTGCAGAATTTGTGGCTTTGCAACCATAATTTCATTTCATACTGAGATCATCAGAAAAACCTTGGATGTCAAGCATAATCGTCAGCTGATAACACCCAAAATGAAAGCTAATTTGCTTTTTTATGGTCCTTTCATGAATCCTTCAGGCTCAGGAAGTTGATTGTCTGTCTGTTTCTGGGTGTTAAAGTTGAGCATATGGCCAACGGGGAGTTCCAACCTCAGTATACAGAAAATCAACCCACACTGATTAAATTTTCGCCTACCATAGCAACCATCCAACGCCCTAAACAAAGCTGCATTCGGGCACTATTTAAATGGACCAGGACACTGTAACACCCCAGAACTTTGCAGGAAAGAGGAAGATCACCTATACAAAATCCTCGCTATAAACGGATATCCCCGCAACTTCATCCGCAGATGCCTACTAAACAGACAACAACAGGAGGACACAGTTCGCCTAACACACTGGCCACACTGCCATACATCAAGAACGTATCGGAACTGACAACAACACTTCTAAAACCACTAGGAATCATGGTGGCCCACAAGCCCACAGCCGCTCTACAACAAACATGTACAAGGATTAAAGACTCCATTCCCACAACATGCAGAACCAACGTAGTTTACAAAATGCCATGTAACGACTGCCTCAAACATCATATCGGACAGGCAGGAAGGAGACTAGCCATCAGAATATATGAGCATCAATTAGCATCAAAATGGCATGACAAACTCTCCTTATTATCGGTACACTCGGGCAATGAAGGCCATCAGTTTAACTGGGACAAAGAAACCATAGTAGCCCAAGCCAAATATATATGCACGGGAATTCCTAGAGGCATGGTTCTCCACCCATAATGCAATCAACAAACACATAGAATTGAACCCCATATACAAACCCATACAGATCAAAACCATAAATGACACTCATCACCATAACGGACCAAACAGTATAAATTCTAAGTGGAGGAGAATAATACTGCTTCTTCGGACGCTCCACTGATGATGTCACCTGGTATGGTGACGAAAAATCTGAACAATAAGAAGCCAGCTCGGCGAGCAAGTCAACAACCTCATTTTAGATAAGTTTATGAATAAGAAGGGTTTGGAGGAATATAGCCCAAGCACAGGCAGGTGGGACCAGTTTAGTTTGGGATTATGAATGGTGTAGACTGGTTCAACCAAAGGGTCTGTTTCCATGCTGTATGACTCTGACTTCATGACTGGAAAATTGCTAATATTGAGTTGTTTAAGAATGGAGAAAGGGATAACACATGTACAGGCTGGTCTGCCTAACATCAGCAAATAATTGGAAAAGTTCTGAGACGTATAAATTATTATTTAAAGAGAGATGGATTAATCAAAGATGGTTGGGACAGATTTGCTTGGAGAAGGTCACATCAAACAAGATGGAAGTATCAGGGAGGGATGCAGAGGGCAGTTCCTTTGATGTGGCCTGATGGATTTTAGCAAGGATTGTGCAAAAGTTCCTTATGGCACTCAGAAGGATAAGGGCACCAGAAACGGTGCCATTTGCAAGTTCCCTCCACCCACCATCCCGACTTGGAAATATATCGCCGTCCCATCATTGCTAGAGGGTCACAATCCTGGAATTCCCTCCCTGATGGCATTGTGGGTCAACCCACAGGAAGCGCACTGCAGTGGTTCAAGAAGGCAGTTCACACACCCCCCCCACCCCGCTTCTCAGGGGCAATTGGGGACCGGTGATAAATGTTGACCCAGCCAATAATGCCCATATCCCATGAATGAGGAATACTTGGGGTTCAGGGAAATTAGCAAGTTAAATCCATAATTGGCTCAGTGACAGGAAACGATGGGTCAGTGAATGTTGTTGCAGCTGGATTTCGTGGTGTTCAGGGCTCAGTCCTGGGTCTCTTTCTTTTCATGGTGTTTATCAATGACTTGAAACTAAATGTAAGGGGTATGAATTTTGACAATGATACAAAAATTAGTCGTGGCTGATGGGAAGGATGAAAACTGTAGATTGCTTGAAAGACATCAGTAGACTGGACAGGTCGGTAGGAAAGTAGCAAATGGAATTAAATCTCATTTGAGACATAGATGATTCTGGGGGTGGGATCTTGACAGGGTAGAGGCTCAGAGATTGCTTCTGCTGGTCAAAGAACCTAGAACACAAGGACAGAGTCTCAGGATAAGGGGCTGATCCTTTAGGACTGAGGTGAGACGAAATGACTTCGCTCAACGGCCTGTGAATTGTTCGAATACTCTATCCCAGAAATCTTTGGCTGCTACATCATTGAATATCTTTTGAGTCTGGGATAGACTGATTTTGATTTTGTGTCTCAGGGAATCAAGAGAAATGGGCAGTGGGCAGCAAGGTAGGTTGAAGCACAAGATCTGTCCTGATCATTCGGTCAGCTGGAGCAAGCTCTATGGCTCATAGTGCTTGTTGCATTGAAGAAGACTTTGGATGTACGCTTGAAGTTGTATCTTTGGTGCTTTACATCAAGAACTGGAGGTATAATTTGTCTTGGATATCGAGAACATAATGGGCTGAATGATCTCCTTCTTTCTCATGTTCAACTGTGGCTGTCTGTCCATTCATATTGATCTAATGGATCCAGTGACAGTCCCTTGGGGAAAATGCAGAGGGAGCTTTTCCCTTGTATCCTGGCCAACGTGTCTCCATCACCCAGGAAATGAAACAGACTATCAGGTTAGCTTATCATGGTTGTGATGTAGAGAAGTCATTTAGAGTCAGAGTCGTACAGCACAGAAACAGACCCTTCAGTCCAATCTAGTCCATGCTGACCATAATCCCAAATTAAACTAGTCCCACCTGCCTGCGCTTGGCCCATATCCCTTCGCACATTTCTTATTCACGTACTTATCTAAATGTCTTTTAAATGTAACTATACCCTTATCCACCACTTCCTCTGGTAGTTCATTCCATGCACGAACCATGCTCTGTGTAAACTGAAAAATGTTGCCCCTCATGTCTTTTTTAAATCTTTCTCCTCTCACCTTTAAAAATATGCCCCCTAGTCTTGAAATCCCCCACCCTAGGGAAGCGACTCCAGCCATTCACCTTATATATACCTATTATGATTTTATAAACCTCTGTAACGACACCCTTCAACCTCCTACCCCTCGGTGAAAAAAAATCCCAGCCTATCCAGCCTCTCCTTATAACTCAAACCCTCCATTCCCAACAACATCCTGGTAAATCTCTTCTGAACCCTCTCCAGTTTAATAATATCCTTCCTATACCCAGAACGGGACACAGTACTCCAGCAGAAGCCTCACCAATGTCCTGTACAAACTCAACATGACGTCCCAACTCCTATACTCAAAGGACTGAGCAATGAAGGCAAGCGTGTTAAACTCCTTATTAACCACCCTGTCTACCATTGATGCAAATATGCCATTGTCACATAGCTGCGAATACGAGTTTGCTGTGAGCAAATGACTGCCCCATTTCCTACATCAGAACTATGATTAAACCCCGAAGAAATACCCTTTCAGACCTTGAAGGAAATTGATGAATCAGATTGAGTACCAGTTTTGCTCCCTGCCCAATTTAGTTGTCCAATAGCCTCGATGGAGAGTGATGTTCTGAGGAAGGTATGGTGGGTGACTACTCTGAAGCTCTCCGAAGATGTGAATGAGACTGAAATAATTCAACTGATGTCCGTCAATGGAAGGAAGATGTTGTGCCTTGCTGGGTCTGGCTTATTTGTGACGAGAGCCCTGCACCAAGGTAATGCCCTCTCATGTGATCACTTATTTTAAGGTGCTACTGTTCAGGAAGGCATGCGCAATAAGTGTTCCTGATTTTCATGATGTTATAATGAAGAAATATTCCTTTCAAGGCAATACTGCAGTTTGCAGCCCAGTTGCACATCGATGTGCGACTTGGTAAAAGCTTTGATTTTGTACAAAGGGGAATGTGGTTGGGCCATGTTGGTTACTGAGCTGGTTGAGTGCTTGCCACCTTCAGTATAGGAAATGACAGGAGCTGCTGGTTCCAGCCTTGGTAGAGGAAAACCACTTCCTGGTCTAACTGCAGGAGTCTTCTTGCAATGAACGAAGTTGCTGGTGGGAATTTTGAGGACCTGAATGATGTGGGCAATGGTGAGAATTGTGTGAGAATTTTAACAAGGCCTTTCTCCTTGACTGAAGGAGCAAGAAGTTCTATTTTCCAACAGAGTTTCAGGCATTGAGATGAGATTCTTACTTGGGAATGGTGAGAACCTATTAAGAGATTATTGCTTCGTATTATGCTTCTTTGCCTGAATCTCAACTTGTTAACATGTAAGTTCCCATCCTACCACAGGGTGCCAGTGTCATCAGGGATGCTCCATGTGAAGGGTCTACATCTGCAGACCTCACTGCACCATCACAGCACATCTCTGATCCATGTGCAAGTAGCTTCGGCACGGAAATGCTGCAGTTTGACATGCAGCAGCATTTCTAATTGCGATGCTGCTGCAAGTACATTTTGGCGTGCAGCGGCAAGAGCCCAGCTCAGGCTGCATCTCGACACTGCTCACTGGCTTTCTGGGCGCTGGCTCACTCACCTCGCACGTCTGTGTGGATGCTCATGGCATCCGTGCCCTGGCCTGCCTTTTTAGTGCAAACAGAATGAAGATGAGCAGCTTGTTGTGGTGACCAGCAGTCATCCACCTGGCTGTGCACTGCACCATGCGGTGTCGGTGTTACACCTGCACCATGGGCCAGCACAGCTGATGTGCTGCACTTGCTTCCAGCAAATGGCCATGTGTCAAAATTGGAGGACAGTCACGCTCCTTGTGGCCAAGGGAGCTACCCTTCAGTCCGACTACTCCTCCTCCCCCTAACCCCACACGCCCCCACCCCCACTGCAGTGAGTCAAGGTTAATCCCTGATCTTCAGTCCAGGGGCTGGGGCACGGTCAGAGTAAGGATTCTCTCCTTTTAGGTGTTGAGGAGTTGAATTTCTGCCACATCCTCCTGCCTGCCCTGAGAGTTTCTGCTCATTCACCGTGCCTGCAAACACACGTCTTCAAACAAGCATCACTACCTCATGCCAGTCTCCCCGTTCCCTTGCTCACTTTCTATTCAAATAATCATCCAGTGCTCCTCTTGGATGGCTCAATTGGACCTGCCTCTACCACAGTTCCAGGCCGTGCATTCCAGATAAAACCCGAAAGAACCGCGGATGCCGTAAATCAGGAACGAAAACAGAAGTTGCTGGAAAAGCTCAGCAGGTCTGGCACCATCTGTGGAGAGAAATCCGAGTTAATGTTTGGGGTCTGGTGACCCTTCCTCAGAACTGTTCAGTTCTGTTCTGTTCTGAGGAAGGGTCATCGGACCCGAAACATTAACTCTGATTTTTGTTTCTTCACGGATACTGCCAGACCTGCTGACCTTGTCCAGCAACAACTTCTGTTTTTGTTTCAGAGCATTCTAGACTCTGACTACTCGCTGTGTGAAAACGTTTATAAACAGAACAACAAACCAGCTCAGCGAGCCAACCAACCTCAAAACATTTATTCCTCACTGTATCTCCACATCACTTTAAATCTGTGCCTTATCATTCCTTTTTCTAGCAGGAATAGTTTGTCTCTATCGACCAAATCATTCTCACTTGTGATTTTGAAAACTTCTTTCAGATCTCCTGTCAGCATGCTTCTCCCCAAGGAGAGCAGTCCTAACCTTTTCCATCTGCCATAGTGGGACTTGAACTTATATCACTGGAGCATTAGCCTGGACCTTGCGAGCCTAATAATATGTACCACTACACCACTGTCTCTAACCTGCTAGTGGTTGCATTTGACTGGATATCCCTGTCAGGGTCCACAAGGAGGACCAGATATTTGGTCTCAGTCTTTTATGATTCTAAGCTGTTTTACCCATGAGTCTGGGGGCTGATATTTATGGCACCTCTCAGTACAAGTCTTTTCCACATGATAGGAAGTGCAAGAGCATCCCCTCACTGGACTATGCCAAACAAAAAATACATTTCTCTCCCTGAATTAGCTTTGGCTTGAAGTCACTGCCTGATGGGCAGTGTGCACAGGCACAACCTCTTCTTAAATACAGAAGCCACGTGTACTCACACAGCAAGCTGCATTACTGGCAATCACTGACCTACAGTAACCTGCACTGATGCAGAAGAAAGCAGCATGCTCTGTATTGTCAAGTGGGGCAATTTACTGTGTGTTGGTGCAGTTCAACTGGTGCAGAGTTGGCCTGCCAGGGATAAACAACATTGCATTTTAATGTAGGCAATTAATATTTAAAACATGAAGTTCAGCTGTGGAACCCTGGGGCCGTGTGAGTCCTGTATCTGTGTGTGTGTCCCGTGAGCACGTCATGTCCTATATGCATGTGTCCCATGTGCATGGCATCTGTGCATGTAGTGTCCTGTGTTTGTGGGTTCCCTGTGTCCATATGAATCCCGTGTGCATGTATGTCCTGTGTGCATGCGGTGTTCTGTGTGCATGTACGTCCTGTACGTGCATTCTGAGTAGATGTGTCCTGTGTGTCGAATCAAGTGTCAAAGAATGATTACTGCATTTGCGGGTAAGTCAGTTTTTAAGAAAAAAAAATCTGGGACAATATCCATTGAAGAATTTATTTGCATTCCACAGTCCAGGTTTCCACAACTGAGCTTCATGTTTTAAATATTAATTGCCTACATTAAAATGCAATGTTGTTTATCCCTGGCAGGCCAGCTCTGCACCAGTTGAACTGCACCAACACACAGTAAATTGCCCCACTGGACAATACAGAGCATGCTGCTTCCTTCTGCAGCAGTGCAGGTTACTGTAGGTCAGTGACTGCCAGTAATGCAGCTTGCTGTGTGAGTACATGTGGTTTCTGTGGGACTTTAGACATGTGACCGTGCAGCTTTTGGCCATTCCTTGTTTGCAAATATAGTGAGTTCTGAGAATGTTGGTCAAACGCACAGAATCTGCATTGAACCTGATATCACTCTTACCTAGTGTCAGTAACACACATTGTACAACAACAGTCATTTTAAGGTGGAGTTTATGTTCCAGATCCTGGGATACTTTTGTTCCCTTGTGAGTTGAGAGACACAGGGACCTTTTGTAGTTGTAAAGTACAACTCAGCACAAAATTAAGGATTGAACATTTAAGACAGAATGAGAATCTTTTCTGAGGGCCATGAGCCTTTGGAATGTTTTCCCAAGAGCTCAATGGAGGCAGATCATTGAATTTTTCTAAGGTCGAGGTAGATTAACTCCAATATCAATCAGGAATCCAAAGTTATTGGGGGAGATGGAAATTTGAAGTTGGAGCCTGAAGTAACTGCACAGAGGCTGGTATCCTGTCACTGAGTTACCCTTTATTTACCTGTGCCCTATATGTGGGGTCTGACCAGCCAGCTCAGCTAGTTCTTAGACTGAATCTCCTGTTTATATCTGTCAGCCAGGGTTCCCTGATTGACCCAGGGTTCCCTGATTGACCCAGGGTTAACAGCCCCAGTCAAGGATCTCGTAGTCAATGAGATCCACCTGGCCTTGGGTCCAATCACTAGAGCCACAATCAGCTACAATCTTATGAGACAGTAATTCAAGGGGCTGAATGGCGTACTTCTGTTCCTAACATTTGTGTTTTTGTATGTGCACAGAGCACATGGGAGTTTAAAATGAAAACCACATTTGTGCTCCTCCTCCTTCAGACAAGATCAGTTTGGTTCAGTTGGCAGCAGTCTCCTGTCTTGAGTCAGAAAGTAGTCAGTTTGGGTCCCACGTGCAGTAATCTTGGATTTTATTGTGTTGTAGTACTGAGGAAGCTGGGCTTTATCAGATCAGCTATTCTTCCCTCAGAGGTCCTGCCTGTTTGGGCGTACATTTTGACAGGCTTTTACAATGAGATTATGAGTGCACTGGGGGGAAGAATGTTTTTTCACAATCTACACCACCCTTGCTGTCAGAGCAGCGATAAGCACAGCACATTGTAGAACTGTTTATACTTTGGCAAGTTACGGGAGTGGCAGGTGCTTAGTGGCAGAGTCACTGAACTAGTAATCCAGAATCTCGGGCTACTGTTCTGAGGATGTGAGTTTGAATGCCACCTTGGCAGATGGTGAAATTTGAAGTTAATTTTTAAAAGATCTGGAATTGAAAAGCTAACCTATTGGTGACCATGTAAGCCTTTGTCAGTTCTAAAGACCCATCTGGTTCACTAATGCCCTAAAGGAGGGAAATTCCCATCCTTACCCTGTCTGGTGGACAACTGACTCCAGACCTATAGCAGCATGGTTGATTCTTAACTACCCTCAGTCAATAAATGCCAGCTTGTCGAATGATAACGATATCTTTAGCGGGGTTTAAATAAAAAAGGAATTTTATGTGAAGGTGCATTCTCTATCCAATTCCTGTGGATTAAAGTAGGTGTACAATGTGCCTCAACAGGGAAAAGGTAAAGCATCCATGTGTATCGATTTCTGACTAAAGCAATGCATCCCAAATGTTTTCACTGTGGCATCATTTTGAGGCTTGAAAATTTGCACAGCCGCTTTGAGGGATTGTGAGAGTGAGGTGGCGTCTATGAGGGCTGAGGGCAGAGGCAGAATACCTGAAAGAGTGAAAGGAAACTAACTACTTCTGAGCTTGTGACTCCAAAATTTCCAGCTTGTGACCACTCTAACCCCAATTTGTGTAGCCTGGGACAAAAGGTCATTATTGACCTAAAAGGATAACTCTGTTAGGTGTTGCCTGACTTTGCTAGATCCTTTTTCTGCTCTTTATTTCCAACTCCTAGCCTGTGCAGTATTTAACTTCTGCCCAGGTCTACCTGCTCTACTGGTTTTGACAGTCAGGCTCACTGTGTGTTATTAATTGCAATAAACATATTCTTGCCAATAGCCAGCTTGGTTCACGATGCAGTGATTCTGTATCTGGTTATGCCCATTGCTTTCCCTTGAGCTTTCTGGAAAATCAAAATACTGTTGAGTGAGGGTATGAGCTATAAGGACAGGCTAGAATAACTCAGGTTGTTTTTGCTGGAGTAGCAGAGGCTGAGGAGAGATTTGGTAGCATAGATGAGATGCATGGATAGAATCTTTCTTCCCAGAGCTGAAATGTCTAATACTAGGGAGCATGCATTTCAAAGGAGATGTGAGGGGCAAGTTTTCTACACAGAGTGGTAGGAGTTTGGAACACGCTGCTAGGGGCAGTGGTGGAGGGAGATGCGGTAGGGGCAATTAACGGACTTTTAGATAAGCACATGAATGTGCAAAGAATGGAGGGATATGGACCAAGGGCAGGCAGAAGGGATTAGTTTAACTTGGTGTCATGTTTGGCACAACATTGTGGGCCGAAGGGCCTGTTCCTGTGCTGCACAGTTCTAGGTTCTGTGATTCAACAGATAAATGTAACACAGGATGTGACGCCCACCCTATATCAAACTGGCAAAGGCCAACTTCAGCTACTAGTTTATGCTGAATTAATTTTTACCAGTCAACACATCCCCCAGCATTGAGCTGCATCCACTAATTAAATTATCTACCGGTCTCTCTGCTTTGCCTGTTGGTGTTGACAAGTCTCCACATGTAATAATTACAGGGCATTAAAAAGAAGGCTGAATATGTAAGGGTGGATTTCTGTGCCTGACCCTTCACTAGAGAACCTGTCAGCATAAAATTTGTTCACCAGTCTCTGGGAGAGACGTGATCACATTTGGCAGAGATCCAAAGCCATTGCAAAGATGAACACGGGAGTTCTTCCCACACCATTCCCACACTGGTATCCTGGCCAACCTTTATTCCTCATCAAACATCTGAAATTGAGCTGATTGATTATTTTGAGAGCTTGCTGTGGGCAGATTGAGGGCCACGTTTCCCTGCATAACAGCAGAGACTACACTTTAACTGCACTCCGTTGACTGGGAGATTCTCTTGGGCATCATGAGGTTATGGTAAGTGCGGTGGAAATACAAACTTAATCCTGTTATTGCATCCCTCTGAAGCATACTGACTTGGGCAAGGTGTTTGTATGTCTCTCATATCCACAGTAGCTCAACAGGTATCAAAGTGTAGAAGCAAGACAAAGCCAGAAAGCTGATTCTGGTGGAAGGCCACAGATCTGGAACATTGGCTGGAATCGTCTGATCTCAGGAAGGGAATCAAGAGTCATGGGGAAATGGCAGGAAAGTGGAGTTCAGGACTATCAGATCAGCCATGATCCCATTGAATGGTGGTGGGGCAGACCTGATGGGCCGAATTGTTCATGTCCGCTCATATGTTTGATGGCTCTCACTGGTGTCAAATTTGGGGAAGGGCAGGATGATGGTGGAGCTGAAATTCACCACCTTCCCACCTCCAGTCAAATAACGTCTGAATGGGAAGACCCATGGTCAACGTTCCTGCCCAGCTGCCAAGTGAGGCCCTGAAGACACCAGGGAATGATGGCTTGCACACCTCACCTCACCACCGCTGGTATTAACCCATCAGCAGATGCTCTGTTGTCATGGGGTGTGGCCAGGGATCAGATCCTTGATCAAAGGCACTTATTGAGAGTCTGGACATCCAAAGGAGGGGGTCCTGCCAAGAGGTATCTCCCTGTCCTGGCCACTAACCCCCCCCATTGCCATCCTCTATACATGACCCTAACTTGAAGACCTCACCCCCTCCCCCGCCTCTAACTTTACTGTGGTCTGGATTGCTGCATGATCCTAAGACTTTGGTGGGTGTTCTACTGAAATATCCAGACTTTCTCCATTGCAGTGCTGAGTATGAAAACTGCTGGCCTCTTTAACTGGCAGCTCTGAGTAGGCAAGACCCCTGCTTCTGGTATCCAGGCTCCCAGGGAAGGCCCACTGGTGGCCTCACCACTGCCTGAGTGGCCTGTAGTTTGGCGGACCTTCCCAAAAAGAGGAAGTTCAGATCTCCCTCAAACTGCACAGTGAGGATCAAAGCCCACAACATCTCGACAAGATTCCACCCAGATTCCTCTCTCCACCTCTGCTTCCACACCTGGATATTTCCAGAATTTTCTGTTGTCAGTTCAGATTTCCAACATCTCCAGTATTCGGCTTTGCTATTTGACTTAAAAACAGGTTGGATCAACAAATTGATTCTGAGATGTTTAAATAAAACCAAGGAGCTTGGTTGAGCGGTATCTTTCATCACAGCTCTCAAGAAGAGACGTATCAGACTCAATGTGAACATCTTTGCAATTTTAATTAACTCACAAGATCAGGGTCTTATTGGCTAGGCCAGCATTTATGGTGCATCCCTTATTGCCCAGAGGGCAGTTAAAAGTCAATCATATTGCAGTGGGTCTGGAATCACACATAGGCCAGACCATCTAAGGATGGCAGTTTGTTTATTTTTCCGAAGAATGTGAGTGAACCAGATGAGTATTTCCCCGACAATCAATAACGGATTCATGGTCAGCATTAGATTCTTAATTTCAGATTTGTTATTGAATTCAAATTCATTTATTGTGGTGAATTTGTACCTGGGTCCCCAGAATATTGCCTGGGACCCTAGATTAATAATCTAGCGATAATACCATTAGGCTAACGCTTCCCCAGATGCTGCCAAACATGCTGAGTTTCTCCAGCTTTGTGTGTTTGCTCCTGTCATCATGATTTCAGCTTTTTAAGAGTGAATAAAGCCTGGCAATAATAAAATTGAAGCTTAGACATACTGTGATGTGCAGAGACCCATTATCTACTGCAGGGCCAGTAACCACATCTGTTAGGTTCTGCAGCGTAGCCAGTGCAATCATTTGATTTTTAAATGTCAGACTTTATGCATTGGGCAGCTACATTGCAGATTTGAGAGAAATTGGAAAAAAATCATTTGTGTTTGAATACACGTAAGTTTAATGCTTAAAGGGGAGAGAGTGTATCCTGTAGTTATAAGGGTCTGAGAGGGTTAATGTCAGGGAGAGGCATGGCACCCACTGTGACGATATCACAGATTGCGAAGGAAAGAGACTTTGCACGGACATCAAAGGGATCAGATATATTACAGTGATATGGTACGTAGTTTTATACGTGTGAGAAACTGATTTCCGTTAGGACTAGAGAAACTCGGTCATCTCTGCGAAAGTGCTTCTCGAGTATTTTCCCTCACTGTGACTCCATTTCGAGACATGCAGATTGTCACAGTCCCGTTGGTGAGAGCCAAGAGCACAGGGAGAGGGACGTGGGGTGGCAGAGGGTGGTGCTGGTGGAAGAGAAGGAGCAGGGGATTGGGGGGTGTAGAGAGTCACAGAGAGAGAGATGAGAGGCCGGGGGTTGGGTGGGGTTCTACAGAACTCCATGACCACCATTGATATCTTGGAGCTTGTGACCCTAAATTTCAGCTTGTGACCATACTCGGGGGGTCATTACCCATCTCCTTGACTTAGGCTGTGCTTCCCAAAGGGGGAAAAGCCTCCATCCCAGGCATGACACATGATGTAAAAAGTTTCAGAAAGCAAGCTGAGGGTAGGGCTGGGATCAGAGGTATTATCTCCATTTGGACATATTCCTGGAGGTTTCATCCAGTAAGTTACAGCCTCCCAAATCTCCACATCTGCACTGGACACGATTGGGACAACTTGGTGCAATATCCCATTCCTTTGAATATTTTTTCCTCAAATCCCGGCATCTCTCGCCCAATCAGTGGTAGCCCAGCAGGGATTCAGAACCATTTTACCACAAGAGCATTAACAAGGCTGGAACTCTAGAAAGCACCCCCCCACCACCGACAGTGGGAAAACTCCCCCCCTGTAATAGGATTGGCAGTGCTGTGTCTAAGCACTGTAGCTGACACTGACTGACGTGGATAGAAAGCAGCTAAGGGGAGATTTGATCAAGGCTTTCAGAACCATGAGTGGGCTAGATATAGTAGATAGGAAGATGATGTTCCCACTCATAAAAGGAAAAATAATGAGAGGGCATAGAATTAAAGTGATATGCAGACAAAGTAAGGATGATGTGAGGGGAAAAGATCCTTTTCACTCAGCAAATAGTTAGGGTCTGGAATGCCGTACCTGGAAATGTAGTGGAGGCAGGTTCAGTTGATGCATTCAAGTGGGGCATTAGTTGGATATTTGGATAGAAATAGTGTTCAAGAGTACAGGGAAAAGGCAGGGAGTTTTTAAAAATTTATTCACAGAAAGAGGACAGCGAACAGATCATGAGCAAATAACCCGTTTCGACAATGTGTTGAGGGACAAATATTGGCCAGCATACAGGATTGTGACAGTGCAACAGGTGGCAGTTTGGCCCATTCTGTCTGCATTGGCTCTCCAAATGATATTATGGTTTAGTGCCGTGCCCCTACCTTTTCCCAGAGCCTTGCACATTGTTCCCATTCAAATGATCATCCAGTGCCCCTTCGATGTCTCAATTTAATTTCTACCTCCACCAAATTTCCAGCCAGTATATCCCAGACCCCTCTGACTACTCAAGAGTGTGAAAACATTTCTTCCCTGCATTGCATTGGAGTCTTCTGCAAATTACTTTAAACCTGTGCCCCCTCATTCTCCATCCTTTTCAATAATTAATAGTAGGGAATAGTTAACGTTAAGTCTGATTTTTCTCCACAGATGCTGCCAGACCTGCTATGTTTTTCCAGCAGTTTCTGTTTTTGTGTAAGGAATAGTCCGGAGATATGTAGGTTAGGTGGATTGGACATGCTAAATTACCTGTAGTGTCCGGGGATGCGTAGGTTAGGTGGATTAGCCATGGACAATGCAGGGTTACAAAGTAGGGATGGTGGGGTGGGGTGGGGGG
>NC_063363.1:7614289-7663296 GCF_021869965.1 Rhincodon typus
GGACAATGCAGGGTTACAAAGTAGGGATGGTGGGGTGGGGTGGGGGGAAGGTGGGTGGTTGGGGTTCTCAATGGAATGCTTTTTTTACAGGGTCAGTGTGAACTCAAATGGCTGAATGGCCTGCTTCCGCACTGTAGGGGTTCTATTATTTTAATAGCCCCTGTCTTTTAATTCTAAAGAGTGCTGTGGAATTTTTGTACCCATCTGAGCAGAAAAACCTTCATTTAAGCTCTCATCCCTGGAGAGAGACTTGAACCCATAATCTACTGACTCAGGCTGAGAGTGCTGAGCTAATGCTGACATGAGCGTGATTAAATTGTTTGTGCTACTGTTAGCACCCTCCATCCTGCCCATTTGAAAGCTACAGTCCCTGCTATTTCTTGCTCGTGTTCAGCTCCATGCCTGGGAATTGCCGGCCACTCAACGCCAGTAGTTTTAAGGAGAGGGTTTTACGGGTTGTTCAAATGTTGGGGACAATGGAATCAGAGCTCTTCCGTCACAAGGATCCACACTGGGGCAAGTTGGGTAGTGCAATAAGGTGCTTTCTCAGTGAATGAGGACCACTTTTTATTAAATATTTTCTGAGATTAAAAAGTGAAGAGTAAAGGTGAAACTTTGACTTGTTGCCAAAATTTCATGAATATCCGATCAAATGAATATTTCATCACTGTTGAGCTAACTAGGGCCTGAGGGTGCCTCAGCTGTGTTCCATAAAACTTCATGTGTTGCCAGGCTTTCATCTTCATTTCAGTTTTGCTCAATTATTGATCAGTGAAATCATCTTTTTGTCTTACTGCTAATTTCAAAGTCTCTCTTTTTTTTAACTTTTAGATTCTCTCTTTTCTGACTGAGAGGTTTCTTTCACACAGTATCAACCCCATTAGCTTTAAGCCCTTTGGCCCATTTCTTTTCTGGACAACTGTTGAGGCACACTTCCAACTCTTGCAGACCGATTGTCACCTCTTGCCATGTTGTCATCTCCATTTGCCTTGTGCCTTGTGGCAAAGGAGCAGCATTCCAAAAGCTTGTGACTTCAAACAAACCTGTTGGGTTATGACCTGGTGTCGTGCAACTTCTGACTTTGTCCACCCTAGTCTAATAACGGCACCTCCACATCACGTCATCCATTTTGCCATTTCATCACTCCTGCTCCCCATCCTATCTGAGACCCTTCCTTTTGTCCTTCCCTCTCCCTTTGCCAGCCTCCTGACTTACTTCAATCCTGTTGCATCTTGAAGTTTATCCGAACCTGAAAAAAGGACTTCGAATTGTGAAATCTGTTCCTCCCTCCACAGATGCTGCATGGCCCATTCTGTATTTCCATCTTCTTCAGTTTTGACTTTTGACACTCAGCATTCACAGTATTTTGCTTTGAGATTAGAATAGAATAGTAATTTATTGTTGATTGTATTTTTACAAAAATCTGTGCTACAAGCAGACTTAATTTGGGTATTTAAGGCTCTCTATTGTCTTATCAGCCATCCATTATGTTGCCTGCATTGAGCTCGGTGCGTGGACCTTTTGTGGTGCATTGCTAAGGTCCTTACCTCTGAGCTAGAAGGCTTAGCTTCCAGTCCACCTGCTGCAAAGGCCTGTTAGAAAACCTCTGAACAGGGTAATTAGAAAATATCTTGAAGTAGGTGTGACATTATCTTCCTATTCAAAAGAGTATTATTTAAATAAAATAAACAAGGTGTAACGTATCATAGACTATCATCGAACCAAACAACAGATATATTTTAAAACCTCAGTGTTTTTATTCCAATAAGTTGTCACACTGCTAGAGCTAATGTATGGGAGGAATGGGTTGACTGGACATTTGTATTGCTGTTTACCTCTTTGTTGTGTTTGTGGTAGAATGACATTTTGTATAAATCTTGATGATATGAAAGGTAAGGACTATTTAGACTAATTTCCCATCTTCTTGGTAGAATGACAATGCAGTTGTCCTTCTGAAAGGGTAACATTCGACTCAAAGCATCAACTCTGTTTCTGTCTCCACAGATGTTGCCAGAACTGCTGATTTTCTCCAGCACTTTTTGTTCTTTTATCTATATAGAACTTAGGATACTTTTTATTATATTACAAGTTTCTTCACCAGAGTGGCCCATAAAGGAAATAATGCATGAAAAGGAAGCCACATGAGACATTACATCAGAATGCCAAGGCATACAAGGCTATGGGCCAAGTTCTGGAAAACGGGATTAGGATACACCTCCCAGTCGCGAACCACTTCAACTCCCCCTCCCATTCCTTGAATGACACGTCCATCCTAAGTCTCCTCCAGTGCCACAACGATGCCAACCAAAGGCTGCAAGAACAGCACCTCGTATTCCACTTGCAAACCCTGCAAAAACCTCCCCACCCCCCACCCCACCCCAACACCTACTGGCTCCATCCCCCCCTCCTTGACCTGTCCGTCTTCTCTCCACCTATTTGCTCTTCTATCCACCTTCTATCATCGCCTCCCCCTCTCCCTGTTTATTTCAGAGTCCCCTTCCCCTTCCCCGTTTCTGAAGAAGGGTCCAGACCCGAAACGTCAGCTTTCCTGCTCCTCTGATGCTGCTTGGCCTGCTGTGTTCATCCAGCTCTACATCTTGCTATCTTAGAATAGTTAGGTGGTTGTTTTTGACTGGTTCAGACTCAATGGCCAAAGGGCCTTGTTCTGTGCTGTAGCCCTTTTTATGTCTCTACATCTTGCATTTTTTATTCAAACAATATCTTTTAAATAGCAAGCCACATGAGGAGACAGACAGGTAGGTTTTATTGTGTGTTTTCACAGAGGAAAGTGAGGTAGGAAGGTAGAGAAGAGGAGGAGGGGTATCCTAGAACTTTGTAGCCTAGGCAATGGAAGGCATGGCCACCAATGGTGCAATAATGGAAATCGGGTTTAGTAAAGAGGTTAGAATTAGAGCTGTGCAACATCTCTGAAGTTTTTGAGGAGATTACAGAGATGGGGAGGGGCACGGCCAAGGAGGGATTTAAGAATAAGGTTAAGAATTTCAAAATTAAGGTGTTGCTTGAGGAAGATTAGATGCCACTGTAAATCAGCAAAGCAATCAGCAAATTATTCTAATGCATAAAGATACTCCTCTCAACAGCAGCAGGAATCACAATGTCTGTAATCTAAGTAGTCACCTTATTGATCACTAAATAATGGCCAAAATTTCACCCAAGGTTCTAATTTGTGACTCAAATGAGTTGAGCTCTAATTATCTGTGACTGTTTCTGTAACAAACATTCAATTATAATGCAACATGGTGCTTTTTGTTTGTTATAGACTCGTACATTGTGCATTATACAGCATAACACACCTGTCGTTATACAGCAATGTAATCGCTGACTCTCCCACAGCCACATAAAATCCAGAAGTCTTCTGTTTAGAACAGACGTTCAAATCACGAGAGATCAGTCGTTAAAATGCCACCTTTTGTTGCAGATGTGAAAGAAGCTTTAAGTCAAATGAAGGATGTCCTTGACCTACAGAATGAAACATGGAAGCCCATCCAATTCCCCTTCAAACTGCCTGGGCAATTTGCAGTCAGCTGCACTTACCAGGCGTTTTGTCTTTCAAAGTGGCTGTTAAATGGCATTTCGTTTTTTGAGAAGTGACTGTTAAAGGAACAGATTAAGTCTGCAACAGTACATCACAATAATGCTGCAGATGTTACCCGCCTGTAAGCAATACTGTGAAAACCCACTCTTGTAGGACAAACAAGTAAGGTGGTTTGTAATGAACAATGAACCACTCCAGTACCAGGTTAGGCAAGGGGGTGCTGTTGTGTTAATTTCAGTGGACTATTAATCCAAGGGCCCAGGCTAATACTCTGGGAAAATGGGTGCAAACTTACATCAGGAATTGAAAGTTAGGTGTCAGTGATGATCAGGAAGCCATCATTGACTGTTATAAGAACCTTCTGGCTCACTAATGCCCTTTGGGACAGAAATCTGCTGTCCTTACCCATTTTGGCCTACATGTAACTCCAAACCCACAGCAATATGGTCGACTCTTGACTGCCGTCTAAAATGGCTGAGTGAGCCACTCAGGTCAAGGGCAGTTAGGGATGGGTAACAAATGTCAGCCTTGCCATTGATGCCCATATCTTATGAAGAAAGATTCTATGTCCTGCAGCAGATGCTAAAAGACAGATTTAGGTGTTAAAAGAAAGTTAAAGCCTGTGAAGTTGCATTTGATGTTGCTTTAAATGTATAGAATAAATATTTCTCTGCAATTATTTTGATTGCAGTACCTTGAGGAAGATGCATTGGGATTGTTCTTGCACTGTGTAGAGTCATAGAGATGTACAGCACAAAAACAGACCCTTCAGTCCAACTCGTCAATGCTGACCAGATATCCTAAGTCCCATTTGCCAGCATTTGGCCCATATCCCTCTAAACCCTCCCTATTCATGTACCCATCCAGATGCCTTTTAAATGTTGTAATTGTACCCCCCTCCACCACTTCCTCTGGTATCTCATTCCATACATGCACCACCTTTGCATATAAAGGTTGCCCCTTAGATCCCTTTTAAATCTTTCCCCTCGCGCTTTAAACCTGTGCCATCTAGTTTTGGACTCCCCTACCCTGGGGAAAAAGACCTTAGCTAAACACCCTATCCATGCCCCTCAAGATTTTATAAATCTCTATTAGGTCACCCCTCAGCCTCCAGTGCTCCAGGGAAAATAGCTCCAGCCTATTCAGCCTCTCTGTATAACTCGAACCCTCCAACCCTGGCAACACCCTTGTAAATCTTTTCTGAACCTTTCAAATCTAACGACATCCTTCCTATAGCAGGGAGACCAGAATTGAAAAATTGACTGTAGGTGTGAAGGAGGATTGTTGGCACGATATAGTCACTGATTGGTGTTGGTTGTTAGGTTTTGGCTGAGCTAGTGGACTCCTCTTTCCTTCTCATAGTTTAAGTTTGCTAAGCATCTGTTATTCTCATTTGAAACGGCAGAAGTTCAAGAACACTGCCCAAATCCACCTTGACCTGAGAGAATCTGAATTCCTTCTCATTGTCACCTTTCCCTGTACTGAATGTGAAGGAGAATGCATCCTCCGCATAACTTTTGGATCATTCCTTTTGTTTCACATGCACTCGCATCCAGCACCATCCTTTATTACTGACTTGTTCAATACCCCGTTGCCTGGATTCTGTATACACTAAATCACACTCGCCCATTGTTCCTTCTGCAAAAACTTGCTGTCTGCCAGAAGATTAACTTGTAAAATCTCCTGTGATTTTTAAAATGCTTCTTCCTCCAGCCTTATACTAGCTCCACTTTGTGCAGTCCTCCAGTTTTTGAACAGAGAACAGTACAGTACAGGAGCAGGCCCTTCAGCCCACTGTGCCTGTGCTGGCCATCATGCCATTCTAAACTAATCCTATCTGCTTGTACCTGGTCCGTATCCCTCTATTCCCTGCCTATTCATGTGTCTGCCTATATGCCCCTTTAAACACTGCAATCGTATCTGGTTCTACCTCCTCTCCAGCAGCACGATCCAGGCATATACCACCCTCTGTGTTTTAAAACAAAACATGCCTTGCATGTCTCCTTTAAACTTTCCCCCTCACCTTAAACCTATGACCCTTAGTATTTGATATTTTCCCTCTGGCAAAAAGACTCCAATATCCACCCAATCCACGCTACTCATAATTTATATACTTGTGTATGTCAGTCCTCAGCCTCCGCTCTAGTGAAAACAATTAAGTTTGTCCACCCTCTCCTTATAGCTAATACACTCCAATCCAGGCAATATTGTGGTAAACCTCTTTTGCACCCTCTCCAAAGCCTCCACATCCTTCCTATAGTGTGGTGACCAGAAATGCATACAATCCTCCAAATCTAGTCTAACTAAAGGTTTTTGTACAGCTGGAACATGACCTGCGAACTAATGCTCCATCCAATGAAAGCAAGCATGCTGTACACCTTCTTTACCACCTCATCCTTGCTACTTTCAGGGAGCAATGGACCTCAAAATCCCCTAAGGGTCTTGCCATTTACTGTACATTTTCCTCTTGCATTTGACTTCCCAAAATGCATCACCTCACACTTGTCCAAATTAAACTCCATCTGTCATTTCTTCGCCAAATTTTGCAGCTGATCTATATCCTGCTGTATCCCTTGACAACCTTCCTCACTATCCACAACCACTAATTTCTGTCTTATCTGCAAACTTAACAATCAGACCACCTACATTTTTATCCAAACTATTTATTTACATTACAAACAGCAGATGTCCTACCACTGATTCTTGCTTAACACCACTCGTCACAAACTTCCAGTCAGAAAACCACCCCTTCACAACTACCCTCTGTCATCTATGACCAAGCCAATTTTATGTCCAACTTATCAACTCACTGTGGAATCCCATGTGACTTGATTTTCTGCCACCAGCCTATCATGAGGGACCTTGTCAAATACTTTAGTAAAGTCCATGTAGACATCATTCACTGCCCTACAACATCCACTGCCCAACCCTCATCAATCATCTTTGTCACTTCTTCAAAAAACTCAATCAAATTTATGAGACAAGACATTCCTTTCATAAAGCCACGCTGACTATCCCAAATGAGACTGTTCTCCAAATGCGAGTAAATCCTCTCCTCAAGAACCTTCTCCAATAATTTCCCTACCACCGATGAAAGGCCTACAATTTCCTGGGTCATCCCTGTTGCCTTTCTTAAAAAGAGGAACAACAACTTTAGTTTATTGTCTGTGAACGCTAGTAGGCTCTCTCTCTTTGTATGTGTTGTTGGTACCAAGCCTTCAGTTGCCTTGATGCTCAAATTCCCCATTTCCCCCAATCGATCTTCTCAAACACAACTTTCCAACTGACCTGTTGGTGACCTCTGTCCATTCTCATGGCAGGGCTAGAATCTTGTTGAGGTGTTGAGGCTCTCCATTTTTTGGCTGAACAGCCCAGTGAGAAATGCCTGTTGTCTCATCTCCAGAGGCCCACCAAACTATAAGAGAGTAGGGCACGCTTGCCCCTGAAATCAAACCCCAGGGGCAGGGGTCTCACCTCCTGATAGTCCCCAGCCAATTAGAGGGCAGGTGGTTCTTGCACTCAGTGGCAGCAAGGGGGAGGCGGTGGCTGTTGTTGGAAGTACAGATTCCATAGTGTCAGGACTGTGGAGTGACCCAGGTCACAGGGAAGTATTATTGGGGGTGGGGGGTCTGGTGCACTGGGGATGTCAGTGCAATGGGGACAGTGGGTTCAGTAGCAAGGCCAGAGCATAAGTCCCAGTGCCTCCCCCCTTTCTGGTGCATCGAGTCCTTCACTTGTGTACAGGGGTGCCTTTGAAGAGACCCTCACCCCGTCCTGGGATATATGTTGTCCTCAGCCATGTACATCGCATGGTAATAGGTCTCCCTTATGGCTGGGTTAGACCCAGAGGGGGTGGTCTGATCTCCTTAAGTGGCTATTAATAAGAGATGTAAGGAAACTGGACCATGAGCATACCTGCCCAAAATTTAATTCTGTTTCAGGTACATCCCACCTAATGAAGAGCCTGCCTGACTCCAAGCCTGCCAACAGAAAGGTCGGAAGGGTCTACCCGTGTTCATATCTGTTTGGTTTCTCTCTTATTGTCTCCCTCCAACTCCATCTCCCATTCAAGCAGAAAGACAAGGCATTAATGCAAGTCGTCAGAGATAGCATTGGTCAGTAAAGCTTCACTAAGATGTGCTTAGATTTCCTATTCTATATTTATAATATAATGCTTAAAATGCATTCCATTTGGCTAATGGAAAGTTGAGGGCTTGAAGCTCTTTGTTTCAGTTTGATATTAATCACAACAGCTGAGATTTGCTGTCAAGTGCCAATCCTTGAGGCAGAACTGCTGGACTGTAAACACTATCGGTGTCATAAAAAACATGTCCTGTGTTCTGAGAGCACAGCAAACAAATGGGACGATGAAGATGACTCTCACAAAAGGAAATATAAATAATTGGACTTCTTTATCATGTAGTTAGTCAGAGATCAACTCGATTATGTAGTCTGGAAATCTTGGATTCAGATAAATTTTCTGTTCTTTTGCATGGGTCAATAATGAACCCACTCATCAGTGATGTACAAATCATTGCCAGTTCTGCCATGCCAAGCCTATTGCGTCTCCATTGAAACATTAGCGACCCTCCTATTCCTAGAAAGACCTCAGCCTTGATGAGAAATCTGTCGTCCATTTGCAATTCGGCAGAAAGATACTTTTTCAGTAAGTACAGGAGAGTAATTCCTGAACCGTGCCCCTGATTACCATCCCGTCATATATCATCAATCCCTGCAATCATAGAGTCTTCTAGTATTGAAGGAAGCCAGTCTGTCTATTGGACTGTACTGCGGGTTGGAGAACACTGTCCAATTCCGCCCCACATCCCACATTTTCCCCTGCACCTTACCTCTTTATTTAAATACACGTCAAGTTGCCTTTGTGAGTATTCCTATGGGTCTAAGTCCACCACCCCTTCAGGTAATATGTCCAGATCTTAACAACCCTCTATTATTTAATTATGATGTACTTTTTCTAATCCACTTAAGCTAATTATTTTGAATCAGTGACTCCAGGTGACTGATGCCCATCCTCAGTTTTCTGCTCAAAGGCAGGTACAACCCACCTTTTTTTGTGATCAGTCACAAGATGTTAGTATCATTGGCCAGGCCAGCATTTGTTGCCTATCCCTAATCACGCCAAGGGCATTTAAGAGTCAGCCACATTGCTGTGGGTCTGGAGTCACATGTAGGTAAGGATGGCAGTTTCCTTCCTTAAAGGGCATTAGTGAGCCAGATGGGTTTTTCCAACAATCGACAATGGATTTCGTGGTCATCATTAGACTGTTAATTCCAGATATTTATTGAATTCAAATTTCACCATCTGCCATGGCAGGATTTGAACCCAGGTCCCCAGAACATTATCTGGGTCTCTGGATTAACAGTCCAGCAATAATACCACTAGGCCAGCACCTCGCCTACACCTTGGGAAGCCAGCGATGATGACAAAGTCTGCTGCAGCCCTGATATATTTATGGGTTAGAAGTAAGCAGAGTAGGAGATTGTAAATGCTGTGTGATTACTGGTACCTTGTTCTTTACACCTCCAGCCCTGTACACCATCCAAACAGAGAACCATTGTATGAAAGTTCATCTTGGTGAATATGTACGGTTCAAGGTGAGGGGAATCAGCTCTGTCCCCTTGCGCAGCCTAGGAGATTTTGGAGTGTTTTTGTGAATAGTGACCCACAGCTGTCACTTTTAAGGTCACCTGTGATTATTTCTGTTTCCCAGAAATGGCTCAGATCAATGAGAAATGACCAATAACATTATCACAATGTGACCAACATTTGTGCAGCATGTTGTTAGAGATTGCAGACAATTCACATGCAGGGTACTGTGATTACAGATCATTTCAACCTGCACATCAAAATACCTGGTTAGCGCAATTGTCCCTTAGAGGGTCACACATCGCTCACAAGGTAAGCCCGTGTGTTCAGCCAGTTTGACTCAGTGAGTTATAGGCTCAGCAACAGCCCCTGCCAACAACCTCCATGTTCCTTGCACTCATTGTGGAGCTCATCAGCACTGATCTTACAAGTGCCTCCACACATCTTTCATTTATATTACCCTCTGAGCACTAGCCCGCCAGCTAAGTCACAATAGCTGTTGTATTCCACTACCCCCACATCAAATCCAGGGGAGTTGTGACTGTCGATGAACTCCACTCCCACAGTGACCCTGTCTTCCAGTGTACAATCGCACCACCCACCTCCCCACCCAACTTGAGTGTTAAGATCCCTCCAAACCCCCAGAATTGAGTTCCCCAACTTGCTGAGCACAGCAGGGGCCCCAAAAGCTCCCCAGGACTTGCATTGAGCTGACTGCCAGGACAGACCTTGTCCCACTCCCTGACCAACCTGGGCAGGTATCCCCAGCTGTTGAGTGGCTGGGCCTTTGACTGAGCTCTGTGCAGCTCCCTGAATGTCAATCACAAGACTGGTTCCAGTGGACCTTTAGGACTGACCATGGCCTACTGTCAGGCTTGGGGTGACATGGAGCTCTGGCCCTGATAATGAGTCTTGGAGAGTGTCCAAACCCCTCATATTGAACACTGCCCTCGACTTACAACCCCGATCGAGGACCATCTCCCTTGACTCGACTGAGGACTTTGAAACTCGGTTGCAAAATCAACATTTTTTTTCTCTCGGATGTTGAGAATCTCATTTTTCTAATCTGGCCATATTTTTCCCAGCTGACCAACCATTGTCCACAGGGTCCAGGGCCTGGGAAGATTCAGCCCTTAATCTTCTTTGTAACTTGCAGGTACATTAAAATGTAGCTTACCAGTTCGCCAAGAACAAATAAGGAGCCAAATTCTTGAGGGAAAGGAGAACTGATTTTATGATGAAGCAGAAGAAAATAGTAAAGACATGACATCAAATATGAGTGTAATTCTAAACAGGAGATAATAACTGGTGTGAAAAAAAGATAAAATAATACATGTCCTTTCAAATGCTCTTGAAGTGTTGGGTTTTATCCCGAGACCATGATTATCTAGGGATGTCCTGCATCAATGAGAGCTGTGAACATTGCAGATCTCTTTGAGTCCTCAGTATTTGTATATTTGCTTCCAGTTTTCAATATCACCAAGAGCTTTGTTTTCAAGAAGCTAAAGGAAAGGTGGGGGTCAGGGGTGGCTTTTCCAAATCCAGCTACAAATCCATCTCCTCTGCTCTGCCCAATAAAATAGTTGGCTTGTGTGCTTTCCCTTCCTCCCCAAAGTATTAGTTCCTTGCTTTCAAGCTGGATAATCATAGGCAATTTTTTTTTAAAAATCTCCAAAATGTAAACTTCTTATAAAGGTGTAAATTTAGCAGGAAATAAAAGATTTCTTCACATCTGACTGGTTTCAGTCTCTTCTGATTAAAAGTATGAATTGCTTTTCGACTGTTTCTTCTTTATTATTTCTTGAAGCTTGGCTCAATCTGTGGTCAGGTGATCACTGCAGTCCTATTTAAGTCAGTACTTTTCCCTTTTCTCAACCATTTTAGTTCATGCATGTCTTGGGTATTAAAATCAGAAATCGATTTAAAAAATCAATAGTCCATTTGTTGTCACCATCACTCTGTACACAAATAGAGAGTATAAATTAAAAATATATTAGTCTTTTGAGGTAAAGCATTTCTTTTCTCTTTTTGTCAACATGTCCATTCCCAGCTCAAAAGGTAGTTGGGCAAGTAGTATGAAAATAGGCTAATGTGTGATTAACTTCTAATAGATGCGTGAGTGACTGCATTTCAGTTTTTCATCTCACATTGGCAAACTACCCTTAATATGGGTAGCAGCGTCATCAAAATTGTTTGGCAAACTTTACAAATGCACTGGGTCAGTTTCATCTTGATTACATCAAATATAAAGTGTACAATGATGAGATGCCCATATTAATCCTTTGGTTGAGACGTAATGCATCTGCCTTGCGTACTCTGTTAATGGTGATAGAGACAGAGTTGTACAGCTTGGAAACAGACCCTTCGGCCCAACTTGTCCATGCCGACCAGATATCCTAAATGAATCTAGTTCTATTTGCCAGCATTTGGCCCATGTCCCTCTAAACCCTTTTTACATACTCCTTTTAAATGTTGCAATTGTACCAGTCTCCACTACTTTCTGTGCCAGCTCATTCCATACATGCCCCAGCTTCTGCATGAAAATGTTGCCCCTTAGGTCCCTTTTAAATCTTTCCCGTCTCACCTTAAACCTATGTTGTCAAGTTTTGGGTCCCCCTATCCTGGGAAAATTACCTTGGCTATTCACCCTATATTAGCATCATAAGCTGTGTTGTTGCGCATGTGGATACAGCAGGATAAGATCATTTGATCCCAAGCTAGTTGGTATGTGACTATTACTGTTCATTAAATTATAGAATCATACAATGGAGAAGTGGCCCTTCAGCCCATCGAGTCTGCACCAGCAGTTCACAATAATATATTTATTTACAGATTGCAGCATTAGAAACAACCACTTTCTATCTGCTATCCCAGCGTGCCAACATTTCCCTGTTTAACTCTTTCGGATGAAAATAAGCCCAATTAAGAACCAGTTCTCAGGGCACTGTAACAACTACGAAACTCAAATGAAACCTAACATATTTAAAACAAAATTTTGTTTGGGGTAAGTAGTGTCTTCCAATCCCTGTGGTACCCATTCATCACAGAAAGTCATAGTATGCCAAAAGCTGACTGGCCAAAGTTCACGAGCTTGATGTGATTTGATGTGGTATCATTGTGCCACAAACTCCATAAATTCTTTGTGAAACAAAGGACATTGACAATATGCTCTGCCTGAAAGCAGGTCGTTTACTCACTGTCTGTTGATCCTTCAGCCTGTGCCATTTTCTTCCATTCTCAGGGAGTAGGTCAATGAGGCAGGTCCCAGGGATACCTCGTCTGGAATGAGAATTAAACATGTGCTGTCGGCATTATTCTGAACTGCCTGCTAGCCATATAGCTAACTGAGCTGGCCAAAGCTGCCCCATCTCGCCCTTATATTGGCTTGACCTAAACGCAACTCTAACCCATAACAGCACACGTAGGGCAAGGAGGTAGAATCAAACCCAAACCAGAAAGGAGATCAAACCCCATGCCATTGGCAGCATGATCACAGCAGGCTGGCTCAGTGGTTAGTGTTGCTGCCTCATAGTGCCAGGGATCCAGGTTCGATTCTAGCCATGGGTGACTGTGTGTTTGGAGTCTGCATGTTCTCCCTGTGTCAGTGTGGTTTCCTCCCACAGTGCAAAGATGGGTAGGTTGGGTGGATTGGCCATGGTAGATTGTGTAGGCTGGGTCTGAGTGGGCTGCTTTTCAGAGGGTTGGAGTAGACTCGATGGGTCAAATGGCCTCTTTCTGCACTGTAAGGATTCTATAACACTAAGTTTCTGTGGCAACAAAAACTGTGTTACAGAACTGTTATGATGTGGAAAGAATCCATTTGGGTCATTGCACCTGTTCTATTACCTAGTGCCAAAGTCTTGTCTTTTCCCCACATCTCTGCATACCTGAAAGGGGAGGCAATGGCCTAATGGTATTATCATTAGATTATTAATACAGAGACCCAGGTAATGTTTTGGAGACCCATGTTCAAATCCCCCCAAGGCAGATGGTGGAATTTGAATTCAATAAAAATGTGGAATTAAGAGTCGAATGATGACCATGAACCCATTATCAGGAAGAAACCAAGTAGTTCACTAATGTCCTTCAGAGAAGGAAATCTGCCATCCTCACCTGGTCCAGCCTGCACATGATTCCAGACGTACAACAATGTCTTTGACTTTTAACTGTTCTCTGGGCAATTAGGGATGGGCAATAAATGCTGGTCTGGCCAGTAGCACTGACATCCGGTGAATGAATAGAAAATAATCCCATTTCTGTCCAAATAATCATTGAAAATCCTCTTGAATATCTCAGTTGAAACTTTTGCATATAGTATGTAATTTAGAAATATAATTAGTGAAGATGAGACTCCCATTCTCTTTACTATACATGCAGACCAGTCATCTCTTGTGCCCTTGCCATCCATCTTTGACCTCAGTTGGAAGACTTTACAAATTGATACTGTTTTGACCACATTATGAATGCACTTTTCTTAAGCTCCAAGCCCTGGATTGTTACTTGAAGCCAAATCGTCTGGCCCGGAGATGGCCATGCTGCCATAAGATCACCGGTCTCTCCTTATTCCATTCGGATAAATCAGTTTAAGCAATGTACCCAAATTGACCAAGTTAAACAGGTGGCAGCTCCTTAAAGGGTCCGTGTGACTAAGGACCATTCTCACTTTGTAAATGCTCCAGGCAATCCAGCTGCCTGGGAGATTTTGGTACAGAGCTGTGTGAACAGGCTATAAACGTGGTCTTCAAAAGTAGAGAGTGCACTGCTCTCCTGAAGATTGAGGGTCTTTGTTGCAGCAACAATACAGAATTTTACCTGAGAAGAGATGCGCATATGTCTACAAGGAAGAAAAAAGAACACTGTGATTCCTGGTAAACAAGAATCATATTATTTGAGGTAAAGTGACCTGTGCTAATGGAAACAGTGGCATGGTGCATGCAAAGTTCAGGAGTAACCTGCCCACTAAAGTTATTTGTGTGGTGCTGTACTCATCAAGGATCTAAAGCACAGGTGTACATACATTGGCAATAGTGAAGTTTTTTTTTCATTTTGTGGGATGTGGGTGTCGCTGGCTGGCCAGCATTTCTTGCCCATCCCTAGTTGCCCTTGAGAAGGTGGTGGTGAGCTGCATTTTTGAACCGCTGCATTCCTCCTGCTGTGGGTTGACCCACAATGCTATTAGGGAGGGAATTCCGGGATTTTGACCCAGCGACAGTGAAGGAACGGCGATATATTTCCATGTCAGGATGGTGAGTGACTTGGAGGGGAACTTGAAGGTGGTGGTGTTCCCATATATCTGCTGTCCTTCTGGATGAAAGTGGTTGTGGGTTTGGGAGATGCTTTCTGAGGACCTTTAGTGAATTTCTTCAGGCATCTTGTAGATAGTGCACACTGCTGCTACTGAGCGTCAGTGGTGGAGGGAGTGAATGTTTGTGGATGTAGTGCCAGTCAAGTGGGCTGCTTTGTCCTGGATGGTGTCAAGCTTCTTGAGTGTTGTTGGAGCTACACTCATCCAGGCAAGTGGGGAGTATTGAAATGTCTTTAAAAACAAATAATGCTCTTCTGTATATGCAATATGATTACCACAGGGGTCAGAGCTTCAAGTTGTGAAGGGGAAAATTAGGGAGATTCCAGGAGGAAGTGTTTCTTTGCACTGTGGTTGGTTAATGGGTCAAAGCACAGGAACTGTGAGTGAAGCTACTTCAGTTATGAACCCATCTTACATGCTCAAACAGGAAGCACTGGACAAAGAACACTACGGAACAGGAACAAGTCCATTCGGCCCATCAGGCCTGTGCCAACACAATGATGCATTTCTAAACTAAAAACCCTTTTGCCTCTACATTCGGATGAGTAAACTAAAGTCAGCACATCCTTCATCTGGACTGAATTCTTGGCCAAAGCTTGTTTGAAGAAATTTAAATTTTAAAAATGCCAAGGCAGTAGAGTGCAGTGAAATATTGATAAAGGAAAAGAAAAGCCGACCTTTCAAAACCTTAATGCCACTGAGCACTTTATAGACCATTAAGTATGTCTGAAAAGTGATCACTGTTGCAGTGTAGGGAATGTGAATCAAATTGTGCACAGCAAGGTGCCACAAAGAGTAAAATTATATGCATTTTACCGATGATGATTGAGAGATAAATCAAAACATCAGGAGACTTTTGCTGTGAATGTCACTCAGAAGGAGGGGGTTCTCATATCGGACTGAAAACGTTAACTTTGTCTCTCCAGAGATGCTGCAAAGCCTGCTGAATTTCCCCAGCTCTTAGTTCAGATTTCCTGCATCTGCAGTGTTTTGAGTTTAGTTGAGGGATAGATATTGGCCACACTAATGTGGCAAACCTCTCAGTTGTTCTTTGAAAAAGTTTTTTGTTCCATTTGTTCATGGGCTGTGGGCATTGTTGGTAAGGCCAGAATAAATTGTCAATTCATTGTAGCTTTCTCACTCTCGCAAGAGAGCAGACCAAGCCTCTGTTTAATGTCACATCCAAAATATAGCATCTCCAAAAGTGCTGCACTCTCTTGGAACTACACTAGGGTGCTGGTCTAAATTTTGTTCATGAGTATGGGGGAGCAGAGGCAGTAAATCCAAAACCTTCTGACTCAAAAATAAAAAGGCTACCCACTGCTGTTCACAAATACACTCTCACACATAATAATGGCTATTCTACTCTGCATCAATGATGTGCTTTACCCTCAACCTGAGGAAAAAAAACATTACCCATTTCACCAGTCTGACTTTTCTGTTTTCCACAGTATGCACTACTGGAATGTTATTGACAATCTAATGACAAATTAATGGCAGTGTTGTGTTATAGGGGCGTAGTGACTAGCATCCAGAATGAGCTTGGTCACCTGTTGTTGTTATATAGGACCGTATAACTCTTCTCAAGTCTGAATTCAAATAAGCATCCTAGAGGTGGAGGACTGAAATGCTAACATGCTATCCATTCCAGTAAATGCCAAGCTCTTGTCACACATATTCAACTTTGCCTCCTAGGATACAAGACTCTGTTAAAATGTCTATCCGGAAAGTTCTGCAGTCGAGAGCTAATTGGGATTATGGGTCCTTCAGGCGCTGGAAAGTCAACCTTCATGAACATTCTGGCAGGATATCGGTGAGTCACAAAAGTGATAGATTATCATTACAATTGATCCTTGCACTGATAATCTCTTTGAACTAAGGGAAAACGGAAAACTTTATTGCTGTCATGTAGATCGTGAATGGTCCCATTACTAATGATCATAGAGTTCTTGTTCGAATCCAAACTATAAGTTATTTCGAATTTCACTTACAGTACAGCTAAAGCTATACCAATGTATTGGATTACAGTGGAGGAAGGCTGTGTCCTGCTACCCAACGCTATTGGCAGCCCATATCGGATCCCAGAGGCAAGATAAACACAGAAACTTGAGGCAGGAGTAAATCATTTTGGCACTTTGAGCCTGCTCCGCCATTCAGTATGATTATGTCGTATTCCCGCTTTCTCCACAAATTTCTTGATGTCTTTAAAATCTCAGGTAGATCCAAGATAGAGCCATAGAATTGGGGTGGCACAGTGGTACAATGGTTAGGACTGCTGCTTCACAGTATCAGGGATCCGGGTTCAATTCCAGCCTTGGGTGACCAGTTGTGTGGAGTTTGTGTGTTCTCCCCTTGTCTGTGTGGGTTTCTGCCAGGTGCCCTGGTTTCCCCTCTCAGTCCAAAGGTGTACAGGTTAGGTGAGTTAGTTGTGGGGTAATAACCTCATGTGGGTCTAGGGTAGGTAGAAGGGGTGGAGCAGTGTAGACTGAATCTGCACTGTAGGGATTCTCTGATTCTTAATACGTCTTAACTTGGGAACAGCAATCAGTGATCACTACTGTGCATGCTAGGAGACCTTCCCTGGCTCTCTGAAACTTCAGTGCAGTTTTAAAAAAGAGCTGTTAAGTTCACAATTCCTCACCGCCCCATGTCACCCCCTTACTATTTCATGCCATCTCATGCTCCCATGTGACTTCAATGTCCCTTATACCACCTCCACAGCCACTCATCTTGAATCCATTAGGTGTGTTCCCCAGGAACCATGTAGACATTGGGAAAAAAAAGGCTTCTAGCAGTCTAAGAGAGCTCCAAAGCAGGAAGAGTCTTATGTAACCTATTCAAAGACTTTAAACTCCCCCCATCATCAACCTATTATTAAAACAAATAAACTTATATTCAGTAAATATATGTGAAATAACTCTATGGAGGCCAGTATCCCTTTATTTACATGTACGCAGTTAGCTCTGAGCCAGTCCCTAGAGAGAGGAGACTCTCTGAGACTCCTGTTTATATTTGTTAGCCAGGACTCTCTGATTAGCCCAATCAGGAATCTCATACTCAGCAAGACCCATGTGGCCAACCTCGTTCAAGTCACTATAATATGAAAGACGACTAATCATTGAATAGTCTCTATTGATTGCATTCACATTTTGATTGACAGCCACTTTGCTGGTGTAGGTGTTTTAGAACTCCATCAATCATCATAATGGACTCAGCTGTAATAGCAAACCTTGACAAATGTCTGCATTGAAGTTTTTGAAAACCATGGGAACAAATGGTAATTCATTTTTCCAAGGCTACACCAGATGGCCTATCAATTATTGATTTCCTGCAACATCTGTGTTCTATTTTTACTCTCACTGGCAGATGAAGTTTTCTTTTCATGTTTAAAGAGCTGGAGATTTTAATAGCTTCATAGACTTTGTCCACTTTTCAAGTGCATTTGCTCTTCTCCATCTATTTCAACTACAGGTTAAGGGGCAGTGAAAATAAGTCCTGTTTGAAATGGCACTGCTGAGTTCTGTGTGATCCACAACCAACCGCATCCCCCTCCTGAAATTCCAGACATGAGGACAGGAATTCTGCGGCTGGGTCCCACCTGCTATTATTAAAGGCCCCTGGAGTCAGTCTGACTCTGCAAACACTCAGCCTCAGATCTAGCAACCAACAGAACAAGTTAGTCACAAATAAATCCAATCATGAATTCAGGGAAAAAAAACACTTCTCTTTACAGAGCGAATGGTCAGAATGCAAAACCTCCTATAATAAAAAGTAGTTGAGATGAATAGTGTAAATGTTCTGAAGTAAAAATACAATTAACACAAGAAAGAGAAGAGAAAGAGGTATTGGTGGCTTTACATGAAGAACAGTGGGAGGAAGCTGGTGAGGGGCATAAATGCCAGCATGGAACCGTTGGGATGAATGGCCTGTTTCTGTTCTGTAAGTATTAATGAGAATTACCATTTTAAAAAATTTCCTTTTCTGTTACTTCTAGGAAAACCGGAATGAAAGGCCAGATCCTGGTGAATGGGCAGCCTCGGGATCTGCGAACTTTCAGGAAGATGTCCTGTTACATCATGCAAGATGACATGCTTCTCCCACACCTCACTGTACTGGAAGCCATGATGGTATGTGTTCACCTAAGACACACCACTTCCCTTTTGACCCACAACAACAGCAACTTGCGTTTATGTGGCATTGTTATTGTACCAGAACGCTTGACAGAAACAAAGCAGACAAAAGAATTGATGCTGGGCCGAGGGAAGGCAACAGTCGGATGGGTGACCGAAAGCTTTGATGAATTTATAGGTTTTAAGGAGCACCATAAAAAGGGGCGAGGTGGAGAGGTTTAGAGAGGGAATTCCAGAGTTTTGGATCTGGATTGCTGAAGGCCTGGCCACTGATAGTGGAATGAATGAATTTGACAAGATAATTCGGAGCTCTTGGAAGGTAGTGAGTCTGTGGAAATGTGCAGGGCTAGTGAGGCATGTGTCAGCAAGGGATTTGAACCCCAGCATGAGAAGTTTAAATTTGATACATTGGCAGAGGAGTGATCTCTGCCTGGAGAGAGGACCTACCCCATTGGGAATTACCAATAGGAACAATTTTAATTTAACTCACTTATGAATACTCACGAGCAGGAGTAAAGTTGGTTTTACACTGTATCCGAGCTTATTCTCTGTTAAAGTAATATGAAAGCAATATTGAACCAGGTGTAGAACAAATGCTGCACCTGAAATAAAACAAAGAACTGTGGATGCTGGAAGTGTGAAACAAAAGCAGGAAGTGCTGGAGAAACTCAGCAGATCTGGCAGCATCAGTAGAGAGAGAAAGCAGAGAGTTAACATTTTGAGGTACACTTGATCCAGTCAGACCCCTGCCTGACCTGCCAAATTACTCCCGACTTAATTCTCATTTGAATGTTTTCCCCTCCTATACTTTGTTCCCCTGTTCGCAGAGCTCGCTTTTGTTTGCACAATGAAGTTAAATAATCACTAAAAAAAACCCAAGAGTTATGGGGATAACACAGGAAAGTGGAGTTGTGGAGTATTAAATCAGCTATGACCTCGTTGAATGGTGAAGTGCACTTGATGGACCGAATGGTCTACTCCTGCTCCTATAATTTATAGATCATAGATCACATAATCCCTACAGCGTGGAAACAGGCCCTTCGGCCCAACAAGTCCACACCGACCCTCAGAGCATCCCACCCAGACCCATCCCCCGATAACCCACCTAACCTACACACCCCTGAACACTATATCTTCCTATCTCAGCAGAAAAGATCAGCAGCCTGGGTCAGAACTAGCAAAAATTGACTTGTTTGCAAAGTCACACTTCTTCTGCTCTGCCATAAAGCTGGACTTTGTTAATGCTGGGAGGTCCATTCAGTGCCATTTTTATCTTCAGCATCAGTAGGAAACTGGTGATAACAGGCTCTCTGCTACACACCTCATAAAGGAGTGTTATTTCACATTGGCAGCAGTCACTGGATTTTCTTGTGTACTGGTATGTAAATGGAGACAGTTTTGTCCTGTAAACTTGTACCCAGATTTGTTCGACTTGTTTTGCCCGGGTACTTGAAGCCAGCACAACGACCTATGTGGTACCTTCGGAATGGGATTTGAACCCAGACCTTAGGGTTTGAAAGGCAAGCATCTAACCCATTTTGCCAAACAATATCTCCATGGTTTGTGGTTGGAACGTGAGGTTTTGAGTGGCCGATGAAATGTTGAAGCAGTTGTGATATTGACTGCTTCATTGTGCGATCCTTGTTTGGCTGATCTGAGGAATAGTATTGCAAAACAGTTCACTGGGTAACAGTTAAAACTATGGCTGGATGGTAGTTCTCCGCTATGCTGTTGATGTCCTTACACTTGTAGGACCTGTGCATCGCCGGCTGGGCCAGCATTCATTACACATCCCTAATTGCCCTGGAGAAGGTGAGGGTGAGCTGCCTTCTTGAACCACTGCTGTCTGTTTGGTGTAGGTAAATCCACAATGCCAGTAGGGAAAGAATGCAGGATTTTGATCCAGTGACCGTGAAGGAATGGTGATAAGTTTCCAAGTCAAGGTGATGAATGCCTTGGAGGGGAATTTGCAGGGGCTGGTGTTCCCATGTATCTGCTGCCCTTGTCCTTCTAGATGGAAATGGTCATGGGTTTGGAAGGTGCTGTCTGTGGAGCCTTGGTGAATTTCTGCAGTGCATCTTGTAGATGGCACATGCAACTGCTACTGAACATGTTGGTGGAGGGAATGAATGTCTGTGGAATTGTTTGTGAAAGAGATCAGCGTGTAAGTATGCAGCTTCCCCCACTTGCAAACCCACCTGCTGGTTTTGTTTCCTTGCACTGTTGTTTGCCAGTTTCACAGGATTAATTAGTTTTGAAGTTCAGCCAGAACAAGCAGTAGTGTGTTGAAATGAAACCCCTGCTTTAACAAATTTTTCAAAGACAAAAAGGGAAAGAATGCATAGTCTGAGCAGAACACAAAGGGACACGAGTAAAATCCTCCAGCAAAGAGCTGCTGGGTGGGGAAAAAAAATACAAAGCCAGTTGAAACCCGAGCTCCAGATCCTCTCGCACTCCAGATCTGGCCTCGAGCACTTAAAGTTGAATAGTTCAAGAGCAACTGGGGCACATCTTGATTCATGTTCCATTGCGAGGTCAACCAAATGTCCTACATATAACCTGTATCTTTGCACGCGTGTCAACTTGCTTTATCTGACCTGCCTCCTTTTTGAGGCTGAAAACGATGGGCTTTGGTGCATTATCTTAGCTAACGCTGGTCCTGTTTGGAAGTTGGTGCTGTACTCTCAAAACCTGGGTCCAGTCTGCTCGCCCTGGGGGAGGTTGAAGGACATATTTCGCTGCATGGAGTCTCCGTCCACCTTGGTCAACATTCTTTCTTCAACCAACTCCCAAAAACACATGATTATTTGTTGCTTTTAATTTTGCTCCTTAAGCAGAATGGCTGCTGTGGGTAACTACATCGCTGAAGTCTTTGCATTTGAGAAGTAACTCATATCAGCACAGGGATTGTTAGACAACAAAAACCAAACTTGACCTTCTACGATCCTGCTACAATGATAGTGCAGTAATGGATAGGACGTAGAACAGTACAGCACAGTACAGGCCCTTCGGCCCACGATGTTGTGCCGAACTTTTACCCTAAACCTAAGGTTTATCTAACCTCCACCCCTACCTTATACTATCATCCATATGCCTAGCTAATAGCCGCTTAAATGCCCCTAATGAGGCCGTCTCCACTACCCTCTCCGGCAATGCATTCCACGCCCCTGACCACTCTCTGAATAAAGAACCTATCTCTGACATCTCCTCTATATCTACCTCCACTCACTTTAAAACTATGCCCCCTCGTAATAGCTACCTCCACCCTGGGAAAAAGTCTCTGGCTGTCCACTGTATCTATACCTCAGATCATTTTGTACACCTCTATCAAGTCACCTTCCATCCTTCATCATTCTAAAGAGAAGAGCCTTAGCTCTCTGAACCTTTCCTCGTAAGACCTTCCCTCCATTCCAGGCAACATCCTGGTAAATCTCCTCTGAATCAAAGATGAATCAAAGACATCAATCTCCATCAGTCAGTTTGCTAAAGACTCAAGCACACACCACACACGGAAGATGCCTGGCTCTCCCAAAGTAAAATGGTGAAGAGCTTTGGGAATCATAGATCCAAAGTGATACAAACACAGTTCGCAAAGTAAACTATTTAGCCCTTTGAGCCTGCTCCATTGATCATTAAGAGCGTGGCTGAAATGTTGGGTGTTTTGAACTCACGTTACCTGAAACTCTTTTAGACGAGTCCTACTTAAAAATATTGCAGGGCCCTGTTTCTGCCACATTCTGAGGCAGAAAGTTCCAAAGTTGGACAATCCTCTGAGACAGAAAAAAAAAATTCCCTTCGTTTTTGCCCTGGAAAGGCCAGATGACAGTACAGTAGGACGCTCCAACTGGAGCTCCCCTGCCCTGCTCGTTCTCTTTGTTCTTTTTCTTTTCTCCCTCTCTCCTCCCTTCTCCCGGCCTTGTACGCCCGGCCCCGGCCTCCAAAGTGGGCTCGGCGGAGGAAGCCAGTGCCTGGAGCGGGGTAGCTAGTGTCCCAGTGCAGACTGTGACAGCAGCCTGCAGTCAGATCGTGTGGAACCCCCCCTGCACTGGTTTGCTGCAGAGAGCCTTTGAAGAGAGACTGATGTTTGTCTCTTTAACTTTGCTTCTTGTTTTCTGATCTCTGGCTGTAATGTGTATAGCTGTAATGTACATTTTTTTCTATTTTTCTCTGTCCTGTAACTAAAGATTGTACTGAGTTACCTTTGTACCTACACATGGTGCTGCAGGTGGCAATTTATAAACTTTTCGCTGTACTTATTTGAGTATACATGACAATAGAACATAGAGAACATAGAACAGTACAGCACAGTACAGGCCCTTTGGCCCATGATGTTGTGCCGAACTTTTACTCTAATCCTAAGGTCTATCTAACCTCCACCCCTACCCCACCGATAAAGCTAATTCAATTCACTTCAAGGTGACCTCTATCTTTCGAACAGTGACCCTTAGTTCTGGACTGACCCACAAGAGGAAACATCCTTTTTGCATTGACCTTGTCAAGCCCATTCAGGATTTGATACATTTCACTCAAGGCACCCCTCACTCTTCAAAATCCCAATGAAGCAAGCTCAGCTTGTCCAACCTTTCCTCATAGGACAGCCCACTCATTCCAGGTATCAGTCTAGTAAACCCCCTCTACACATTCTCATCCCTCCTTAAATAAGCAGAGCAAAACTTCACACGGTATTGAAGATGTGGTCTCACCAATGCCCTGTGTAATTGAAGCTTTACTTTTATGTTTAATTCCTCTCCTAACGAAGGACAGCAAACCCATTAGCCTTCTTCATTAGAGATAACAAGGTGCAGAGCTGGATGAACACAGCAGGCCAAGCAGCATCAGAGGAGCAGGAAGGCTGACGTTTCGGGCCTAGAACCTTCTTCAGAAAATCCTGCTCCTCTGATGCTGCTTGGCCTGCTGTGTTCATCGAGCTCTGCACCTCATTATCTCAGATTCTGCAGCATCTGCAATTCCTGCTATCTCTGAAACAGCCTTCTTCATTACATCTTTTCAAGCCACTATCACGTCTCAGCTGTTGCTGTGCTGGATTCCGACGCCTTCTCAAACTGAAGGAAATCAATTAACATTATAAGGTGCTTTGGAAATGCCAGTTTAGGAAAACCCAAGTGTTCTGATGTGAGAGAACATAGATTATTGATGAAAGAAGCAATGGTAGAAATAATTAACCATTGAATAATTGTATTTGATGAAGCCGCAATTGAATTAAAGGAATTCTGGTTACATCTTAAAACAGCAGAGAAAGAAAGTCGTTGCCCTTACCTCTGTGTGGTGTTTGTTCTCTCTCAGAATATAATTGCTACAATTGAAATGATTTTCCTAATATGCTCTGCTATACATATCAGCAAAGGGCTTTAAATGCTCGGATAATTTGGGTTTGATTCAAATTTAAAGAATAAAGCAAATAATCTGATTTCCACTCTAATATGCAAACTTCTGGCACCCTTTGACCTATCAGGTCATTACTATTAAATCTACACTATCCCACTTTAGCCTTGAATGTTACGACATTTCTCGAGTGCTTTTGAAAGGTTGTGAGGTTACCTGCATACACTACTCTCCCATGCAGTTTGCTCCAGATCCCCGCCATCCTCTGAAAGAAAAAGTTTTTCCTTAAGTTCTCTCTAAACCTGCCTTTCACCTAAGTTGTCTCCTTGTTATTGACCCTTTGACTCAGGAAAAAAGTTATTTTCTATCCATCCCGTCCATGCCGCTCATATTAAACACCTCCTATCAGGTCCCCCTCGGCCTTATCTGCTTCAAATAAAACAACCAGCTGTAGGAAGGATGTTACGAAACTTGAAAGGGTTTAGAAAAGATTTACAAGGATGTTACCACTGTTAGAGGGTTTGAGCTGTAGGGAGAGGCTGAGTAAGCTGGGGCTATTTTCCCTGGAGCATCAGAGGCTGAGGGTTGATCTTAAACATGTTTTTAAAATCATGTGGGGCATGGTTAGGGTGAATAGCCGAGATCTTTTTCCCAAGGTAGGGGAGTCCAAAACTAGAGGGCATAGGTTTAAGGTGAGATGGGAAAGATTTAAAAGGGACCTCAGGGGCAACTTTTTCATGCAGAGGGTGGGGCACGTATGGAATGAGCTGCCAGAGGAAGTGGTGGAGGCTGGGACAATTACATTTGAAAGGCATTTGGATTGAGACATGAATAGGAAGGGTTTAGAGGGATATGGGCCAAATGCTGGCAAATGAGACTAGATTAATTTAGAAATCAGGTCAGCATGGACAAGTTAAACTGAAGGGTCTGCTTCCGTGCTGTACTGTACTATGACTGTATAACCTGAGCTTATCCAGCCTCTCTTCATCACTGAAATGCTCCATCTCAAGCAATATTCTGGTGAATCTCTTCTGCAACCCCTTCCAGTGCAATCACATCCTTTTCTATTTAATAATTTTTTTTTTACAGGTATCGGTCCACCTCAAGCTGAAGGAGAGATTAGAAGTTAAAAAGGAGCTGGTGAGTCATCAACCCCTTTTAGTAATTTAATTTGAAGTGAACTTGGCCACAGTTTAGTTTGATCACACCAGTGGTGGAGCTATTTGCACACGTCTCTGAATAGTGGATTGAAAAATTGAATTCAAGAAATATGCAAATGTATTTGCACCAAAATAGACCTGCTGAATGTCAGTGCAGCTTCCAGCCTGAGTTTTTTCGGTCTCATAATGCTGCAGCAAATTTCCAGTCCTATTCTGAGTCCCTGAAACAGTTGGTAATGTGTTGGATAACAATTTCTTTTATTAATTAGTGCTCCTGTGAGAGAGCTCACTGCGGTGTAAGCACGCATCAAAACCTCACTGCAGCATTGCATTCAGTTCCTGTCTTTTTATGGAGGTTGTTAAGATCTTAGACCAGACTTGGAGCAGGGATGTGGGAGTTCAGTCACGTCAAGTGACAAGGGTTTTTCCCTCCTGAGAAAAGAGGGGTGAAAGGGAGATTGTACAGAGGTGTTCAAAATCCTGGATGGAGCAGTAGGAGTTGCCATACTGATATAGTGGTCGGAATTCCAGAGGACTGTAGGGGCTGCTCTCTCATTAGAGGGAGATGACTGGTAGTGCTATATTCTGAGGGTCACCACACCTCAGGCGAGGGGAGAGGTTGAGAAGGTGGGACCTTTGTGGTGAACTGAGTTGGTATAGGAAATTTAACCCCTGCTGTTGGCATCACTCTGTATACCAAACCAACCATCCAGGGAGAAGATAAATAACGAGGAACCATTTCCGCTGGCAAGAAGGTGGGTCCCCAGGGGGCACCCATTTAAAATAAAATCCAGCTGAGCTTACCAAGGAGCGACATTTCTGAGAAATACAGTGACAAACACCAATTAATGATACCATTTTAATGAACCTGTGTGTTGGGTTACATTAATAAACTGTTAAACAAAACAGGCTTTAAGTTTCAGAAATCGTCTGAATGTTGTAACATACATGCACACTTCTATAATCAGCAATAACCAGGATGTGGAGGTGCCGGTGTTGGACTGGGATGGACAAAGTCAGAAGTCACACGACACCAGATTTTAAGTCCAGGAGGTTTATTTGAAATCACAAGCTTTCAGAGCACTGCCGACTTCATCTGATGAAGGAGCAGCGTTTCGAAAACTTGTGATTTCAAATAAACCTGTTGGACTACAACCTGGTGTCGTGTGATTTGTGACGAGCAATCATCAGAAGTGTGTTAGTTACAAATTCCAATTAATTAGACTGTTTTAATACATCAATATATTATGCTAATAGTATTTTACAGTGGCCACAGAAATAAAGTGTGGAAGTACAACTTTCTTTTAGGATAAAAGGGTAAAATGAGACTCTCTTTATGCAGTAATTTTTGAGCTGAACCGCATGGCATCACAAGAAGATGCAGTCTGATTTATTAATAATTTCCAAAAGATAATCAGGTTAAATACCAGAGAAGTGTAATCCGTTGGATAGCTCTAACACAGGTTTGATAGGATGAATGGCCTCTTCCTGTGCTCTGCAGTTCTAAACTGGGTTCACCCTGCAAAAGGGAATATTACATTGGCCGCAATTCCTGATAACACGTTCCAACTCATGGAAGCTTTGTGCTGCAGCTCCTAATTGGTGGTACCTCCTTTATTATGTTGGCATAATATTTCAGCTACATTTACGTTGACTGGAGACCTCAAAAGAGGAATTTCAAACCAATTCCTTTTCACTTTTCTCCTGCACTTTGTATTGCCCCTTGACTCTGGTGACTGAGAGAACTATTGTCAACATGAAGATCTGGTTTTCATTGCTACGAAAATACAAAACAACATTCTCAGAAAAAAATACATCCTTATAATACCTTTAACATAATAGGATGTCCCAAAGGACTTTCTAGGAACATTGTGAAGTAGAAGGAATGAAATCAGTGTTACAAAAAAAAGGTGGCTATACTCATTGGAATTTAGAAGAATGAGGGAGGGAATCTTAGAGAATATATAAAATTATGAAAGGAAGAGATAAGACAGAAGCAGAGAGGTTGTTTCCACTTACGGGTGGAAACTAGAACTAGGGGGTGTAGCCTCAAAATAAGGGTGAGTAGATTTAGGACTGAGTTAAAGAGAAACTTCTTCACCCAAAGGGTTGTGAATCTGTGGAAGTACCTGCCCAGTGAAGCATTGAGGCTACCTCATTCAATGTTTTTAAGGCAAAGATAGATAGATTTTTGAACAGTAAAGGAATGAAGGGTTATAGTGAGAGGGTGGGTAAGTGGAGCCGAGTCCATGAAAAATCAGCCATGATCTTATTGAATGGCGGAGCAGGCTCGATGGGCCAGCTGGCCTATTCCTGCTCCTGGTTCTTGTGTGGCACGAGGGCTGGTGAACAAAAGCTCGGTCGAAGTGGTAGTTTTGAGCGGTAGTTTGAATACAAGAGAAAGTGGTGGTGGAATTTTGGAAGGGAGTTTCAGAGCTAAGGGCGTAGGCAGCGAATGCACGCCTGGCAACAGTGAATGATGGATAGAGGGTGCGCGAGAGTTGGAGATCTCGGAGGGGCATCTGAGTTTACTGGAGGAGTTTACAGAGATTAGGAGAGGTCAGTTCTCGGAGGGGTTTGAATACGAATTTTAACAGCAAAAGCTTTGGTGTACTTACAGAAGAAAGTGCAACATCAATAACATAGCACTTACAGAATCACTAAGAAGGATAATTAGGAAATCTCCCAATTTTCCATGGAGCCAGGCAACCTTTACTGACCGTATTGGGAGGTGTCTGTTCTAATGTCGGATTGGGAGATTCTAAGATGCAGTTCACACCCAGGCAAAGGCTCGAATTGTGTATCAACAAAACAGGTTTGACTATGTTGAGGAATTCTGTGCACAGCTCAGGACAGCCCCAAAGTTCTCACCCGTTACACAAGATGGGCAATGGGTATGCTCTCAGTCTTATGCCCGCTTGCAATCTTTTAATTGTTAATGCAATAGCAGGAGAAGAATGAGCTTGGAGTTGTTTACAGTGAGCTTACAAAAAAAGTGGCAATAAGTCTGTCATATGAGTCAGTGAGGCTCAGGAGAAAGAACATGATATTTATTAGGAGTGGGGCTAATTAGCACGGTTCTGATGGGCTGAATGGCCTGTTTTGTATGATCCTGTCACCATTGCTGCCTGCCTGTAACATTTTGCACCCTGTTTCAAGGTAACTGAAATCCTGACAGCACTGGGTCTCCTCGACTGCTCGGACACGCGGACTCTCTCTCTGTCTGGTGGACAGCGCAAGCGATTGGCCATTGCCCTGGAGCTTGTCAACAATCCCCCCATCATGTTCTTTGACGAGCCGACCAGGTAAGAAGGAGCATGCATCCTGAAGAAGGGTAATACCCGAAACGCTGATTGCTCCTTTCCTCCAAATGCTATCTGGCTTGCTGTGTTCTTCCAGCCTCCTGTTTGTCTGCTTTGGATTCCAGCCTCTACAGTTTGTTTTTATCTCTATCCCAATGACCTTACTTAGGGATGGGCTACCTGAGCCAGTCATTTTATAGAATCATTAAATCCCTACAGTGTGCCCTTCGACCCGTTGAATCCACACCAATCTTCCGAAGAGCATCCCAGCCAGAACCATCACCCCCACCCCATCCCTGCAATGCCACGTTTCCCAATGCCAATCCACCTAACCTGCCCATTTTTGAACTGCTTTGGGATTTCACTGTTTGTTTACAGCTCGTTGTGTGTTCCATGTTTCTCCCTACATTACCCCTGGAAGCTGTCAGGTCGAGGAAGTGTCAATCATGCATCTGATGGCGCACAGCACCACATCTGAAAGTATTCCCCGTGCCATTTGATTTATCGTGCAGCCACTTGTAGTGGGCAGTGGTACAGGAGATGATATTGACTGTTCCTATTGGGGTAGTAGCACAGTGTCACAGAGCAGCAGTGTTGGTTTGTCACAGGCATTCCAAACCAGTTAGCAACAATGTGCATTGTTATAGCGCCTTTAACACTGCGAAATCTCCTGAGATGGCTTATCAACGAAATTTGATGTCGAGCCTCTGAAGGATACTTTAGGGTGGCTGACACCAAAGGCCTACTCAAAGAAGTAGGTTTCAAGGAGTGTCTTAAAGGAGAATAGAGGCTTAGGCAGCAAATTACAGAACTTAAGGGCTTGTCAATGTCAGGGTAGCCCATCAATCAAACGAGGACGTACAAAAAACCGGAAGTGGAGTTATCCCAGATTGTTGTACTGTCTGAGGATTTTCAGAGTGCAGAAGGGGATGAGATCGCAGAGAGATTCTAGCAAGGATACAAGGAATGTTGTACTGGAGGTGTTTCCCACATCACTGTCCTGTGTTAGGCACAGTGTGGAAGACTCAGTCCCAGAACAAAATTGTGAATGAGTCATCAGCGTTTATCCCTGCTGGCCTATCTGTCTCTTTCCACTTTTTCGTTTCTCTGGCAATTTTCAACGAAAACGCTTTGGATAACAACAAGAACAATCATCGTGCTGCTCAGCTCAAACGGAGGAGAATCTCAGGAGAGCTTTACAAAGGGAAAATGCCCAAGGGGGAGACAGGACAAAAATTAATACAAGCAGAACGATCAAAACCATGGTCAAAATGAAAAGACGGGCTTTTGAAGAACGATTACACGAGGAACATTGAGTTAATTTCCCATTCGAGAGTCCACCAACCTGTACCTGGATTGCGTGAGAAACAAAAAAAATAACAAAAGTGGCAATCTGCAGATTGCTGCAGGTTGATGCTCCAGGAATTGTGTGACCCTGATCCCATTACAAACACCAGATTTTTGTAAATAAGTCAATTGGTTAGACAGATCTTGAGCGTTGCTGGAGGAAAAAGAAGACACCTTTTCATCAGGATAGTTCTCCTACCAATTGAAAAGGAAAACCAGCATGCCTATGGGGTGAGAGGAGAGAGGCAGCATTGATAAATATTTACACCAACTCAGAAGCAATTCTGATTTCATGCTTTGTTGTTGAGGGATGATGGTTTGAGGAGTTGGGACAGAGGCAAGATCCACACAGGCCCTGAAGTGAGGGGCACACCCAGGGAGGGATGGTGCGTCAAGGCTGGGTCTGAGTGTATGGAGGCCCGACCAATCCTAATGCCCCATCCCCAGCACCATGGATTTTCTCCAGCTCCCAGATAAATCGACCAACTTCCCAAAGTCCCTTAGACGTCATTGTCCAAAATGGCAACCTCTACCACCTGGAAGGACAAGGATAGCAGATACATAGGAACACCTGCAAGGCCCTTTCCAAGCCACTCATCATCCTGACTTGGAAATGTATAGCTGTTCCTTCGCTGTCACTGGGTTAAAATTCTGGAATTCCCTCCCTGAGGGCACAGTGGGTGTCCCCATGGACTGCTGTGGTTCCAAGAAGGCAGCTCACCACCACCTTCTCAAGGACAGTTAGGGATGGGCAGTATGGAGGAGGTGAATCAGAGACTGCAGAGTGATTTGTGGGATGGGGGGAGATGGCAAACCGAAGCTGACTGACCAAAAGAGGAATGGAAGTCCCACCTGGGAGCAAGCAAGGCAAAGGGAATAGTGAGGAATAGCACCTTCATCAGGCAACTCGTGAGTGGACGCTCAGTGACAGGCCTTGACTAAGGGCTGTGCAGTGAGGGCACTAGGCAAAGAAATAGCCGTTTGCCTTTACCATGGTACCAAATCAATGTAACTGTATTTCTGATATATCTCTGTGTGTGTCTCTCTCTCTCTCTCCTTTGACCTTAGTGGGTTAGATAGCGCTTCCTGTTTCCAGGTGGTATCGCTGATGAAGTCACTTGCTCAAGGTGGGAGGACCATCATCTGCACCATCCATCAACCCAGCGCTAAACTCTTCGAGATGTTTGATAAGGTACAGTCTCTTTCTAATTCTTTATCGGTGGAGTGGAAACTGGATGCTTTCTGGGAAGCGTGTTAAGTATGCATGTGGGTCGCCTTGTCTGAAATAACATCATGAATCATTACATTATCATTGTTTCGGTTAATGGGTGTGTGTGACTGTGACAAGACCCCCTGAGAACGAAGTGATGATCCTCCTCCTTCACTCTCACTGCCAACTTAATGCTTCCTGGTTGTAATCATGTGTAACTTTAGTTTCCTTTGATTTGTTTATGGAATGTGCGAGTCGTTGACATATTGCCCTACTTTAGTTGCCTTAAGAACGTAATATAACTAGAAACAGAAGTGTGCAATTAAGCCCCTCAAACCTGCTCTGTCATTCGATAAGGTCATGGCTGGTCACCTCAGTGGTTTTGTTTTTCTTTATTCGTTAACGGGAGGACGACGTCGCTGGCTAGGCAGCATTTATTGTCCAACCCTAATTGCCCAGAGGGCAGTTCAGAGTCAATCACATTGCTGTAGGTGGTGGGGAGCTGCCTTCTTGAACCACTGCAGTTTGTTTGGTGTAGGTAGACCCACAATACCATGAAGGAGGAAGTTCCAGGATTTTGACCTAGCAACACTGAAGGAAACACCAATACGATTCCAAGTCAAGCTGATGTGTAGTTTGGACCAGGAGCTTTAGTTGATGATGTATCTGCCGCCTTTGTTCTCCTGGGTGGTGGAGTTTAGCAGTTTGGAAGGTGCTGTCAAAGGAATCTTGGTGAGTCAATGCAGTGTATCTTGTCAATGGTCCACACAGTTGCAGCTGTAGGTGGAGGGAGTGAATATTAGGGAGCAGTGCCCATTGAGTGTACAGCTTGCTCCCAGATGGTATTAGGCTCCTTGAACACAGAAACGGGCTAGGGTTTTCATGATGTTGGGACTAAGTGTGGGTAAGATTTAAAAATCATGGCTTCAGAGATCATTTTGAAACCCTAACTCCTCAGGGGCTGTTTTGAATTTGCGAAGGATGGTCAGGCAGGAGGGAACAGGGAAAGCCTCCAATTAACAGCCTTTTAAAGTCCTTGTTAGAATAAATTAGATTTATTGTCACGTGGACACAAGTACAGGGAATACATGAGCACCGTGAAAAGTTTACAAAGTTGACATTTCTGATGCCATCATAGGTACAAAGACCTGGGTACAAAATCTTTGATATAAATCAGAAAAATAAAGAAATAAAGGTAAACATTCAGCATTACAGTCCTTCTAACGCAGAGAGACCGTGCTGGGTTTCGCCTCGAGGCCGGGAGTCCCTTGACTCTGCCCTGGCTCAACTGTCCACCACCGAAGCTGTCCGAAGAAAGGAAAGAAGAAAGATTTTTTAGAAAAGAAAAGAGGGAAAAGAAGAAAGGAAACAGACGGAGCAGATGAGTTCCAGCTTAGGAGCCTATTGCACCGCCATCTTGTTTCTGTAAAGGGACTGGTCTCTTTCTGCGTCTCATTTTCAGTTTTTTTTTCATTTCTGGCCACCCCAGTCAGTCTTGTGCTCAGCTGTCAGATTCACCATCAAATTCGATTAAACCTCACTACCGTTGTCTTGGAAACAGACCTGTGTCAAAACCAATCGCTGATGTGACTGTTGGCCTGACCTTACTTTGAGGAAAGACTCCATAGACTTCCAACGAGCTTTCTGCTCCAATTGGCAAAACTGCAGCAGCTCTCCCATCACAGCTGTTGGAGGCAATGAGGCACTTCTCACCTCCTGGAGATGATTTGCACCCTTTCATCTCCTGGCCAACTCATCCCTTTGCATTAACTCATCTATGGCTGGCTCATCTCCTAGAATTCCATCCATGAGTCCCCATGTTGCAAAGGCCATTCAACCCATCAGTCTATGCTAGTGTGTTTTGTACACACAGACCTCCTCCCACCCATTTTTACCTCACACCCTTTGGCACAACCCTCTACTGCTCTCTCTCTTCTGTATTTATCCCGCATCTCCTTAAATACATCTCTGCTAGTTGCCTTGACCACCCCCTGTGCTAACAAGTTCCACATTCCATACCTAGCCGGTGGTGACGAAGTTTGTCTTGAATTCCTTAATGGATTTATTGGTCTGTGTATTAAACATACAGGTCTTAGTTCTGGTCTCAGCTGCAAGTGGAAACATCTCCTGCACAACCATCCTTTTAAGTCTTTTCACATCCTTAAAGAGCATTACCATCTCATGCCTCCACATTCTCTTTTCTAGTGAAAAGAGCTCCAGGCTCTTCAATCAAAAATAAAACAAACGCCTTCTGCACCTTGCTGACAAAGTGACTTTGCACGTATTTCACAGTTGTGTATATATAGAAATATTTATAATTTACAATAGCAGGATTTTGATACTTATCCCAGTTTGACAGTATTGTGGGCTCAATTAGATTAATCCAGTCCATGCTAGCTAAGGTTTTATTTTGTAAGGTTGGATGGCACACAGCATCCTGTAATAAGTGATGTGGGCTTCGTCTATGATTGAGAACTTATTTTTTCACTTGAGGGAAGTGCTGGCTCACGTTGGGATGCACTTTCCATTGTTAGCTTCTCATGTTTCAACCTCAATGATAAATGGTGACTGGCAGTTCAGCAATGGAAGGCATCACGGCCTGTCCTCATTTGTTGTCTGCACGTGTGCACTTGGCGTCAGGAGTCACAAGATGATGGGCAGAAATCTTGGTGGTTTCATGCATCCCACCTCAGATACCCCCTTGAATCCAGTTTGATGTGAGACCAATAATGGGTTCCCTCCCTACGCTGCTTATAATGATATGTTTTCACAGAGAGCAATGTTTAGACCTGGCACACTCTATTAAGCTTCAGTGTTACATTGGGGTGTAGGTACGTCAGCAGAAACCTTCATTCAGCAACATTAGGAATAAAATTAATTCTTTAGTTTTAGAGAAGAATGTGATTGTGTAATGGCTATGTTGTAAGGCAGAGTTTTTGAAAGTGTTGCACAATGACAATTCAAATTCAGTTCTGAAAATTTGTAACTTAGAGGGTGGAATTAGTAAAAAGATTCCACAATAAACCCAGACGTGAGCTAATGAAATGCAATGCTGTCGAATTTTTGAACAAATTGACTTGTTCACGAATAGTGAAGGAAATCTTATTTGTCATTCTTATTTGTTCTGATCTGTATGTAACTCCAGTCCCACACCGGTGAGGTTATCTCCTAACTGCCCTCTAAAAGGACCTAACACTTGGAATGGAATATTTTTCGGAGGAACGTTCACAATGGCTAATTATAGGATGGCCAATATTTGCTAATGACAATCACACCCTGAGAAGACACAAAGTTGAGATGAGCAGGCCAATCATTTAGAGACGTAGACACGAGGAGCAGAAGTAGTCCATTCTGCCCTTCGACCCTGCTCCACCACGAGCACAGCTGATCCAATACCATATTCCCACTCTCTCACACTCTTTGATGCCATTACTATCTAAAAATTTGTCAGTTTCCCTGAACACATTCAATGATTTGGCCCCCCCAGACTCTGTGGTAGAAAATTCCACAGGTTTGCTATCCTTTGAGTGAAGAAATCTTTCCTCATCTCGGTTCTAAATGGCCTGCCCGAGACTCTGACCCTTGGTTTGAGACTTCCCAACCAGGAGAAACATACTCCCTTTAACTAGTCTGTCTTGCCCCATTACAGTTTTACACATTTCAATCAAATCCCATCTCATGCTTCTAAACTCTAGTGAATACAAGTCCAGTCGAACCAATCCTTCTTTGTTGGATAGTCCTGCCATCCCCATAATGGCCTAGTGAATCTCTGCTGTACCCCCTCAATGGCAATTATATCCTCTGTTAGGTAGGGAGACTAAAACTGCACACATTACTCTCAGTGCAGTCTCACCAAGGTCCTACATTATTGCAGTAAGACATTCCTACATATGAACGCCAGTCCTCTTGCACTGAAGGTCAACATACAATTTACCTTGCTACACCTGCCTGTGTGCTTTTATATCACTTTGTGAATCCAGCCACTTGAGGGATGATCAATAAATGGTGATCAGGAGTGAATTGCAAATCAACCTGAAAGGGTTCAGCTCTGTGCTTTGAAGGCCTGTGGAGCAACATTAATTTTAATTAGAGATAATGGGGAGGTGATGGCCTGGTGGTATTATTGCTTGCCTGTTGATTCAGAGATCCTGGGGACCTGGGTTCAAATCCCACCATGGCAGATGGTGGAATTTGGATTCAATTTTAAAAAATCTGTAATTAAGAATCTAATAATGACCGTAAACCCATTGTCGATTGCTGGGAAAAACCCATCTGGTTCTCTAATGTCCTTTAGGGAAGGAAACTGCCATCCTTACCTGGTCTGGCCTACATATGACTCCAGACCCACAGCAATTTGTGGTTGACTCTTAAACTGCCTTCTGGGCATTTAAGGAAGGGCAATAAATATTGGCCTGGCCAGTGATACCCTCATCCTGTAAATGAATAAAAAAGAACTCAAGGGGCTGATACATTTCTCCCCTTTAGAGAGGCTTTCACCCTCCTCCAACTCTCCTTTTAGATGATCGAATGGTTGCAGTGGGTTTTAAAGAATCCATTGAATTTTTTGAAATGCTGTCATTCATCTCTCAGGCAATATCACCAAAACTTCCCATCTGTTTCTTTTAAACAAACTGTTTTCTTATCAACCTGTTCAGAAATGTTATTACACACCTCTGGAACGGGGGTGGGGGGGCACTTGAACCCAGATCTCCAAGCTCAGAGCTAGGGATGCTACCACTATGCCACAAGATTACTTCATCTGTGTCTTCATTCTGTTATGGGGTCTTGCTCTGTGCAAACACTCCCAGCACAGGTACAACACAAGGTTCCATACAGAGTAAAGCTCCTTCTACTGTTTTAAATTGAAAGTAAAGCTCTCTCAACTCTTTTAAATTGAAAGTAAAGTTCCAACAACATCATTCCTTCAAACCAAGGACAGAGGCAGCAAGGGGTAGATACAGAGTAAAGCTTGCTCTACTCCTTTAAACTAAAAGTAAGTAGAACGTGAAGCTACCTCAACTCTTTTAAACAAAAATTAAAGCTTCCTCTAAACTGATCCCCAAGAAAACTCTCCCAGGATAGGGATGGGATAGTGTTAGATACACGGTAAAGCTGATTCTACTTCTTTAAACCAAAAGTAAAGCTCCCCCAATCTGAAAATAAAGCTGTCTGTACACTCTCTCTATCAAACACACCCTGGACAGGTATAGAACAGGGTTACATACAGAGTAAAGCTGCCTCTACAATGTCTCCATCAAACACACTCAGGACAGGTACGACGCAGGGTTACGTACAGAATAAAGCTGCCTCTACAATGTCTCTATCAAACACACTCAGGACAGGTACAACGCAGGGTTACATACAGAATAAAGCTCCCTTGATACTGTCCCCATCAAATACTCCCAGGACAGGGACAGAATGGAGTTAAATATAGAGTAAAGCTACCTCTACACCATCCCCAAGCAAAACTCCCAGGACAGGTACAGCATGGGGTTAGATACAGAGTAAAGCTCCTTCAACATTATCACCATCAAACACTCCCAGCTTAGTTTACTTTCCAGTCCACACTGGGAGTGACCATGACCTGTTTGATGAGGGCTGCAGCAACAGGAGTGGAGTAGAATGTCTCACTAATCAGTGGCTGGACAGTCAGCTCGAAGCAGCAGTGGTTCTGCATTTGGATAGATTAACGGCTTTGATGTTTAAACTCAGCTTGGGTTCATCGTGATTGGTGTAGGTTTTTATCATGAGAAAATGTCAATTGAACACTGAATTTTCTACTTTAATAAAGATTATCAGAGCTAGTTCCTTAAGTTGTCGTGTCAGTTTTGCAGGTTCTGGTCAGATAACAGTATTCGGTCACAGTGAGGAGAGCTACCTATTAGTATACCATGATGTTCACTGGTTACTTATAGACTGGGTAAAAGGCCATAACCCAGACAGTTTGTTTGCTCTTTGGGTTTTGAGATCTGAAATGGTGAGTTGACAGCACTGAGAACTGACAAAAGAACAAAAAGCAGCAGAAGGAAAAGTGCAACAGGATCAATCTTTGCAAATTTTTCTGCATCCTGTTGGTAGGTCCTCGGGTTTGTGTTCCTGCGATCTCCCAGCGGCAGCCCCAAGCAAAACACATTTAGAATCAACAAAGGGATTCCAGCAGCTCAGCTGCACTGTTGTGTTTACTGCCACCTTCTGTCCTATGGTGGCATTGCAGGTCATGAAGTGTTAAATCAGTGTTGAGGGCTGTGGAAGCTCAGTCTTTCAGTATGTTTAATGGAGAGATTGACAGATTTCTGATTACCAGTGGGGTTCACGGTTATGAAGACTGAACAGGTAAAGGGCATTGAAGTTTCTGATCAACCATAATCATGTTGAATAGCGGGGAAGATGGATGGACTGAATGGCCTCCTCCTGTTTCTATGTAAAACTAATAAATAAGTGTAGGCCACCTGGCCCTTTTGAGCGTGCTCCTCCATTCAACAAGATCATTGGCAATCTGATTTTAACCTCAACTCTACATTCCCGTATATCCTCCGATAATCTTTCATCCCCTTGGTCATCAAGAATCTATCTACCTGTGCCTTAAAGATATTTAAAGATTCTGCTTCCATTGCCTTTTGAAGAAGGGAATTCTAAACACCATGCTCCCCCCCCCCCCCACCCATTCTCAGACAGAAAAATATAGTTTCCTCGTCTCTTTATTAAATGAGCAATCCTTTATTTTTAAACAATGACTTTTGCTATGCCCTCATGAAGAAATCTCTTGCCGTCCCAGTCTTACAAGGCCAGCCTATAATCCTATGGTCCAAAGGTTCCAGACACTCACTCCAGGGTAGAAATTCTACAAATTGTATGTGTTTCAATAAGATTACCCCTCATTCCTTCAGTTAATCACTCCTCAGGATGGTTCTGTCATCCCAGGAATGAATCTCATGAATGTTAGTTGCACCCTTTGTAAAGTAAGTATTTTCATCCTTGGGTAAGGAGGGTAATCCTGTACACAGTACTGTAAGTGCATACTCAGAGTAATTGATAGAAGCAGCAGAAGCTTTTTTACCATTATAAACTAACCTCTTTACAAAAATAGATAGTAGGTGTTAGAAGGTGTTTCCACTTGTGGGGAATTTCAAACTAAGGAACGTCATTAGAGAATAAGGGGGACTTCATTGAAAACGGAGATGCAGAGGAATTTCTTGGTATGCTGGACTTGGTTTCTTCCCTTGATAGCTTGCTGACCAATGTTCCTTGGCTAGGAATTAGAGAAAAGCACAACAATGTGGCAAAAAGGGGAGTGAGTTTGAAAATGTTGGAAACATTGGCAGACGTTTGATGGATGAAACAACAGTAGTCTGCTTTTGATATTGGCCAAAACACCAACAGAACTTATCAATCGTCTTCAAACATTGACATGGCATCTCTGAAAGTTAATCTGGAGAAGCAGATGAGAATCAAATTGCATGTCGCGTGCGAAGGAATGCATCTCTAACCTAGTGGCACCCGCTTGGTTCTGTGGTGGGATATCAGCCAAGTTGTCACTCTCATGATCTAGGCGAGGACATGAACCCACAGCACTCCTCACAGAGAGGTGTAAGTGTTGAATGAACTGGGCAAAGCAAGTATGTCGACCAGCAAATTACCGATGTTATCTCATTTGGAAACCGAGCCCTGGAGAATCAAAACAAGCAGCATCAGACAATTAAATCAATCTTTTGACGGCCTTTGATAAACTAATGAGACTAAAGGCAGACAAGTCACCAGCTCCTGATGCCCTGCGTGCGAACTTTTTAAAGGATGTGACTGCAGGGATCATGGAGACAATGGTTGAAATATTCCAGATCTCTCTGGATTCCGGGTGGATTCCAGTAGATTGGATGGCCGTGTTCAAGAAGGAGGGAGACAGGAAGCAGGAAACTATAGGCCAGCTAGCCTAACTTCTGTCATTGGGAAAATGCTAGAGTCCATTATTAAGAATGAACTAGCTGGACATTGAGAAAAGCTTAACATAATCAAACAGAGTCAACATGGTTTTGTGAAAGGCAAGTCACGTTTCACAAATTTGCTTGTTCCTTGAGGATTTAACAAGCAGAGTTGACAAAGGGGAACTGGTAGATGTAGAGTATCTGTATTTCCAAAAGGCAGTCAATAAAATGTCATACAATGATTATTGCACAAGGTAGGAACTCATGGTTTGGGGTGATTTATTAGCATGGATTGAGGCTTGGTTAACACCTAGAAGGCAGAGAGTCAGGATTAATGGGTCTTTATGAGGTTGGAAAGCCATAACCAGTGGAGTGCCACAAGGATCAGTCGTTGGACCTTAATTATCAGCTATCCATAGTAATGCTTTGGAGGAGAGGGGGTAGTGTAATGTATCCAAATTTCTAACAAACAAGAATAGGTTGGAGGGCATGTTGTATTGAGGACATAAAGAATCTGTGGGGAATAAAGATAGGTTGAGTGACTGGGCAAGAACTTTGCAGATGGAGCTTAAAGAAGGAAAGTGTGATGCCACACACATTGATAAGAAGAATGAAAAGGCAAGCTATTATTTAAATGAAGAGAGACTTCAAAAAGTACAGCACAGTGGAATCTGGATGTTCTGGTGCATGAAACATAAAGAAATTAGCATGCAGGTGCTTATAGTAGTTAGGAAGGCCAATGAAATTTTGACCTTTATTGCTGGAGTATTGGAGGTCAAAAATAGGGAAATAGTGTTACAACAATATATAGTGTTAATGAGATCACAACTGGAGTGCAATGTACAGTTTTGGTTCCTGGACTCAAAAAAAAAGACATACTGTCAGGGTAGCCGGGTGTCTGGACAATTGGATGGCGATGCAGAGTAATGCCAACTGCATGGGTTCAGTTCCTGCACTGGCTGAGGCAAGGTGAGACTCTCCTTCTCAACCTTTCCCCTCATCTGAGGTGTGGTGACCCTCAGGTTAAACACCACCAGACATCTCTCTTCAATGAGTGAGCAGCCTGATGGTTCGGTAGGGCTACGGCAACATTACCTTTTCCTTTACTGTCTAGAATTCTGTATTCAAAAGAGTTCTAGAGGCGCGATCACTGAAAGTGCTTAAAGAGGAGGTGGATAGATTTTTGAAACATCAAGGAATTGAGGCTGTGAGGAGCTGGCACGAAAGAGGAGTTGAGATTGGGGCAGATCAGTCATGATATGATGGAATGGCAGGGCAGCCCTGAGGGGCTGAATGGCCTACACTGTCTCTTATTTCTTATGATGTTATGTGTTAGCTTTGTGGGTGTGTGACTATTTCCTTTGTGTTAATGCAACTCTGCTACAGTGTCAGAAATGAATTTCATCAAGTTAGTCATCCTATAAACATGATGTTATGTCATCTATTTAAACAAATAACATTCAGTTGTCAGCAGTTAGGATAGAACATGGCAAGAATCTGATTATTTTGAGTTTTTTTTTACAAAATGGCCAAGTTTAATAATGAGAAACCTTTAACAGTGTGTGTTTTAATTCCAATCTCTTTTCTCTCCTTTCAGTTGTTCATTGTGAGTCAAGGGCAGTGCATCTACAAAGGAATAGTCCCCAGCCTCATTCCATACCTTAAAGGACTGGGCTTGCATTGTCCAACCTATCACAACCCTGCTGACTTCAGTAAGTGAAAATTTCCTCCCACAGCCCAAAAATGTGCAGGCTAGGTGGATTGGCCATGCTAAATTCCCCGTAGTGTTCAGGGATGTGTAGATTAGGTGGGATCCTCTGAGGGTCGGTATGGACTTGTTGGGCTGAAGGGCCTGTTTCCACACTGTAGGGCTTCTATGATCTATGATCTATGAAAAGAGCCCTGCTTTATTAATGTGTTTAGAACACAGACTCTTGTTGAATATGAAAGATACAGGGCTATTGGGAAAGAGCAGGAGAGTAGGATTAATTAGAGAGGTGTACCTAGGATTTGGCACCAATGCAGTGAGCTGACTGTATCTCTGTGTGGCTGAGGGTCAGTCCAGATCCTGTCATTGCCTCTGTGCACCTTGTGAAGGAAACAGATTGGTTGGATTCCTATACTCTCACTGGAAAGTGAATGTGTATGTCAATTTCAGCTCAGTTTGGATCAGATTTGGTAAATATTTGCTGATGGCAACGTATAAGCTCGTGTGTGAAGACCAACTTTGCTGGAGCCAGCTCAGCAGAGAGCAGTCGTCATCCCAGTGGAACCGTACTATAGACTGGTGTGCAGAGTGCAGCGTCAGGAAACTGGGAGGCCTGAGGGGAAATGGGGAGGCTTTCTGACAAATCTCCACACCCAGTCACTGATGCTTAGAGTCATAGAGATGCACAGCATGGAAACAGACCCTTCGGTCCAACTCGTCCATGCCAACCAGATATCCTATATAAATCAAGTCCCATTTGCCAACATTTAGCCCATATCCCTCTAAACCCTTCCTATTTATTTACCGTCCAGATATCTTTTAAACTGGTAATTGTACCAGTCTCCAACACTTCCTCTGGCAGCTCATTCCATATGTGTCCCACACTCTGTGTGAAAATGTTGCCCCTTAGGTCCCTTTTAAATCTTTCCCCTCTCACCTTAAGCTTATGCCCTCTAGTTTTGGACTCCCCACCCCAGGAAAAAGACCTTGGCTCTTCACCCTATCCATGCGCCTCCTGAGTTTGTAAACATCCATAAGGTCACCCCTCAGCCTCTGACGCTCCAGAGAAAATAGCCCCAGCCTATTCAGCCTCTCCCTATAGATCAAACCCTCCAACTCCAGCAACGTGCTTGAAATTTCTGAACCCTTTCAAGTTTCGCAACATCCTTCCTTAGCAGGGAGACCAGAATTGAATGCAGTATTCCAAAAGTGGCCTAACCAATGTCCTGTACAGACGCAACATGATGTCCCAACTCCTATACTCAATGCACTGACCAATAAAGGCAAGCGTACCAAACACCATCTTCACTATCCTGTCTACATGTGACTCCACTTTCAAGGAGCAGTGAACCTGCACACCACGGTCTTTTTGTTCAGCAACACACCCCAAGACCTTACCACTTCTTTCAAGTAGTTTCCTCTGCTCCTTGATTCCTCCATTTTTTAGCTGACCTAAAGACAAAATAAATCATATGGAGTGGAAAGAAGAACAAATGAGAAAAGTAAATTAGTATGTGCTACAAACTCTAACTGCACAAAAAAAGCTCTCAATTAAACTTTTGCAACTTATTGCTAGATACCTGTATGGGGAGGTGATGGCCTAGGAGTATTTTTGCAATCTGGTGACACAGGTAATGGTTCTGGGCACCTGGGTTCAAATCCTGCCATTGCAGATGGTGGAATTTGAAATTATTAAAAATCTGGACTTAAGTGTCATCTAGTAGTGACCATGAAACCACTGGGGGGGGATGGGGCATATCCAACTGGTTAACAAATTTGTTAACCAGATGGATATTCCCCTTCGGAAAGGAAACTGCTGTTCTTACTGGTCTGGCCCAAATGTGACCCCAAAGCCACAGCAATGTGCTTGCCCCCTAGGCAATTAGGGAGTGCCCAGCCGGCCTAGCCAGGGGCACTCACATTTTGTGAATGAATAAGAAGTGCTCCTTCCCTGTGTGTGCTGGGTTCAAATCACTGGTGCAAAGTTTCTCTTCCATGTGTCCTCCGGGCTTTGTCTTTGTGGGGACAGGACTTCGGGTGACACGGTGGCTCCGTGATTAGCACTGCTGCCTCACAGCATCAGGGACCGGTATTAGATTTCACCCTCGGGCAACTGTCTTTGTGGAGTTTGCACAATCTCCTTGGTTTTATGTGGGTTTCCACTGGGTGCTCCAGCTTCCTGGAGGTTTAGTACAGTTTAGGTAGATTGGCCATGCTAAAAATTGCCCGTAGTGTCCAAGGATGTGCAGATTAGGTGAATTGGCCATGGTAAAAACAGTGGTAGGTCTGAGTAGAATGGTCTTCAAAGGGTCAGTGCAGATTTTATGGGCCAAATGGCCTCTTTCTGTACTGTAGGGATTCTATGAGTCTCTATATACCTGGATTAATCCACTCCCCACTTCACCCTCTGCTGTATTTTATTGAGCATTAAATTTTGTCCTTTTCATCCTGACCATGCCTTTCGCTTGCTTGCACAGTTATTGAAGTTGCCTCGGGTGAATACGGAGATTTGAACCCTCTGCTGTTCAAGGCTGTTCAAGATGGAATGTGCACCATGGCAGAAAAGAAGAACCCATCCAAAGGGGGCGATCCTTCAAGCTGGAAATCCCAGAGCTTGACGGTAATCCAGTGAGAATCAAGAATTTCTTGATACCGTAAGGAACAAGAGACAGGTGGACTTCAGCTGGTCAAGTTTTCAATGGGTTCCAATGACAATAAATTGCAATGTTCCATATTCTATGATAAAATATTTAGAAAATACTCAATAAATAAATACATGCAGCATAAATACCTCAGGTTCCCCTCCAAACCATTCACCATTCTGACTTGGAAATATAAGGGTAATGGGGAGAAAGCAGGAGAACGGTGTTGAATGCTATATTATCCATGATCAAATGGTGGAATAGACTCAGTGGACCGAATGGCATAATTCTGCTGCTATATCTTACGGTCATATGTTACAGTTCCTTCATTGTCACTGGGCCAGAACCCTGGTAACCCTCCCTAACAGCATTGTGGGTCTACCTACAGCACATGGATTGCAGCGGTTCAAGAAGGCAGCGAAACACCAGCTTCTCAAGGGGCAACAAATGCTAGCCAGCTAGTAACACCCATGTCCCACGACATAAATATACATAGCACCTATTCTCACCTCCTCACCTGCACAGCAGGCTCCCACAAATGGCAAAATCATCCATGGCCAGATCATCTGATTTTGTGGTGTTGGATGACATCAGGCAGATCTCCACTGTTGGAGAATTCCCCTGCTTGTCTTCCAGATATTCATGTCCACTGAGGAGGGCAAACAGGATCTCTGTTTAATGCTTCAGGAATTGCAAAGAGGATAGAAGAATGAGCGCCACTATCACTGAAACATCTCAGATTCTAAGTGAGCTTGACAGGGTAGCTTGGACAAGTAATCCCCCTAACTGCTAGAGCCTAGAACTAGGGGGCGCAGGTTGAGGATAAAGGGGTGGCCATTTTGAATTGAGATGAGGAGAAATTTCTTCACACAAAGGGCTGAGGCTGTTTGGAATTCTCTCCCCCAGGGGGTTTTATAAGTTCAGTCTTTGAGTCGTTTGAAAGCTGTGATTGTTAGATTTGGGGCCCAAGGAAATCAAGAGATTTGGGAATCAGACAAGAAAGTGGGGTCAAGCTCAAGGGTCATGCACAATTATATCTAATGGAATTTCAGAGGGGGTTAATGCTTACTTCTGCTCCTAATTCGTGCCTAATGCAAAAAAACAGCATTCTCTCCACCAATCTGCTCCTCTATCCACCTTCCATCATCACCTCCCTCTCTCTCTATTTATTTCAGAGTCCCCTTCCCCTCCCCCATTTCTGAAGAAGGGTCCAGACCCGAAACGTCAGCTTTCCTGCTCCTCTGATGCTGCTTAGCCTGCTGTGTTCATCCAGCTCCACACCTTGTTATCTCCTGACAGTGTCGCTCACTCCCAGTACTGCACTGTAGAGAGAAGATGTCATAGGTGTTGATAAGGATGTAGAAACCTGGAAAGGCCAAACTGTTTTGAAGGACAGTCATTGCTGGACTAGGAAAGCTCTTGCCTGCACTAGTCTGTATACATGACAAACTAAACTGAATGCCAAAAACTGAATGTAAGCAAAATATATCCTCAACATGATGAAAAAACAAACTAGAAATTTGCATGCCCTTCTGATTTTCTCTCTTTGTCTGTACAGGACGCAGGTCCCATTGAGAGCTGCACTTTTGCAATAAGCTCCTTTGTTCAGTTTTATATCCTCTTCAGAAGGACCTTCATTTCCATACTGCGAGACATGGTAAGGTCAGCTGTTGCTCACTTTTAGAATGACGAGTTAATTTCAGTAGTAGGTTGGGGATTGATCGATATGTAGGGTCTGGGTTGCTTACAATTCACTTCAGCTTTCTTTTGTTCAGGGAGGGAATGTGATAAAAGATGCTGTTACCGTCCCAACCCCCTTCCCTAGAGTTGGAAATACAACAGAGTTTCAACATCTGACTGTGACCTTCTCCGAGGAAGGCAGAACTCCCAGTGTTTTCACTGTCCACTGTCACCCTCATTGGTAGTGATGTGTTACAGTTCATTTGGGGAGTCCAGGTTGTCGTAGCAACATGCATGTTGTAGTCTGGAACTATGGATGGAGGCCCCAGCCTTTCCATCACACAGCTGATCAGGAATCTCTCCCACTCTTACTGCTAACCCCTGGCATTGCTCATCAACCCATTTGACCATGTTGTTAATGCACCTTCATTGACCCAAAGTATGATTTATACCTCTGGCTCAGAGGCAGGATGCTACCTACTTCCCCTAAAACTTTGTTCAACCAGAAGTAAAATATTGCTGAAAATCTGATTTCAAAAACAGTAAATGCTCGATATCCGGCTGCTTTGGTGAAGATAGAAACTGAGGTCACATTTTATATCAACAATCTTTCATCAGAACTGCAAAAATCTTTGAGCTGCACAACTTCTAAGCAAATGCAGTGCCACGGGTAATGGAAGTGTGACAGCTAAGAAAGGACATGGTCAATGATACCATAGAGGATGTACTGGTTACTGTTCAGTCACATTATTATTGAAATACTCCCTCCAGCCCATATTCTCAGATTGTTCCCTAGAGTTTTTCTTTTCCTGCACCTTTCTTTACACTAACTCTCTCTTTAATAAATACTCAACACCAGCATGACCCAGTTTCTGGTGGAAAGTTATGAACCTGAAATGGAAATTCAGTTCCTCTTCCCCACATATGCTACCAGACCTACTGAGTGTTTCACACATCTTCTGTCATCAGTCCAGCCTTCACTTGCTGAGCTTCCACACTCAAGATGTCAGGAAACTGTTCTGAGATCAAAGTTCTGCAAGATTAGAAGAATATTGGAAAATGAAATGTATTATTTTGTGTGTATTTGCATGTGTTGTGTGTGTGTGTGAGTGAGTGTGAGAGAGAGAGAGATGTATGTGACTGTTTGGGGCGTGTGCCGCTTTGAGTCTCACAGTGGACTCTATTGTCTTGTCTCCTGTAGGTTTTGACCCATTTACGATTCATGTCTCACATCTGCATTGGAGTCCTCATTGGTTTGCTGTACCTGAACATTGGTGACGAAGCAGAGAAAGTATTCAACAACACAGGATGCCTCTTCTTCTCCATGCTCTTCCTCATGTTTGCAGCTCTGATGCCGACTGTCTTGACCTGTAAGGAGAAATGTTATTGTCATCTTGTTTGATTGTAACCTTCAAGGGTAACACGGTGGCTCAGTGGTTGGCACTGCTGTCTCACAGTAACAGGAACCTGGTTTTGATTCCACTATTGAGCGACTGTCTGTGTGGAGTTTGCACATTCTCCCTGTGTCTGCGTGGGTTTCCTCCAGGTGCTTCAGTTTCTTTCGCAGTCCAAAGATGTACAGGTTAGGTGAATTGGCCATGATAAATTACCCATAGTGTCCAGGGGGTGTGCAAGTTAGGTAGATTAGCCATGGGAACTGTGGGGTTACAGGGCTGGGGGAAGGATGTTCTTTGGAGGGTTGGCGTGCACTCGATGGGCCAAATGGCCTGCTTCCACTCTGTAGGGATTCTATGTTTCAGTCTTTGAAACTGTTTTCTTCTTGTGAGTGAAACTGCTTAAAAGTATCAGGGGAAAAGAACATTCATTTTTACAGCACCTTTCACAATCTCATTATTCAATCCTAAATAACCTGGTGATGAAGGGTAGAATTAGCACCTAATCATTTCACACTCTCAAGCCTTTGTACACTGGGACAGACATCACACACGTACACTTCCAAACTTAACATTGACATACTCAACTACTGTACATATTTACACTTAGAGCATGCAGGAGCAATTTACAACCAGTTAAATACTTCCAAACTGCAGTAACTACTATAGCACAGCACCAGAAGACTGATAAAGTGTGGCATCCCATAAGCAGTAATGTGCTATTCACCAGGTTTGTTCAGTGCTGTTGATTGAGGGAGAAATATTGGTTGGGGGAAGGGTGTGAACACTCCTGCCCTTCATCAAAATGGTTCCTTTGCAAAATATCCTTTGCAGCCATCTGATAAAGATAACAGCTGTTCTTGTTTAAAGTCTGACCTTAAAACAGTACTTCTGACCACACAGCACTCCTAGCACAGTTCAAATTTAAACTCAATATGTTGGAAAATGTGTATTTATTGAGAATGCAAAAAAGGAGTCATTATTACATTGAAAAACACTTTTAACTTCACTTGAAGAAGGAGCAGCATTCCGATAGCTTGTGCTTTCAAATTAACGTGTTGGACTACGATCTAGTGTCGTGTGACTTCTGACTAAATTCAGACTAGAGACAGCATGGACTCAGAGGGCAGAGTGGCCTCCTTCAGTGGCATAATGACTCCACAATTATTTCCTATCACTGTTTTCCTTAAGTATTGTTCTAGAAAGTAGAACTATAAACAGACACTAATCTTTATTAGTTATTTATAACACACACACAGGAAAATCTCAGTTCATGTTTTTCTTTCTCACATTAGTTCCACTGGAGATGTCTGTTTTTCTGAGAGAACACCTCAACTACTGGTACAGCCTGAAGGCTTACTACTTGGCTAAAACTATGGCGGATGTTCCTTTTCAAGTATGTGGTGTTTAAATATCTATTCGCTTTTGCCATTGAATAAGCATTAATTTGATAATGTAAAAACAGTGAAGCACCTACGTAGAGGCAAGGGTCATTCAGCCTCTCGACCCTGATATGCCAAACACCAAGCTATCGGATATATAGAAGAATAAGAGGGGATCTCATAGAAACATACAAAATTATGAAGGGAATAGATAAGACAGGAGCAGCGAGGTTGTTTCCACTGACGGGTGAAACTCGAACTAGGGGTCATAGCCTCAAAATAAGGGGGAGCGGATTTAGGTCTGAGTTAAGGAGGAATTTCTTCACCCAAAGGATTGTGAAACTGTGGAACTCCCTGCCCAGTGAAGCAGTTGAGGCTTCCTCATTTAACGTCTTTAAGGCAAAGATAGATTTTTGAACAGTAAAGGAATTAAGGGTTATGGTGAGCGGGCAGGTAAGTGGAGCTGAGTCCACGAAAAGATCAGCCATGATCTTATTGAATGGCGGAGCAGGCTCGACGGTCCAGATGGCCTACTCCTGCTCCTATTTCTTTTGTTGTTATATCTATTGTTATAATTGTCCCTATTGTGGGTTACACTAAAGGTTTAAAACGTAGAGTTTTTATTTCAGTTAGCAGTGGATTTCAGGTTCTTTACTTTTGTCACTAAACCTGTGTGTACTTAACAAAAGTTGTTTGAACACATGACCCAGCTTTTCGAAGCAAGAAAGCCCTGAGGTTGCTATGCAGATAAATGCTGAGGGTGGAACTATACAGAAACTAAGCAGAAACTGGTGGGTTTTGGTTTAAAAAACATACGTAAATGAGAAGAAAGTTGCTCTGGCATCAGTCTGTTGTGTTTAACCAAAGAACTCTATTCTGTATGTTTAGAGAGAGAAATAAGTAGTTCTGGAGTATTGGGTAGGGTCATGTAGCTTAGTCAAGACAGAAGATGTCAAGCTATGGAGTAGGTACCAAGGGAGTGTCCTTGTTTGTCTGATGAGCCTTAGTACACTTCTGTCAGCAATGCTTATACTTGGACTGGATTGCTTGTTTTTATTTCCTACATCAAGCTGCTCCTAGATGTTATTACACACCTCTGGGGCCAATGGGACTTAAACCACGGCCTCCTGTCTCAGAGGTAGGGACACTGCCACTGCACCACCAGAACCCTCCAGAAGGTTTTTTGGTAGGAATGTACAAGGACCACAGCTGTGACATGTGCAGCCAGATCCATCATTAAAAAGGACTACCTTCCAGAATGTGTATGTGTAAAAGCCTAAAAGCAACAGTTTAAAAAAATGGTTAAGCTGGGGTTAAGTTT
>NC_063363.1:7663696-7689214 GCF_021869965.1 Rhincodon typus
TTTTCTGATGAAGGGTCTAGGCCCGAAACGTCAGCCTCTCTGCTCCTGTGATGCTGCTTGGCCTGCTGTGGTCATCCAGCCCTGCACCTTATTGTCTGTTAAGTTTATTGGATTGAGTTTGATGCAGAAGTTTATATTTTTTTCAAATCGCTGTCTCACTTGTTGAGTGTGCCTATTTAGTCATATTTGCTTGTATTTGTGTAGTTCAACAAAATAAGGTGAAGATTCTTTTGATGTTTCAATCTAATCCCAACACCTCTCTGATCATTAAAACCGAAACACCCAGAGAAGATCACCTCTACTCGTAATCTGTTAAAGGAAATGTGAAAAGTGGTATAACCTGCCTCTCACCCCCAATCTGTTATGAAGGAGAGGCTAAACGAAAGAAATCCCTGATACTCACTTCATAAGCAACAAGCAACAATTTATTTATCTAACTCTAACTGTGAACAAATTTACAGAACTACTAACAAACCAAACAGTTTCCCCCTTAACTATTGATTGTTCCCGAATAAAACAAAATTCTAATGGTATGCTGTTCCAAAAAACACAAGTGCCACTTATATAAAGCAAAGTAATAAGAAAAAAATAAATTAAAAGTTAGTCTCTCAAAATTGCAGCCAGGATAAGTCTTCCAGAATGTTCTTTGCCTTCTCTGCTGTTTTTCATTCAGGAACACCTTTCTCCGTCAAATTCTTGTGTCAGGAATATATTAGCTAAGAGTGCCATTGTGCCTTTATTTAGATGGTGCATACTCTGAGAGCTGAGAGATTTCTGTGCGAGCCAGTGATATTCTCTTCAGATGGCAGTTCACTCTCACCCCGATTTTCAAATGGCCACTTCTTTTGTACCCTTGAATGTCTGTCAGTTTTTTTTACAATAGGATTGGTTCTAGGTTGTCAAAAGTATCAGACTTAAATTTAATTTTGTATCTGGGGCCTGATATAAAATAATTGTGTGAAGTCAAAAACCTGTTATCTTGGTAAAAATGCTGCTTTGCCTGCTTGAAGTACAGCCTTTGGATTCAATGTTTCAATTTCAAGAACTCTCTTTGCATCTGCTGCTCCCTGCGGACAGGTTTTTTTTAATCGTCAAGCCTAAAAAACACATCATCTTTTAAAGGGACCGCACAATCTTCCCCCTATCATTTTACAAAATCAAATACTCTACCCAACTTTGCAACTTACTTTCTCCCCCTTGGTTCTTGCGCGTATTATATTCTTAAGGGGAAGTAATTGCCTAGTGGCTTCATTTCTAGACTACTAATCCAGAGACCCAGGCTAACGTTCTTGGGACCAGGGTTCAAATCCTACTATGGCAGATGGTGATGTTTAAATTCAATATAATATCTGGAATTAAAAGTATAACGATGACCATGTTGTCAGTTGTTGGAAAAAGGCATCTGATTCACTAATGTCCTTCAGGGAAGGAAATTGCTGTCCTTCCCTGGTCAGTGCTGCATGTGACTCCAGACCTATTTTAATTAGAGATGAGCAATAAATGTTGACCTTGCCAGCAATGTCCACTTGTCATGACTAGAGAAAGGAAATGATGGCTCAGTGGTTAACACTGCTGCCTCTCAGGTCTAGGGACCAAGGTTCAATTCCTGCATCGAGCAACTGTCCTTCTGGAGTTTGCATGTTCTCCCTGTGTCTACGTGGGTTTCTGCTGGGTGCTCCAGTTTTGTCCCACAATTCAAAGATATGCAGGTTAGGTGGACTGCCAATGGTGCCCTGGGATGTGTAAATTAGAGGGATGAGTCTGGATGGGATACTCTTTGGTGGGTTGGCATGGATTCGATGGGCAGAATGGCCTGCTTCTGAACTGTAGAGATTCTGTAAAAAGACAGCGGTTCATCAAAGCCAGATCCTAACAGCAATCCAGCTTGTCCATTATTTTTGCAACTCAATGCTGTGAGCTGTTCCTTTTGTCAAATGGGACAGTGCTATTCTGAGGACGCTATTGTGCACTGAAATGTCTGCAGTTCAAGTAGTAACGTTTTAGTAACACCAGTGAAGTTGAATGATGTAAAACTCGAAACGCAAAGTGAGGTGACAGAATTATGATAGGAATATTGGTCGATCCTGGTGTTAAGATTGGTATTCTCCTTTTCTGTAGGTAATCTGTCCGATTGTATACTGCAGTATTGTCTACTGGATGACATCCCAGCCTCCCGAGGCTTCACGCTTCCTCTTGTTTGCCAGTCTGGCCACAGCAACTGCATTGGTGGCACAGTCACTTGGACTCCTGATTGGAGCTGCATCCACATCTTTACAGGTACTGGTCTGCCTTCATGCAGAAACTACACCGAGCGACCACTTCAAAATCATCAATCAGAGAATAACACAGAGGCCATTCAACCCATCAAGTCTGTTTCAAGAGCTTTCAAATTAGCTTCTAACACTTGTATACTTTCTCCAAAAAACTGCAAATTCTTCCTTTCAGGTGTTTACCCTGTTGCCTTGTGAAACTGACAATTAAATCCACTTCCTGTACCCTTTCAGGCAATCCAATCCAGATGATCACAACCCTCTGCATTTTCTTAAATCTTCCTCTCAGTTCTGATTCTTTTTGACAATCATCTCATGTCTGTGTCCCCTCTTTATCAACTCTTCTATCATTGGAAATAGTTTTTCCTTATGTACTCAATCAGAACTTGCAGTGTTGAATGCTATGCCTTTTTGGGTGCTGTAACTTACCAAGGAACTTAGTACAGTGAGGGGAACTCAGGTGGAATTTTTATTGTGTAGGAAATAAAGGTAAAGCTGCCATAGACCCAGAGGGGCTTTTGAATGAGCAACAGATGACTGGTGATGGTTTAACCTGAGAGTCACTGTGTCTCAAGTGAAGGGAGTCATTGAGAACAGCAATCCTTCATGGCACCCCTTAGTTGGTGTGGGTCTTGAACCCCATGCTGCTGGCATCACTTTATGTTGCAAACCATCCGTTCAACCAGCTGAGCTGACCAGTCCCCTAAGGTTAAGTCAGCTCACAGTCTTTAAATTTTGCTTTAAGCTGGCGAAAGTCCATGGTCTTCAGTTGTTGTTTCCTGCTATCTGCCATCTGAAACCACATAAAGATTTGGAACCTATAACCAACCAAGCAGTTGGCGCAGTTGCAGAGTGTGTGGGAGATTAGTCGGGTTGGGTTTATGACTGAACCAAGGATACATGTTCCCATGCAGAGAAAAACTCATGAGAGAGGGAGGTGGGAGGGGTAAGTCAGGCAGGGGGTGGAGAGTCGGAGGCGATGGGAATAGAGGAAGATGGTTGGGGCAGGGAGGGAAATCTAGGCCAACGAAACATGAAACCCCAGGGGTGGGGAGAGTTTGGAGGGGTTGTTGGCACTGGTAGTCGGTCTAGGCCAGGGCCGAAGGAAGGGTCAAGTCCAAGAGGGGAGTTGGTTGAGCCGGTAGTATTTATCACACCTAGGGGTCGTGCAGCACCCATGCCCTTAATGCATAGGCGGTTCATCAATTTACTCTCTATCAGACTTCAACTGTGATTGTCATAATTTTGTGAGCTATTCATTTACATGCTGTGTTTCCCCTCTTTGTTCACTTCCAGGTTGCTACCTTTGTGGGTCCAGTCACTGCCATTCCTGTGCTTCTATTCTCGGGATTTTTTGTTAGTTTTGACACCATCCCCACCTACCTACAATGGAGCTCCTACGTCTCTTATGTAAGGTACTTTTTCTTTCTTTTTTTGAAGTCGTTGTAAAAATGGGACTTCTCCCTCTCCTTCGTATTTGCAAAGTTCCAAATCCTGCCTCCTCAATTTCCAACCAGAAACTATGAAGGTTAAGCCAGCCTACTCCGACTGTTTCATTAGAGAGACAACTGGTGGTGGTTTAACCAAAGGGTTACCACTCTTCAGGTGAAAGGAGAGCCCTCAGGCAGGGTTGGAATTGAACCCATGCTGTTGGTGAGACTCTGTTTTGCAAACCAGCTGATCAGCCAATAGCCAGGACAGGAGGAAGAAGTCCTGAGAAGCTCCAGTAACAGAAGGTTATGGAAGAGGAGTTTATGTTATGCTATGTTAAAGGCAGTATCTAAATGCAAGTTGTCACTTTGTTCTTGCGATTAGGGTGGGAACCGTGCCCAATTTTCTCCCCATCTCCAGCCCTCTGCAAATAGAAGGATGCTGAGGTAAACTGTACTGATGATAACTGATGCACCATTGACCCTTGGGTTGCACGGTGGCTCAGTGGTTAGCACTGCTGCCTCACAGCACCAGGGACTTGGGTTCAATCGGGTGACTGTCTGTGTGGAGTTTGCACATTCTCCCCGTGTCTGCATGGGTTTCCTCCGGGCGCTCTGGTTTCCTCCCACAGTCCAAAGATGTGCAGGCTAGGTGAATTGGCCATGCTAAATTGCCTGTAGTGTCCAGGGATGTTTGGGTTAAACACGGGGAAATGCAGGGGTAGGGGAATGAGTCGGAGTGGGATGCTCTTTGGAGGAGCAGTGTGGACTTGTTGGGCCGAATGGCCTGTTTCCACACTGTAGGGATTCTATGAGAAGCTGGCTGTTTTGCCCATCAGATGTATGCCATAGTTAATGCTGTACATGAGCTTCTTCCAACCCACTTTATATAATCCAGTCAGCAAATGCTTTCTCCCTTATATGTTTATCTACAGTTAAGGTTCAGATATTTGGGTTATAATGAAAGTGTCAACTTATGCCTCCATGTGGCTATTTAGATGGTGGTGTCGAGGTGATCACATGTGATGATGGGATAGTTAAAGCTTTCCACACAGGCAATTTTGGTGAGATCCATGACATAACATGAACAAAACTCACTTCTGTAGCAATTGACTTTAAAAGAGTAACATTGACATTTGTTGATTCTTTCTTACTGATACAGGTATGGCTTTGAAGGTGTCATCTTGTCAATATATGGACTGGACAGAAAAAATCTGACCTGCAATACTGGGTTTTGCCCTTTTAAGGAACCAAAGAAAGTTCTGCAAGTGATGGATGTGCAGGACTCAAAACTTTACATGGATTTCATCGTCCTTGGTATTTTCTTCATTATCTTGCGTTTCTTGGCTTACCTTGTTCTTCGATATAAAGTCAAGTCCGAGAGATAGAGAGAGAGCGCACTGCAGGTGAATATTCTGCAGCATTCAGAATATTGTCTATGAGCTGGATTCATTCTGCCGAACTTATGTTTTGGATGTGGCTGTATTGAGCCCCTCAGCCATGAAATGGGCATCAAAGCCAGAGTGATTATTACAAGACTGAATCTCCAAATGTCACGATGGCTTGTGATGGGCCTTTTGGTTTTAAAGATCTTGTTTTTGCTGCTGCAGTTACTTTATTGAAACTTGATTAATTCTTCCCCATCCAGAGAACAATTTATCAAAAAAAATACAACTTTTTGGAAGTTGTAAATGAAATAATTCTGCATGGGCTTTCTGCACACTGACAATGCCGGGATATTACATCCAAAAAGTTACATGTGTTTCAAGAAATCCTGTTTGTCAACTATAGTTATATGTTCCTCTAAAGTATATGTTTTTTTAAAATAAATTTTGATTTTCAATCAGGGCTGTTAATAAGCACAGTTTTTGTAGAGCAATGTATGCTTTATCTCTCTCCTGGAGCATGTTAGCTTATAGCATGTCTTGTCAAATTATAATAATTATAAGTATAAACAAAATCAAAACAAAGCAGTATCAACCAAAACTGTTATATTAGGCATTGTGGAAAGTTTATTTAGTTTCTGAAAATTCAAAAGTATATTTAAAAACAAGTCTTGAAAGTGTTAAACATTTAAAATAACTGTAGTGTAATCATTTTTTACAGAATTTTATATTACTCCTATTGATTTTTTGGGTACTTGGAGATTTCCTTCCTTCATTATTTAAAAAAAATCAAAATTACTAATGCATTCCTCTTACTCCAAACTACAATTTTTCTGATCTCAGCTTCCTGACCATTATTTTGCATCACTATGGTATTGTGACAGAAATTCAGCCCCATTTGTGCATCTGTATTTAATAACATACCAATGTTTATATTTACCACAGTGATTATCATCTTAAAATATACCAATTCTATAAAAATTTAGAACATCTGGTTAAAAATGAGCTATATCTGAGTATTTGCCATATTTTAACTCAACTTTAGTCATTGCTGTATAGTTCCTTCCACATGATGTTGTGGTAATGTCCTCATGCAGTACAGCCTAGATCCTTCATAAATGCATTACAAAGCCTTGTAAGGCATCCTTGTCGTCCAGTGAGTGGGAACAATCAGAAGAATCGTGAGTGAAATTGGCTTTTGACTCAGATGAGTGCAGGATTTTCATTTGGCAGTGAGAAGAATTCTGATATGCATCCTGCAGAACAAGAATGTTTTTTTGTTTCAGGTGCAAGTCCTTTTCATACATGTTTCTGAATTTTATGTTGCATAGGTGTTAATGACGAGTTATTCAGAGTTTGCATTGAAATTTAATCATCAAACTTGCTCTGTAGTCTGGACAAATCTATTGCTTGACTTTGTCCTAAATTATCTGTAAAGCATATCCAGTCCCCATGGTACAGTCTTACTTATCTCAAATACCGAGTAAGGAGCCAAGTGCATTCACCCTAATGAGAAGATGAGTGTCACGGCGTATGTCCTTCTCCTGGAGACTCACCTTGACAGCAATTATAATCAGTGTTCCACTGTGACATGTGGATTGACAATGTTTCTCCTTCAAACATGTTCTAGTCAGTATAATGTGACACCTCCATGAAAATATGAAAACCGCAGTGATATCCTCATTTTGTATTATACAAATGAACCTCTCCAGAAATATCAATGCGAAGCTTAAACTGACACAGTACTGTAGTATTTTACAGTCAATGACTTATTGAACCTTTGACCCCATTGTTGTAACAGGCAATCATGTGTCAGACTGTTCGCTTGTACAGTCTTAACTTTTTAATTTCTGTACAATTGAGGCTAACTTCCCTATCAAAGGCTCGCTCTCTTCAGGCTGGATCTCCTGCAGTCACTGTGAAAAAGACAAGACTTGCATTTCTGTAGCGCCTTTCGTGACCACCTGAAGTTTTATGCTGCTTTGGGGCCAGTTAAGAACCTTTGAAGATTTGTTCCTAATGCAGCGCAGAACATCCTGCACAACTTTGATCACTCACTTTGTCTTTTTGTCTGTAAATATTTTTTGTTGCTAGGCTCAATTCTCCTGTATTTCTCCACCATTTATACTTTATTTGAAGTTTTTATATCACTTCCCTGGGGCCCCACTTGGATGTGAAATCCTCATCCTTTCTCTCCAACATCAAAAATTTGATTTGAGGTCAGAGGATGTTTTTTTTACATGCAAGATATCTTCTCACCCCAAGTACAGTACTGTGGGAGGTGGTGATGATGTTTTTGATGGTCCTGTCAGTTTCTAATGAGTAACTATTTTAACTATGTAACTATCCAGCCTTCATCGTTATGTACCTGAAGGCAGAAGAGCCTCACGTGAATCATGAACAAAATGTATGCCGTGTTGAGCCAATAGCGTCATTTTCTTCCACAGACTATGTGCTGTACAACCTATTCTCTTATGAACTCCATGCAACTCAGTTCATGTCTCAACGAATTACTCTGGAAAAATTGTTCTTTCCAGAATCTCCTTCAGAATGAGCAATAAATCAAATCTCCTGCATCTGTTTTGTACAGCTTTAACGTAGTTGATTTCCTTAGCTTGATTCTCAAATGGTCCCAGAATCAAGGGAACCCTTATATTCTCAAACCTATTTGACAATCTTGATAGTGTGAGAAGCCAGCCTTTTGCTTTTCCCCCTATTATAGTCCTTCATGGGTGGTCCATCTTGTGTTCTATGGGAGGACAGAACTTTTATTTACTCCTTTCTCTTCTGAGATTAATTCTCAGCCACTGTCAGTTCCAAAAGAGTGGCAGAAGGCCAAGAGAACAAGGGAAGGCAAGTTTGAATTCCGTGCAACTTCAAAATCCTTGCTGGCCAAAGCTTAGTTTCATGAGGTCAAGACATGGACTCAGTTGGGATAAAAGGTGGTCTATCCAGTCTCACATTCATTCTTGAAATTATTCCACCTTACCATTTGGAATTGTGCTTCAAACTCGCTCTTAATTTGCTTTTTTTTGTACAGAATAGAACTTAAATTCAGAGAAATTTGAATGCAACATAAAATAAAATAAAATAAAATAATTTAATAAAACCAAGATTCTGGAGGTCTGCAACAAACAAAAACAGAAATTGCTGGAGAAACTTAGCAGTACTGACAAGCTCTGTGGAGAGAAAGCAGAGTTAATATTTTGAACCACTTATTCTTACAAAGTGACAACCATTAACACTGTTTACACAGGCAAAATAATTTAAGGCTTCCTCAGGAACCAAAAGGAGGAAAAATATAAATGGTGCAAACCTGACGAGAGGGAAGCTACTCTTGTATGTTTGCAGAATCAATGCAATTGTAATATTTAACTGCCATATATGTATATATATATAATATATAGATCTAAACAGTCTGCAAGGATGTCTAAGAGTTCAGCACGTTCGTAAGACCCATTTGTGTTGTGCAGTTCACAAAAGCTAATGCAACACATGTCAAGTGGCAGTCTATAGTAGCAACTTTTCCATTAACCTTTTGCCATTATTAAAAATGGAGCCTCATCATTAGGACAATCTTGTTTTAAAACCAACTTGAAAGAGAACACAGGACTCCAGAACTCGAAACTGACTGTACTTTACATTTAGTTGCAAGTAGCATTAATCCAAGTTAAAGTATTGCAGTGACAATGGAAAATTCCTCAACTGTTTTATTAAAAATGCTTTATTCGAACTGCTGGGTAACTTCTGAATTTTGAGTCAAGCCAAAAACTATTTGGAATTACCTGGAACTTGTATGTGCTAGGCAGGCTATATGGGGCAAGATTGGTTCACATTTCTAATGATGTGGAGGTGCTGGTGTTAGACAGGGTCAAAAATCACGTGACACCAGGTTATAGTCACATTTCTGATGAGAACGACTTGAAATATTAATCTATCTTTAAATAAAGCAGATGATTAACAACTGAATTGAAGACTTAGGATCCAATTTAAGATTTTATTTCTGCTGATAAAACCCTTACAAACTTCTTGTTATTTCAGCAGTATGTGTTGTTGATGCTATGGCTAAGTAATTTAGATGTGTTACTGCAGCCGATGCTGTCAAAGAATGGATAGGGCTCGCTCATCTTTCGTGACTTCAAGTCTTGCTAACTGTCCTTACACTCCTTAAGAAACAAAATTCTGGTTTTGCTCCTGATCACTCTGGATCTACAATGGAATCCTGAGGCAAGAAAGTGAATAGAGTTAGTGTTAAGCCCCTGGCAAGTCGACACCTTTAGGAGAAAAGGGAAGAAAAATGGAGAATTAAAGAAAATGCAGAAAAATCTGTGAGCCACATCACACCTCTGCTGGTTGAGTTGAGGACAGTGCGATAGTCCCATTGCTCACATTTGAACAGAACTCTCTCCCTTGAACAACTACAGAGAAGGCTGGTCTAATGTCCACTGGAATTTAGAAGAGCAAGAATGATTTGTAATAAGATGTTGAAAGATCTTGGAAAGGTGGACACAGAAGGAATGTTTGCTCTTGTGAGTGTGTCCAGAACTAGGGGACACTGTTTTAACATTAGAGGTCACTCCATTGGGCCAGAGATAAGGGTTTTTTTCTCTCAAAGGATAGACCTGACTTTGTAACTCTGTGCCTCAGAAGTTAGTGACAGCAGGGTCATTGAATTTTTTTTAGGCGGAGGTATATATATTCTTGTTAAGTAGGTAAGTCATGGATAGATGGGAATGTGGAATTTGGAACACAAACCAATCAACTATGTTCTAATTGAATGGCAGAGCAGGCTTGAAGAGTGAATGACCTGCTTCTGCTCCTACGTCATATGTTCCCAGAAGTTCAGATGTTAGGAGTGAGATTCAGAATGGCAAATAGTGCAATAATCAAAAACCTCTTCAAACTACACGTACACTTTTTGTTTGGGAGATTCTGCTCTTGGCGTGGGGCCATGATCAGGAATGGAGAATGATAAATTTGACTCTTCATCTTGGACAAGCTTTAGCCTGAAGTTGACACTTTCTGGAAAAATATCCATGTGGTTTTTGACCTGGAATAAGATGTGACATCATCAAGACAAAAACATGTGATGATAGAAAGTTGAGAAATGTGAGAAACTCCTTGACTGAAGTTGTAGTTGTAAGACATTGGACTTATATAAGACGTAGCTCTATACTGTGATAAGATAAAGCCAGTAATCCGGAAATATTAGATCAAATGGGCTGAAGTTCCTTCTACATCTGAACCTGTTCTAATCAGTTGATAATTGTATTCACTGTGCTACAAAAGATATTATTAGTTTTACATGTTCTGCTGATCATTAGTTAGACATTCATTTTAAAGAAATGGTTAGGTTTTGTACCTTTGTTGGAAAAATGTTTGACCTCCATGCTATTATGTTAAAATCCCAATTATTCAACGACCTCTAGATTTCCTGCTCTTAATTGATATTCATGGCCCCCCCAGTAAAAAATGTCTACAAGAATTTGTGACCATTAGGGTGAAATGAGATTGGGCTTGGACATGATGTTATTCCATGTTTAATAGTTGACTGAAACTCACTGGGTTCATGTGGAAAGTGGCCACTTTAGGTAGGTTACAGTAGGGCTGTTGGAACCCCTTGGACTGAAAGAAAGCAGAAGAGTCAGTGCTTTCTAGAGTGAGAAAGGTTGAGTAAAAATCTATACTTGAAGAGATTAGAGGTCAGTGCATAGTATTTGAAAATGCTTTAAAGGATAGATTATCTTGGTGAATTTACCAAACTTGATTTCTTTCCATGGCTAGTTCTGTTTACATTGTACGTGCTAAAGATTTAACTGTCAGACTGATTTTTAAACAGAACTAAAGTTCAACACATGGTCGACAGATCAATAATGTTTATGCAAATCATCTCCCAAGTTGCTAATGAATGTTTATAAAGTGACTCTTGTTCTACTGGACATTACTTTCTGTAAAAGGTTTCTGTCACATATATTACTAATAAAATGATTATTTATATCCTGATCTTTGTTCTGTAATGTGCTGAAGACAGAAGGGTATTCTCACATGCAATAAATAAATGGAAATCATCTAAAGTGTGGAGTTAGCTAATGATGATTAAATATGATAACTTGTGCTGTCACTTGCACAATTTTAACAGGAGAGTGAGATACTCAGAAATCTCAAAGGTTTGAACTGAAGTGAAAGATGAAGATTTAACCTGGTCATTGTGCATGTGATGTGCCTATTTCCACCTCCATAGAATCTTCCGTCTCTGTCATGTCTCCAGATTATCTGCTGATGAAAAGCTAATCCACGTCTTATTAACAAATACAAATTAGGACCCACTGGGCCCCTTAAATCTACACTGCAATTCAACGAGATTATAGCTGATCTAATACACATTCTCATCTACCCCGCCTGACAAACTTTCACCCCTTTGCTTAACCAGAATCCATCTCCAAATCCTTCACTTTTAAAATTTTTACACTTAGGGGGTGAGTCTGGGTGGGATGCTCTTTGGAGGATCAGTGTGGACTCAATGGGCCAAATGACCTGCTTCCACACCGTAGAGATTCTATGATTAACTGCTCCTAATAAGAAAATCCTTCCATGCCCAGGAACATTCTAGTGAACCCTGTCTGGACTGCTCCCAATGCCAATATGCATTTCCTTAGGTAATGGGACGATGACAGTTCACAATATTCTAAGCATGGTCTATCCAGTACTTTGTATAATTTTATCAAGACTTCCCTATTTTTATATTCCATTCCCTTTGAAATAAAGGGCAACATTTCATTTGCCATTCCTATTACCTGCTGAATTTAGTTGCTAGTTTTTTTTGTAATTTACATAAGGGGACACCCAATTCTGTCTATGCTGCAGCTTTCAGCAGATTTTTTCCATTTAAAAAGTATTCAGCCTCTGTATTCTACCTGCCAAAGCACAATAACCTCACATTTTGCCACATTATGTTCCATCTGCCAAGTCTTTGCACACTGATGCAACTTGCTTATATCCTTTTGACTCCTCATCCTCACCAATTGACTCCCGACTGGAACCTGGTCACAACCTGGAGACTGCATGTATTGTAAATAATCGTGGCCCCTGTGGCACTCCACTCTTTATAGGGTGCCATTCCTTAAATGCCATTTTTAATCCAACTCTCTGTCTTCTATTAGTTAGCTAATCCTCATCTGCAAACTTGGCGATAGCACATTCATTTTTCTCATCCAAGTCATTAAGATGTACAGGGGTTCCAATTTGCAAACATTCAAATGTGATTCCATACAGGGATGTAATTTTAAAGACCTGATATATGAACATTTCCTGTAATCTAGAACAGCTGCTTATAAGAACATAAGACCATAAGATTTAGGAACATAATTAGTCCATTCAGCCCATTGAGTCTGCTCTGCCATTTGATCATGGCTGACATGTTTCTCCATCCCATTCTCTTGCCTTCTCTCTGTCATCCTTGATCCTCTTACCAACGAGCGCTTATCTATCTCTGTCTTTAGTACAGTCAAAGATGTGGCCTCCACAGACCTCTGCAGCAATGAGTTCCACAGAGTCACCACTTTCTGGCTGAAGAAATTCCTCCTCATCTCAATTCCAAAGGGTCGTCCCTTTACTCTGAGGCTGTGCCCTCAGGTCCTAGTCTCTCCCACGAATGGAAATACCTTCTCGATATACATTCTATCCAGGAGTCTCAGTATCCTGTAAGTTTCAATCAGATCCCCCCTTATCCTTCTAAACTCCATTGAGTACAGATCCAGAGTCCTCAAATGCTCCTTATATGACAAGCCCTTTACTTCCAGGATCATTCTTGAAAACCTCTTCTGGATTCCCTCTAATGCCAGGACATCCTTCCTTAGATATGGGACCCAAAACTGTTCACAATATTCCAAATGTGGTCTGACCAGGGCCTTATACAGCCTCAGCAGTCCATTTCTGCTCTTGTATTCTTGCCCTCTTGAAAGGAATGTCATCACCGCATTTGCCTTCCTAACTGCCAACTGAACCTGCATGTTAGCCTTTAGACAATCTGGAACTCGGACACCCAAGTGCCTTTGCTCTCCAGATTTTTGAAGCCTTTCCCTGTTTAGAAAATAATCTACACCTGTATTCTTCCAACCAAAATGTATAACCTCACACTTTGCCACTTCGTATTCCATTTGCCATTTCTTTGCCCACACTCCTAGCATCTCCAAGTCCTCCTGCAGCCTCCCCATTTCTTCAACATTACCATCTCTCTGTGCATCATCTTCAAACTTAGCAACAATGCCACAGTTCCTTCGTCCAGATTATTCATGTATAACATGAATAGCTGTAGTCCCAACATTTACCCTTCATTTACATTGCCCTGCATTGTGTTCCGACTTGTGTACTAATTGACTTGTAAACAGACTCCTGATTGGAACCTGGTCACAACCTGGAGACTGCCTGTATTGTAAATAACTGTGGCCCCTGTGGCACTCCACTCTTGAGGGTGTCATTCTGAAAATGCCACTTTTAATCCAACTTTCTGTCTTCTTTTAGTTAGCTAATCCTCTAACCATACTTGGCACAGTGGTTAGCACTGCTGCCTCACAGTGCTAGGGACCTGGGTTCAATTCTAGTCCTCGGGTGACCTTCTGTGAGGAGTTTGCACATTCTCTGCGTGGGTTTCCTCTGGGTGCTCTGGTTTCCTCCCACAGTCCAAAAATGTGCAGGTTAAGTGGATTGGCCATGCTAAATTGCCCTTAGTGTTCAGGGAGGTGTAGATTAGATGGGTTATAGGGGGATGGGTCTGGGTGGGATGATCTGAGGTTCAGTGTGGACTTGTTGGGCCAAAGGGCCTGTTTCCACACTGTAGGGATTCTATGATAATATATTACCCCCAACACCATGGATTCTTATTATGTGCATTACCTTTCAAATTTACCTTATTACTTTACCTTACCACTTTATCTATCCTGCTTGTTACCTCCTCAAAGAATTCTTGAATATTTTTCAGCCATGATTTCCCTCTCAGCCATGTTAACTGCTGGATTACATTATGTTTTATTAAATACTCTTGTTATTACATCCTTTATAACAGATGCTAACATTTCTCCTATTAAGGTAATTTTCCTTTAGTTCCCTGCTTCTTATCTCCCTTTTTGGTTAAGGGTGTTACATTGGCAAATTTCTAACCCTCCAAGACTTTTCCAGAATCTAATGATTCTTCAAAGATTACTCTGAGTGCATCCAATATCTGTCTAGTTACTTCATTTAATCTCCTAGGATGCATCCCACCCAGTCTGGGGGACCTTAGCAGCCTTTAGCCCCACTAGTTTCCCTGAAACTTTTTTATAAATTGTGATATTTATTGCAGTGATTTCCTCACCCTCTTATGCTCCTTGATTGTTTAGTATCGTTGAAATGCTGTTAGAATGTTCTACCTTGAAGATTCATGCGCAGTATTTATTCAAATACCTTGCCATTCCCTGCTTACCCATTATTATAATCCCAGCCTCATTTTCTAAGTGGCCGATGTTCGCTTTGGCCTCTCTCTTGATATATATTTTAAAGAAGCTCTTGCTCTATTGGATCCACAACATATTGTCCTCAGAAATTGTCCTGAATATATGACATGAATTCTTCTTCATGGCTACCTCTACCAAATTTGATTTTCTTAATTTACATAGAGATTATAATCATCCATCACAGAAATTGCTGGAAAATCTCAGCAGATCTGGCAGCATCTGTGGAGAAGAATCAGAGTTAATGTTTCAGGTCTATTGACCCTTCCTCAGTTCTGATTTCTCTCCACAGATGCTTCCCCTCCTATTGGCTTTTCCAGCAATTTCTGTTTTTATTTCTGATTTCCAGCATCTGCAGTTCTTTCGGCTTTTATTTCGAATCACCCGTGATTGAAATACTACCTTTTTTTACATGCCCTTGTTGTCCCTTGATTAAGTCTCTGTTCAAGAGTATAGCAGGTGAAAGAATCTGGAGAAGGAAGATCTAGAAGCTGTGTCTGATCATGACAAGCTTTAATCTCAGTAAATAGTGTGGACAGGGACCACTCAACTGCCTTGCCCAGTCTTTCTCTCAACCTTCTCAACATAAACAGTCCCAACTTCTCCAATTTATTTGCCTTATTGAAGTTAGGATCTCAGTCCATTTTCCTGCCTAAATAAGGGAATGCTGAAACAGCACAGACAGGAAAAGGCAAAAAGTTGGTTAGCTCAGAGATAACAAGGTATAGAGCTGGATGAACACAGCAGGCCAAGCAGCATCAGAGGAGCAGGAAGGCTGACGTTTCGGGCCTAGACCCTTCTTCAGAAATGGTTAGCTCAGTTGGCTGGACAGACCAGTTTACCATGTAGCTGGCCTCAATTCCCACTGTGAAAAATTCTCATTCTCAGCTTCTCTCCTCACTGCCTTGAGTTATCTTCTTCTAACGGGAGAGTCGCCCTGCGGTCTGGTAATAATAGAAGGGAAAAGGATTGGGTTTGGATTTTTGTTTTTCTAAAAAATGCTTTCAATTTATGATGCTCGAGGATGGGGTTAGAACACATGGAAAATAAACAGGGCACTGAGCAAATATGGGAATTTTTTCTTAACAAACCCACAGCACAAGTTTGTTGAGGTCAGGTGTATTCTGTGGAAACGTCACCTCCTTGTAGTTTGCTGCCCATTTCCTGGCACAAATAGGGAGTTGCAGGAATTGTGTTTAGAGGGAAAGCGCGTTGCCTGGTTCCTGGTGTTCTCCTCTGTTAAAGCATGCAATCGCAATCGCTACTGCGGCGCCACAAGTTTGTTTTAAAATTCTCTTCCTAAACATCTGTTTCATTAATGTAATTGTTTTCGCCACAAGCTGAACTTTGTCGTGCATGAATCAGCGTTTGGTTACTTTATCTTCTCCGTTTTTTTAAAACTCGGAATTGGATATCTGTGAAAAACATTTCTAAAGTTAAATTTCTGTGTAAAACGCATTGCAATGTTACCCGGCTGTGGGACTAATCGCACTTTACAGTGCATCGGCCCAAGTTCATTACAATTCGTTTCAGAGATAGTAGGAACTGCAAATGCTGGAGAATCTGAGATAACAAGATGCTGCTTGGCCTGCTGTGTTCATCCAGCTCTACACCTTGTTATCTCTCTTCATTACAATTCGTTTCGTGTCTCATGTTCCTTCCTGGCTGTGTGGAATACTGTTTGGGACGGGAGGTTTACTACTGGGCTGGTTTTAGTTTCACTTTCTGTTCACTGTTTGAAACTTTTAAGTTATTGGTTTGCACTGGATGGGTAACAGTCGATATGTATAAGATCAGAGAAACGTAGAGAGTAGGAGTAGGCCATTCAGCCCTTCGAGCCTGCTCCGCCATTCAATATAATCGTGGCTGACCATTCAACCCTGTTCCTGCTTTATCCCCACACCCTTTGATCTCTCAGGCCGAAGAACTATATCTCCAATTCCGTTTTGAAAACATTCAGTGTTTAAAGTTTTTGAGAAGATTTGTAGCTCGGGTTGGGGATGAGGTTGTAAACTTGCTCGCCGAGCAGTAAACGTTCCGTCACCCTGCTCAGTAACATTGTCAGTGTGCCTCCGGTGAAACGTTCGTGTTCTGTCCCACTTGTTATTTATACACCTCAGTTTGCTGGGGTGGTTGATATCACTTCCAGTTTTGTTTTTCGGTGGTTTGTATATCGGGTCCAGTTCAATGTGTTTGTTGATGGAGTTGGAATACCAGGCCTCCAGGAATTCCCTGGCATGTCTCTGGCTTGTGCAGTTGTGGATGTGTTATCCCAGTCAAATTCATGTCCTTCTTTGTCCATGTTTATTGAGACCAGTGAGAATTGGTCGTGTCTCTTGGTGGCTAGTTGGTGTTCGTGTATCCTTATTGTCAGTTTTCTTCCAGTTTGGCCTATATAATGTTTCTCACAGTCCTTGCATAGAATTTTGTATATTACATTAGTTTTATTGGTTGTGAGTATGGGGTCTTTTATCTCCGATAGGTCTCTGATGTACAGTAGGGTGACACATACAGACCAGATACTTAATTACTCCAGCAACCACCTCAACTTCCATAAACGGAGCTGCATCAGGACGTTATTCAAACGAGCCACAACACACTGCAGCAACCTGGAATTGCGCAAAGCAAAACTGGAACACTTTTACGGAGTTTTAAAAGGAATGGATACACAAAAAGCGCAATTTGCTGTTACCTGCATGACAGACCACAACAAGAAGACACAACATATCAAGACTCACTAGTCACCCTACTGTCCATCAGAGACATATCAGAGATGACCACAAGACTTTTCAGACCCCTAGATATCAGGATAGCCCCACAAACCAACAAACACCCTGCGACAGCTACTGACAAACGTAAAGGATCCCAATCCCAGAGACATGCCAGGGAATTCCTGGAGGCCTGGCATTCCAACCGGAACTCCATCAACAAACACATTGAACTGGACCCAATATACAAACCATTGAAAAACAGAACTGGAAGTAATAACAACCACCCCAGCCAACTGAGCTATATAAATAACAAGTGGGACAGAACACCCGATGCTTCACCGGAGGTGCACTGACGATGTTACCCAGCAAGGTGATAAAACGTCTGCATCCAAATCCACCAGTTTGGCGAGCACATCTACAATCTCAAACATTCATTGTTTTAGCTTCACTTGCTTTCTATGGCAGAGGCTCACATCTCTCTGTGTGAGGAAGCTTCTCCTCAGCTCAGTCCTCGATGGCCTACCCCCAGCCTCAGTCTGAGGTTCCTGGCCCTGGACTCCCCAGTCATGGGGAACATCCTTTCTGGATTTACTCCATTTAGTCCTGTTAGGATTCTAAAGGTTTCTATGTGTACATCCATTGCTCTTCTAAACTCTGGTGAATATAGTCATTGAATCTCCAGTGTGGAATTGGGCCATTCGGCCCATCGAGTCCATGCCAACCCTTTAAAGAGCATCTCACTGAGACCCAGACCCACACCCCCACCCTGTCCCTGTAACTCTGCATTTCCCATGGTCAATCCACCTAACCCGCACATCTTTGGACTGTGGGAGAAAACTGGAGCAGACACAGGGAGAATGTGCAAACTCCACAGACAGTTGCCCAAGGATGGAATCGAACCCAGGTCCCTGGCACTGTGAGGCAACGATGCTAACCACTGAGTCACCATGGCACCTGAACCTAACCAGTCATAACACATACGAGTAGAAATAGGCCATTCAGCACATTGAGTCTGCTCCACCATTCAATGAGATTGTGCCTAATCTGATTATACTCAACCCCACTTTCCTGCCTCACCCCTATAACCCTTGATTCCCTTCCTGATTAAAAATCTGTCTGCCTCAACCATGAAAATATTTAATGACCTAGCCTTGATAGTTCTCTGCAGTAAAGAATTTCACAGATTCACAAACCTCTGAGAGTTTTTTTTTTGCAGTTAGCATTATACCGTTCAAACGTAACTGTGATTGTTTTAGAAAATTATATTTTGGAATCTTGATTGAGTAACAACTCACTGCCACGTCCTGCTGATGGTCAAAGAATGATTATGGGGCAATCTAGAATAAGAGGTCATAGTTTTAGCCGAAGGGGTGACAGATTTAAAACAGGGGAACAGACAAATTGCTTCTTTCAAATGATCATATTTCTGTGGAATTGTCTCCCAGAGTGTGGCAGACACTGAGTGTGGCAAGGAGGAGAGAGATTTATATTAGTAACGGGTTTGAGGGGTTATTGGGAGTGGGCTGGAAAGTGGAGTTCAGGCCAAGATGAGAGATCAGCCATAAACAAAAATAGAAGTTGCAGGAAAAGCTCTGCAGGTCTGGCAGAATCTGTGAAGTAAAAAACAGAGTTAACGTTTCGGGTCCGGTGACCCTTCCTCAGTTCTGAAGGAATTTGTAGCCTGAGAAGTTAGTGAACTTGTGGAATTCTTTCCAGCACAGGGCTGTAGATGCTGTGTTGTTAGATATATTCAAGATTCAGGTAGACAGATTTTTAACCAGTAAGGGAATCAGGATTGTAGGGAAAAGCAGCTCACTGGAGTCGAGGATTATCAAATCAGCCATGATTGGTGGAGCAGACTCAATGGGCTGAATGGCCTACTTCTGTTCTTATGTATTATGGTCAGTCTCACTGAACTTGTAACTCAGAGACCCAAGCTAATGCTTCGTTGACGTAGGTTCAAATCCTGCCATGGCAGTTAATGAAAGTTAAACGGTTTATTAATCAGCAGATCGAAAGCTAGTCTCAGCAATAGTGACCAGGATATTTAGCGTCAATTGTTGCTGAAATAAAATATTTGGTTTATGAATGACCTTTTAAGGAAGGAAATCTATCATCCTTAACAAGTCTAGTCGACAACTGACTCTCAACATGCTCTCTGAAATGACTGTGCAAGTCTCTCAGTACAAGTGCTACTTACTGCTGGACTGCAAAGGCTGACTTTCTCAGTGATACCTACATCCCAGGAAAAAAAAAGTAGAGGGGGAAAGTCAAAGAAAGCTTTATTGACACAAGAAAAGATAATCACACAAGGGAGAAGGACACCGAGGATATATTGATGGGATAAGATGAAAAGGGGTGGGAGAAGACAAGCATGGATGAGATGGTGTACAGGTATCTCAGTTTGTGAATGTTTTAAAGTAGTTACTTTTTCTTTGGAAGGTATTGAAATATAATCTTTTAAAAAGAAAAGTTAAATCTTATTACAAGTTGCAGTCTGTATTTTAGCAGTTGCCCCCAGCTGATGTTTGGCGAAAAGGCAGTGTCTTGTTCTACTGAAGCATTCCTGATGGTCAAAGACAGCAGGAAGGAAGGGAATGAAGTGGATTACTGGGTGCCAGATGCTGCAGTTCACAGGGAGAAAAAGCTGAAAGAATACACGAAGTGTTCACCAGAACAGAATGAATTATCTGCTAGTGCTGATAATCTCAACACTATTGGTGGCGATGCAGAGGACAATGATGTATGTGTGATCCACGATGGAGTTCAAGTCCTGGCCATTAGCGCAGATTTTACAGGTGAAATGGTTACAAGCCCGCAGATGTGCCTGTGTAATCCTGAAACCTCTGGAGACACCAAATGTGATGATGCAGTCCTACCACGTGATAGACATCAGACCACAGTTGGAGACAGCATCAGTCCAAATGTACAGGTGTTCAGCATAGAGGACTATCTCTACAAGGAATCCTCATCTTATTCTGTCGAGACTCCAGAATGCCTATATTCTGCAGGTACAGTATACTGTAAAAGAAATAAAATCAGAAATTTCTGGAGAAACTCAGCAGGTCTGGCAGCATTTATGGAAGGAGAATCAGAATTAATATTTCGAGTCCAGTGACCCTCCTTCAGAATAGTTCAGTTCTGAAGAAGGATCTTTCTCTCCACAAAGCTGGCAAACTTTGTGCGTTCCTTCAGCAATTTCTACTTCTGTTTGCTTCAGATTTCCAGCATCCGCAGTTCTTATATTATGACAGTATATTGTGATTCTGACTTCACACAGAATCTTTGTCCATCTTTCTCATCGATTGTCTCATCCTAACAGGTGGATAGGAAACACAGGGGCTGAACATTACCAAATATTGGCTAAGTGTCGATTCTGAAGAGTTTCATGTAGGGTTTCTCACCATGAGCTGTAGTTAAGTTATCGTGCATAATTCCCTGCTGCTTGCCTCACTATGTATGCACCATGCCTGTATGATGCAACTCCCACGCTATCTTACCCTCACCAGTGGCAAATGTTTGAGTTAAACAGAGAGGCTGAATAGGCTGGGGCTATTTTCCCTGGAGCATTGGAGTCTGAGGGGTGACCTTGTAGAAGTTTATAAAATCATGAGGGGCATGAATAGCCAAGATGTTTTCCTCAGGCTGGGGGAGTCCCAAACCAGACGGCATAGGTTTGAAGTGAGAGGGTAAAAATTTAAAAGGGATCTAAGGGGCATCTTTTTCACACAGAGGGTGGTGCATATATGGGATGAGCTGCCAGAGGAAGTGGTGAAGGCTGGCACAATTACTACATTTAAAAGGCATCTAGATGGGTACATGAATAGAAAGGGTTTAGAGGGATATGAGCCAAATGCTGGCAAATGGGACTAGATTAATTTAGGATATCTGGTCAGCATGGATGAGTTGGACCGAAGGGTGTGATTCTGTAACAAAAATAGAAGTTGCTGGAAAAGCTCAGCAGGTCTGGCAGCATCTGAGAAGAAAAGAATCAGAGTTAATGTTTTGGGTCCGGTGACCCTTCTGTTTCTGTGCTGTCCAACTCTATGACTGTATGTGCCCACCGCTGCCATGACACGTAGGGATTTCCACCGCTGGCACCAGGTCATGGCCAGTCATGGATAGCCCTTCATCTCTTGGGAGGGAAACGGCAAAATGTTTCTGAGGTCACACAGGTGGCACCTGCTAGCAAATAGTAAATCACATTCAGAAATGCACTGCCACTTTACGGGATCACCTGTATGATCAACTGTCACAGTAAATGCAGTGAGAAAAATCAAACTACAAACGCCCCCGTCCTTTGTGCCATTCCACATTTGAATCTAAGGGAGTGCAACTCTTTCCCTCACATCCAGCTTAGTGTAACACCTTGTCATTTTTCAGGACTGACTGTAGACTCCCTCACCTTGATTAACTTGGATCAGATCCCTGAGGAATCTCTGTGCAACTCCCTGACTGACTTCCCATTCCTGCCCTTTCCAGTTGCACTGACCATAGCCTGCTTCCCATAATGCTATGGAACCCCTGATCCTGACTACGCCAAGTGCCTGTCTGACGACGTCCCAAGCCCTCGGACTGATATCGGTGATGCCTTTGACAGATTGTGCTGGTTCCCTCTGACTAGCAGCCTGACCGTTTAGACTTTGAGGCACGGCTATTTGCTCGCTGCATATCACAAGCACTGTGTTTGGCACAAAGCTGCTGTGGGAGTGAGATTGATGTAGCACCATGACGAATAACAATATGTCCACCCTCTTGACTGATCACTGCTGGCAACCTCCTGCCTTGTCTCTTGACCCACGCACAAGTACTATGAGCCTCTAAGTTCTGAATATTGCAGCAATGTGTATAGAGGCAAGGAGAGGCAGAAAGCTTTGAGAATCCAAGTAGGTGCAGAATAAGAGGACAAGCTAAGTGTCCTGAGATGCACCCTGCTCCAATCCATGAGATGTCCTTCCCTAAAACAGCCTGGCAGCTGCACTACAATGCGAGGTGCTAGGTAGAGTGGTCACAGTGCAGTATTGAAATGCTGTAAGTGGGTCAGAAATGTGCCAGGACAATGTGGTGAGACTGGTGCACATTTGATGCCACCCTCCATAGACAAAGGATGTAGGCAGTTCACAGAGCGTGCTTAGAGGTGTTGGGGTTGGTTCGCCGATCAGGATGGAGACCCAAAGAAGCATGTGGTAATCTGGAGGCACCCTTGTCTGTCTGGAATTTGTATGTTCTCCCCGTGTGTGTGTGGGTTTCCTCCCACAGCCCAAGGATGTGCAGGTTAGAAGGATTGGCCATGGGAAATGTGAGGTTACAGGGATAGGGTAAGGGGTTAGGATGCTCTTTGGAGGAATTGGTGTGGACTCAGTGAGCCAAACGGCCTGCTTCTATGCTGTAGCCATTCTGTGATTCTATTACTTGCTTTGATCTTTGTGTTGGAAATTTGTCGCCATCTAGTTTCTCTTTACTGTGTGGGAGAATAGCAGACTGCGTATGAATGGGGTGAGAATAAGTAATAACAAAACGCTAACGCACAGAAATAGATCTCTCACTGCTCACTAAAGATTTTCATCTCGCTACTCAAACATTTGAGTACCTCACGTCTCCTACCGTGTGGTATATTTCCCAATGGATTCACCATTGCCCACATTGTTCAGGGCTGGGGCAGTTCAGCTCATGGAATAGTATAGCACAGGAGGCTATTTGGCCCATCAAGTATTGATTCCCATTCAAAAGCTGCAATTGCATCTGTGCTAAACATATTTCCTGGACCTCAGTGGTTCAGGAAAGCGGCTCAGAAATACCATCTCAAGGGCTGTTGGGGTTGGGCAATAAATACTGACCTAGATAGTGATGCCCTATATCCCATGAGTCAATATATAAAAAGACCCCTATCATGGAGCACATTTTAAATCTTAACTGTCTGTTATATAAATACTTTCATGTTGCTGCAGGAAATAAATCATAAATCCTCTTTCTGCTAATCACCGTAAATCTGGGCCTTCTGTTTGTCGATCCTTCATCCATTGAAAATGGGTTTTCTTTTTTAAAGAGTTCTATCCAACCACCTCTTAGCCTTCCCTTCTCCACCTCATTTGCCCCTGGTCTGTCCATGTAACTCCATTTCCTCATTCCTGAAGCTAGTAGATATTGTCTCTTGTAGACAAGCTCAGTGGAACCATTTGAGAAGCCCTTGGGTTGATTCCCTGTTACCCATCCTCCTCCTAGCTATTAGTCTCTAAGTTATTGATCACAAGCTGGGGGAGACGCACACATCTAATAGGGGCCTGGATGACATGAGCTGTTGTGAGATATGAGGTAGAATTGTGTGAGAAGTCTAGAGAGGCCTATCTCGATGCTCGGCAATGCCAAGTTGTCCTCGGGGCTGGTTAGCTCAGTTGGATGGATAGCTGGTTTGTGATGCAGCATGGGTTCAATTCCTGCAAATTTGAGGTTATCATTGATGGACTGTCCTTCTCAACTTCTCCCCTCACCTGAAGCCTGGTGATCTTCGGGATAAACCACCACCAGTCATTTCTCTCTCATGAGACAGCAACCCTGTGGCCAGAAAGGACTGTGGCAACTTTACCTTCCCTTTTTGAACACAGAAAATAGGAGCAGGAGTAGGCCATTCAGCCCTTCAAGCCTGCTGCATCATTCAGTGGTTGATCGTCCAACTTAGTATCCTATTCTAGCTTTCTCCACGATCTCTTAAGCCCCGTGAACTATATCTAACTCCTTCTTGAAGACATTCAATGTTTTGGCCTCAATCATTTTCTGTGGCAGTGGTTTATTGCATGTTAGCACCACATTTCACCTCATTACTAAGCAGCTTCCTGCCTTACTAAACATTCTGAACAAAGTAGACTTCAAGAATCCTCGACATGGAAATCAGAGCAGGTTCCTTTAACTCACTGCTGGCTGTGAGGAGCCTCCATGTTGCTCAACACCATGTAGCAAAGAGTCATAGAGTCATTCAGCATAGGAACAGGCCTTTCTACCTTCAGTCTCTCCATACCATACCACACCCTGGTGTTTTAGGTACTCATCCAGATGCTGCTTAAATATTGTGAGAGTACCTACCCCCAGCACCCTCATCTTAAGGCATGATTCATTGGCATCAGCTGCATGCACCCTCCTCCATAGATGTTGGCATCTGAGGTTTGCCAATCTCTCAGGATCCTCCGTGATGCTCTTATGGACACTGAGAAAACACAGACCTGCATTGCAGGGCATACCAATGTCTAGCATTGAGGGATGGTTTGTTCCCAGGGACAGGTGGCCAGCACACTGACTGCACCAGGCTGTATCTCAGGGCTGTTCATGCACTGTCTTGTGCTCGCTCGTTCACTCCCTCTGCCAGGAAACACCGCCCCACCTCCCCAGCTTCTCATCTGAGAATCACCACGCCATCTTTTGTTTTGCTCACATCTGACTGAATGCCCATTATCGAGCAGGGCAGCTTTGGAATGCCAGTGCTCATCTGGGCACACAGCGGACTTTTAACAATGGGGGCAAAGCTTTTTATCTGGAATGAGGAAGAATTTCTTCAGCCACAGGGTGGCGAATCTGTGGAAATCAGAGGGCCGTGGGGGCCAAGTCATTGACTGTATTTAAGACAGAGATAGGTAAGTTTTTGATGAGTAAGGGGACCAAGGGTTATGGGGGAAAGGCAGGAGAATGGGGTCAAAAAACATATCGGCCATGATCGAATGGCAGAGAAAACGTGATGGGCTGCATGGCCTAATTCTGCTCCTGTATCTTATGGTGAAGCAACTCGGAACTCTAGTCTTTCAACGGATATCCATTGATTGGTGATTATTCCAGGCACAGTGCTTGTAAAGTGAGGTTAGAAACAGAGGAGAGGGTCACTATGGAGTGGGATAGGTAATTAATGAAGCAGCTTTGGTCGGACATGGCAAGGGATCGCACTAACTCTTGAGATGAAAATCACTCATAAAAACTCTATGGAAATAACACTTAGCCAAAAAAATGTAAGATTCAGCCTCAAGTCTTCTGTAGAAGAGAGTTTTGATCAGGATTTTATATAATAGTTAATGGCTAATTACATTACATAAAATTAACATGATATCCACATGAGAACACACACTATATTTAAGAGGCTAGACTTGAAACAACTGTTGCAACTCTCTGAAGCACAAACACATACTCAATCACACACACAGTCACACACTCTCTCTCTCACACCCCCTCTGTCTCTCACACCCCCTCTCTCTCTCACA
>NC_063363.1:7694214-7720744 GCF_021869965.1 Rhincodon typus
ACACACAGACACACACATTTTCTCTCTCACACGCATACAGACACGCACATTCACGTTCTCTGTCTCTGACACACACTTGCCCTCTCTCATGTATACAGACTTTCTCTCTCTCTCACACTCTCTCACATACGCACTCTCCACTTTTCTCAAACACTTGTTCTCTGACTCTTCTATACACACCCACACTTTCTCTCTCACAAACACTCTCTTTCTCTCTCACATTTACACATGCTCTGTCTCTCTCTCACACACACACACTCGCGCCTACAGTCACTCACGCATACTCTCACTCACGCGCACACTCTCTCTCACGTGTGTACACACAGGCACACACGCTCTCTCTCACATGTACACTGTCTTTCTCATGTGCACACACTCTCATGCACCCACACACTCTCTCTCTCACTCGCACACAATCTCACGCATGCAATCTCTCTCTCACACATGCGCACTCTCTGTCTCTCACATGTGCACACACTCTCACGCACACACTGCCTCTCATGCACTCTCTTTCTCACACACTGTCTCATGCACACACACATATTCTGTCTCACGTAATGTCACAAACACACACACACACTGTCTCACATGCAAACTCTCACACATTGTCTCTCTCTCACACACATTCTCTCTCTCTTTCTGTCACACAGTCTCTCTCTCTCTCTCTCTCTCTCACACACACACAAACACACACAGCCTCTCTCACACACTGACTAAGACTTTGCTCAATAATGCCTTCTCCCTTTCCAGTGTGTCAGGAAGCTCATACAACATGAAACTGACTGGATCTGGGAGGAAATTGCATCACAATATGCCCGGAAGATAAAATCAGTGAAACTGGCGAATGACACACGCTGGTCTAACTTGTGTATCTCAAAGTGCAACTCAGTACATTCATTTCCAAGTATTGCAGTTGTTTTATTGGTCTTCCCTTCTTGTGGAACAGCCCACCAGATCTCTAAAGCCGTTTCATTATTGGCCACAATCCAGGGCAGTTTTAGTAGAACCTCTGCTGCTGTGCCAATGAGTCCTGTTGTTGCTGCATGGTAATTCTGTGTTTCTGTGTGTATAGCACTGACGTCCCTGGAGACCAGAGACCCTGGTAGGTTGAAAAGAGAATGGTTTATGATTAAAAAGAGATTTTTTGTTTCTGGTGCTTTATATACTGTTTGATTAGTGAAGTCTGTGGAAAGGAGGCACAGTTTTTTCTTCCAGTCATATATAAACCCAAATTAAGTGCAAGGTTTGTGCTGAAACTTTTATGCTTTCTTTCAGTCTCAGTGTTAGTAACACTGGGGCTTTGTTCAACGTAGGAAGTGAGTGTTGATGAGTTTCAGAAATCTGTCTTCGTGTTTTATTTGAAATTTTGTTTCTGTTCTCCAGCCCTGGAAGGAAACGTGTAGTAATTAAGGTTTTGTGAGGAATGTGCATTTATGTAGCATCTTTCCTGACCTTTGGTTTGTCCCAAAGCTCTGTGCAGCCAATGAAATACTTTTGAAGTGTACTTTCCGTTGTACTGTAAGAGGCTGAGGGAGTTAATTAGCTCAGTTGGCTGGACGGCCGGTTTGCACCGCTAACAGCATGGGTTCAATTCCCACACTGGCTGAGGTTACCAAGTAGGACCTACATTTCTCATCCCCTCCCCTCACATGAGGCACAGTGACCCTGAGGTTCAACCACCTCCAGTCATCTCTTTCTAATGACAGAGCAGCCCTATGATTCTCTGAGACTATGGCAGCTACAATCGCTATGTACTGTCGGAAATGTAGCAACCAATTTATACACAGCAAGCTCCCACATTGTGAAAATGACCAGATAATCTATTATTATAATGTTTGTTCAGGGATAAATATTGGCCACAGCAGCTGGGGAAAATACCTCTTATGTGCAATGGGATCTTTTATGTTCACCATGGGACAGGATGGGGCCTCAGTTGAATGATGGAACTGCTGAAAGTGTAGCACCCCCTCGGTGCTGGACTGTCAGCTGAGACTTTTTTTTTAAGGTGATAGTTTGAGAAAGTTTCTTTCTGGACTGAGGTGAGGAGGGATCTCTTCCTTCATTCAGAGTTGGGAGTGTTAGGAATTTCACACTAACAGGACAACGTGCCCTGTAAGCTACTCGGAGGTCCCACCCACAACGTTTGGTGTGACATTCAGTTCTAGAAACCACTGTCGTGCACAGACCTCAGAGCTCCACGCGACAGAATAAAATAATTGAAGGGAACGTAGCTAGCAGACTCTCGGCTGTGGAGTACATCGAAGGGAGCTGAGCAAGATTTTGATTGGGTTTGATTTATTATAGTCACATGTACCACGGTACAGTGAAAAGTTTTGTTTTTGAATGCAGTACAGGCAGACCATACCATATAAAGAACATAGGATGATAGAACAGAGCGAGGAATACAAAGTTACAGCTGCAAAGAAAGTGTGCAAAAAGCAAGATCAACGTTAGATTTGAAATTCTCTTGGTATCCAAGAATCACAGATGGCACAGAAATGTAGATTATGTTTATTGTACGAAGCCATGACCTTACTGAGGGCAGGAGCAGGTGAGAGGGGCCGTGTAGCTATCTCCTGTTTCTATTGTCCTGAGTTCTTTTGTTTTTTTCCTTTCACCAGTTTTTAATGACATTGCCAAAGTGTGTTTAACATTGAAACATCATTAAGATTGTGATGAGATTTGAGTCGTGATTGAGACCAATTAATTTAAAGTTGCAACAGCTATCTATCGATGAAAGGTGTAACCAGAGATGTTCAAAAATTATGACGGGGTTAAGTAAGGAGAAAGTGGTACTAGTGGCAGAAGGATCAGTAACCAGGGGGCATGGATTTAAGATGATTGGCAGCAGAACCTGAGATGGCACAAGGAATCTTGTTTGCAGTCGGTGAGCTGCTGATCCTGATCTCGAATGCTGTACCAAAAAAGATAGTGGATGAAGATTCTACAGTGTCTGTCGAAAGGCAATAGAATGGCTTTATTCTGTGCTTGTACCATTTTATCATCTAGAGCAAGTGGTTTTGGAGTTACTATCAAGTGGACAATAGACACTTTGTCCTTCCCACTGCGCAATAATGAAGAGAGAAGAGAATCCTACTGTTAAATATTCTTTAACCAACACCTTCACGAATAACTGCAGGGTTTGTTCTTTGGTCTGAATGGCTGGAGTTATATTTTAGTATCCACTCTTGCGAAGTGAATGTCACTGACAAGGCCACTATTTGTTGCTGCATTGCCCTTTCAAAGGGGGTGTTGATCTATATGTTTGAATGGCAGCAGTCCATGAGTTCTATGGACATTTGTAGTGCTCTTAGGTAGCTGGCACAATTTGACCCCATGACAGTGAAGAAATGGCACTTAAAGTTGCAATTCAGGATAGTGTGCGGCTTAGCAGCGAAGTCATAGCTGGCTGATTTTTCTACACAAACAAAGTCCAAGAGATGTGGAGGAACGTCAATAAAACGTGTCGTTTTCAAGGGACGGTGACTTAAAATTTGTGAAGTTTCTGCAGCCTGCATTTTAAAACAAAATCTCATTCTGTTGTCAACATATAGGGCCTGTGGAAGTCATGGATTTAGAGGAAAATTCCAAGATAACATCTGCCAACCCATTCCCAGAGACCACATGTGCTGACTCGTTGTCAGAGATTACTGGGCAAGTTACAATGGTGGAGCGTGATACAGAACTTACAGGTCCTGCTATAAGGTAATCCATTAGCGTTTTCCTATATGTAGATCAGGGTAGCAGTGAAGATTGCTCATATTTATACTTTGCCCCTTTCTAATCTTGTTTCATTAAGCGAGTGTGGATACCACTAGAAAACCAGCATATGTTGCCCTGCCCAATCACTCACATACTGAGATAGTAGGAACTGCAGATGCTGGAGAATCCGAGACAACAAGGTGTAGAGCTGGATGAACACAGCAGGCCAAGCAGCATCATAGGAGCAGAAAGGCTGACGTTTCGTGCCTAGACCCTTCATCAGAAAACATTTCGGGCCTAGACCCTTCATCAGAAAACTGCATCAGAAAATTTTCTGATGAAGGGTCTAGGCCCGAAACGTCAACCTTTCTGCTCCTATGATGCTGCTTGGCCTGCTGTGTTCATCCAGCCCTGCACCTTGTTGACTCACATACTGAGTGGGCTTCATGAAATAGTGTGTTCTAGCTATTTGTAGACAACACAACAGAGTAGGTTGTGAGGCCTTTTCAAAGGGGAGTTGATCCTGCAATGTGACTGCACACCCAAAACATAGAGATCTAATTAGGTATGTTTGACAGGTTTCTTCCCTAAAGGACGTTTCGCAAACCAGATGAGTTTTTACAACAATCCAACAGTTACTTTTTTTTTCCCCCTTTTATTATTTCTTAGGATGTGTGGAGGTCAGATAGCTCAGTTGACTGGACAGCTGCTTGGTGATGACAGTAGTATGGGTTCAGTTCCCACACCCACTGATGTCTCCATGATGGGCTTTCCTTCTCAACCTCTCTCTCCTCGCCTGAGGCAAGTGACCCTCAGTTTAAACTCACCACCAGTTGTCTCTCTCTAATGAGAGAGCATCCCTATAGTCCACTGGGACTGTGGCGTCTTTGCCTTGAGTCGTGGAGTCATATAGCACGGAAACAGATCCTTCGGTCCAACCAGTCCATGCTGACCATAATCCCAAACTAAACTAGTTCTACCTGCCTGTGCTTGGCCCATATTCCACCAAACATTTCTTATACATGTACTTATCCAAACATCTTTTAAACATCATAACTGCATTCGCTTTGTAATTGTACTCGCATCTCTCACTTCCTCTGGCAGTTCATTCTACACATGATCCACCCTATGTGAAAAGAAGTTGCCCTCTAGTCTTGGAGTGCCCCACCCTAGAGAAAAGACACCTGCTGTTCACTTGATCTATACCCCTCATGATTTTATAAACCTCTACAAGATCACGTCTGAGCCTCCTACACTCCAGCAAAAAAAAGTCCCAGCCTATCCAGCCTCTCATTATAATTCAAACCCTACAATCCCAGCAACATCCTGGTAAATCTCTTCTGAACCCTCTCCAGCTTAATAATATCCTTTGTGTAACAGGATGACGAGAACTGGACATAGTATTCCAGAAGATGCCTCACCAATGTCCTGTACAACCTCAACATGATGTCCCAATTCCTATACTCAAAGGACTGAGCATTGAAGGCAAGCGTACTAAACGCTTTCTTAACCATCCTGTCTACCTGTGATGCATACTTCAAAGAATTATGTGCCTGAACCCCCTAGGTCTTTCTGTGAGATGTGGGCATCGTTAGCAAGGCCAGCACTTAATGCCCATCCCTAACTGCCTTTGAACCACATGGCTACCTAAACTATCTCAATGGCTAGTTAAGAATCACCCACCTTGCTGTGCGTCTGGATTCACATGCAGACCAGACTGGGTAGGGCCAGCAGGTCTTGAAGTTGGCAGGGGTTCAATCCGAGATTCTTGTTCCACACACAGACCAGAAAATTCCCTGTTTTCTGGGAGTCCACCATCTCCAATACCTCCTCACCCAAACCTGGCACTACGGTTAAGATATGAAATACCGATTATTGTCAGTGTGAAGTTTTTTTGAAGGACCTGGATCAAGGTAGAAGTGCTTTTCCCTCCATGCTTACAGAGAAAGATTTCGATCGCTCTAAGTGCAGTATACATAAAGCAGGTGACTCCTAACCCTTACCCCTTACTAAAATGTGTTAATCAGCATGTTTGATTTCCTGGAACTGATGATCCCAGCGGCTGCTGGATAACACAGAGTCTACCGTGAAGCAAGTAAATTTTGTTAATTTTATTGCCTTGCTGAAAGTGGGGACCCTTGGTCAGAAGTGAAAATAAGTGTACTGTCTACGTTCAAGTTATTTTACTGACTCATCATGGGAGGGAAGTGCTTGTTTCCTTTTGAACTGTAGATCAATGTTCCACTTTAATTGATACTGACACTTTAAACAATATTTAAGAGATTAGAACGTATGAGTTACAAATTATGCATATATTTTTGTCTCTCCTTTGCCACCCGCCTCCCCTCCCACCCCAAAGTGATTCGAACCTGCCTTTGTCTGATCAACACTCCACTCCTGCGACCACTTCACAGTGTCCTGGATTACTCGCTCAGGACTATGATGATATCTATCAGTCAGACCCAGAAAACAGAGACGAGGAGGAAGTTGTCGATTATTTCCCAGATGTAATGGGTGCCCCTACAGTAAGCAGAGTGATTGATGGAGTTCAGCATTCAGTACCCTATATTGATTATAGAGACACCTTACATCCTTATGTGCCAAGCTATATTGAAGAGTGCTGGCTGACTGATACACCTGAGGGACAGTACCAAAAAGTTCTTCTTCATGAATCATTACAGTGTACAGAGCCAACTGCTGGTTATGGGGAAAATAGAGAGAAATGGAGTACTGGGGAGACAGTACCAACTAGTGAAGAGATTATGCTAAAAACGCTGTATAAAGAGGAACCAAGTGAAGACCTGGATACAGAGCACAACAGCTTGAAGCAAGTCCCAACATTGAGGTCTTTCACAGATTCTGCAGTGCAGGTAAGTCTAAGCCAGAATATATACGGGTAATAGACGTGTCATATTTATCATTATGAGTCAGAATATTATGGGTTCAAGTCTCACTCTCTTGCTTTGGAAACCAAGTCTAGGCTGACACTCCTGTTGCAATTGTGAGGGAGTGCTGCACAGTCAGAGGTGCCCTTTGTTGAATGTGAATCCCTCAGTATTGAGACAGCTCTTACCAAAGCCACAAATGCCATCTGCAGAGACTGTGAAGAAGGTAAACTTTTGCTGCTCTTCCTTCTCAACCTGTCAGCACCTTTTGACGAGGGTGCTTGTACCAACTTCCTCTAACCTGTCCCCACTGGTGTGCCACTAGGGGGCACTGTTATTGCTGGGGCTGTTGGTGTGTAATTGTAACCAGAGAATCACCTTCTCCTGTTGCTCCCATGCCTTTACCTCTGGTGTCCCTGGAGGATCTATCCTTTCTCTGCTCCTCCTTCCCATCTACGCACTAGGCTTCATTGACATCATTAGTTTTCACATGATGACACACAGCTCTGTCTCACCACCAGTGTCTCATAATTTAGAAACAGTGGAAAGATCATCAGACTGTTTAACTAACATCCAGAACTGGATAAACAGAAATCTCCTCCAGTTAAAAATCGGGAAGACTGATACCCGCTCCAATTTCCATTGCCTGGCTTCTAACTCTAGCCCTTTCCATGGAAACAATCTTATATTAAACTAGTTATAACTGTGCCCAAGGTGATCTTCCAATCTCACATTTTAGCATTCGCTAAGACTTTCTGTTTCCACCTCAAACATCACCCCGTTTCAGTACATTGTTACTGTAAGTCTCCTTCGTGACTTCATTACCCATAGGCTTGACCATTCCAATATACTCCTGACTAGTCTTCCACATTCTACCCGTTGTGAACTCGATTATCCAAACTTCTGTTGCCCATTTCTTAACTTGCATCAAGTCCCATTCTTCTATTCCTTTTGTATTCATTTCAGTGACATTGGCTCCTGGTCAAGCAGCAATTTGATGTTAAAATTTTCAAATCTCTTCAAGGCTTTGTCCCTCCTATCTTTGTAATCACATCCAGCCCTACAGCCCCTCTGATAATTCTGCACTCTTCGACTTCTGGCCTCTGCAATTTTAATCACTCCATCTTTGGTCGCTAAGCTGTATACCTCTTTGCTTTGCTTTCCTCCTTCACAATCTGGATCCCGAGTTCTCCAGCAGGTTTTTAACAAATACGGTTTGAGGTATCATTTAAGCTTTTTTTTTAATGTACATAAATTATTTGATTTCTTTGACTGAAGTGGTGATCCAGAGCCCAAGGCTAATGCTGTGGGACATGGGTTCAACTCCTACAAGGACAGATGGTGAAATTTGAATTCCATAAAATCTGGACTTTTTTTTTTAAAAAGTTACCCCAATGGCAACTGTCTAACTATCAATTGTCATAAAAGGCAATGTGGTTCACTTATGTTCATTAGGGAAGGAAAGCTGCCATCCTTAATTGGTCTGGACTACATGACTCCAGACCCACAGCAAAGTGATTGACTCTTCACTACCCTCTGAAATGGATGAATAAGCCACTCAGTTCAAAGTTGCTAGTGATACCCCACCTTTTGTCTAAGACTGAAAAATACATAAATAAAACTTAGCTTCTACCTAAATGTTCTACAGCTGATTTATAAATCTGCTCAAAACTGGAACCTAAGTGATTTGTTTCTTGTTGCAGACAGACTGTGTTACTGTAGATGCAGAAGTCGGTACAGACAAAGATATTGAAAAGTACATGGTAAGTGCACTGCTAATTCAGTAGCTGTTAACTACTGAGTCCCCAGATTCAATAATCCCTCTTTGTTCAGTCCTGCACTGTCCAGGGATCAGTTAAAGTTCTTAAAGCATTCAAATAGTTCATGGATGAGCTTGCCCAAGTCTCTGAGGTTTTGGAGTAGATTTGTAGTTCGGTTGTGGGTGTTGAGGTTGGTTGGCTTGCTGAGTTGGTTTCTTGTTTTGCAGACGTTTCGTTACCATGCTGGGTAACATCCTCAGTGCAGCCTCCGATGAAGCGTCGCTGTGTTTTCCCGCATGGTTTTTAAACTCTGGGGTCCGTTGAGCTGGATTGCCTCGCTTCCGGTTTTCCTTCGTAGTGGAACGTACATGGGGTTGAGTTCAATGTGTTTATTAATAGCATGCTTTGTGGAGTGCCATGCTTCTAGGAATTTTCGTGCTTGTCTCTGCCTAGCCTGTCCCAGGATCTTGGTGTTGTCCCAGTCGAATTGGTGGCTCTCCTTGTCCATGCGGATTGAGATGAGTGAGTATTGGTCACGTCTTTTTGTAGCCAGTTGGTGTTCATGTACTTTTGTTGTAAGTTTCCTTCCTGTTTGTGCGATGTAGTGTTTCTTGCAGTCTCTGCGGGGGATCTTGTAGATGACATTGGGCCTGTCCATGGTAGGGAGTGGGTCCTTAGTTCGGGTGAGCGGTTGTCGTAGGGTTGACGTGGGCTTGTGTGCCACTCTGATGCCCAGCGGTCATAGGAGTCTTGTGCTGAGTTCTGACATGTTTCTGATACAGGGTAGTGTGATGAGTGTGTTGGGGCGTGTACTCTCTTTCTGATGCAGTTCGGGTAGGCATCTTCTGACCCAATTCTTTGGATATCCATTATCCTTGAAAACCTGGAAGAGGAATTCCTCTTCCTCTTGGCGTTGCTCCGTGTTGCTGCAGTGTGTTGTTGCCCTTTTTTCTTTAGCAACACGGAATGCACACAAGCCCACGTCAACCCTACGACAACCGCTCACCCGAACTAACGACCCACTCCCTACCACGGACAGGCCCAATGTCATCTACAAGATCCCCCGCAGAGACTGCGAGAAACATTACATTGCACAAACAGGAAGGAAACTTACAACAAAAGTACATGAACACCAACTGGCTACAAAAAGACGTGACCAATACTCACTCATCTCAATCCACATGGACAAGGAGAGCCACCAATTCGACTGGGACAACACCAAGATCCTGGGACAGGCTAGGCAGAGACAAGCACGAAAGTTCCTAGAAGCATGGCACTCCACGAAGCATGCTATTAATAAACACATTGAACTCGACCCCATTTACATTCCACTACGAAGGAAAACCGGAAGCGAGGCAATCCAGCTCAACGGACCCCAGAGTTTAAAAACCAGGCGGGAAAACACACCGACGCTTCGGATGTTACCAAGCATGGTAATGAAACGTCTGCTAAACAAGAAACCAGTTCGGCGAGCCAGCCAACCTCAACAACCTTGCCCAAGTCCACTCATTCCTTGGACAAGTGATTTTCTCAGGTTGATGGTTAGTTATGACGGAAATCAGCATTTTCACATCTTCTGGAGTTGTGCTATTTTTAAAAATCAGGAATTGGTATATTTAGATTTTTTAAAGATTTTAGATTTTTATTGTCACGTGTACTGAGGTACAGAAGTACAGGGAAACATGTATAATGTCGCCAACACACAGCACCATCTTAGGTACAAAATTACCTCGGTACAAATAACTTAGGTACATAGTAGTAAGAGAAACAGAGTTAAAAAGTTCAGCATTACTTTCATAGAATAATTAGAAAAATAAAGAAATGAGGTAATAATTAACATTAAAGTCCTTCTTAATTTAAAATAGAAAAATAAAGGAATTAAAAGTTCAGCACAAAAGTACAAAGTTATCCTCAATTTTGTCTTTGGGCGACCTATTTGTACCAATCTGTAGTTTCTAGTAGTGAATAGTGGTACAAATGTAGCAGGAAGGATTCACTCTGTGTACAGTCTTAATCTGACATTGTCGGACTGTTTCAGAATGAAGTGACAGCTGAACGGGAGATTTTGAAGGAGAGATACCAGGAAGTGTTGGATCGACAGATACAGATGGAGAATCAGCTCCAGGTCAAAGTTCGACAGCTTCAACAACGACAGGAAGAAGAGGAGAATATTTACCAGGTAAAATGTGATGTGGAAAAAATGGCTTCAATTAAGTAAGCCTTCCATGATTTCAGGACATCCCAGAACATTTTGCAGCCAATTAAGCACTTTATTGACACAGTCACTGCAGGGTAGGAAATGTAGCCACCAATTTGCGCACCACAAGCTCCCACAAATTACAACATGATAATGATCTGTTTGACTTTTAGAGATATTGGTTAAGGAATAAATATTGGTCCCAGGACAATAAAGAAAAATAATTTATCTTCTATTGAATTTTGTTGAGGTGAGTTACTCTCCAGGTTTAGAAGGCTGTAGGCAAATTCCATGTTAGTTTTCGAGAATGTAACATAGGCACTGACTTGATTTCCATGTTTGCTTACTTACTGGAATTATTGAACACTTTAAACTATGCCATTGCATGAAGTATGTTAAAGATGTTTTGTTCAGATTACTATATAATTGAGATTTTTGCAATCGACTAAAGTCATTCCAGCTTCAGCAAATAAGAGGGAGGCAAATGGAATGCTGGCCGTTATTTCAAAGGAAATGGGTCCCTTTTCAAATGAAAGATTTACTGGCATTGGAGACAGTCCAGAAAAGGTTCACTTGGCTGATCCCAGAATGGAGGGGCTGTCTTATGAGGAAAGGTTGAGTAGATTTAGGCCTGTACTTGTTGGAATATAAAGGAATGAGAAGTGACTTTATTGAAACATATAAAATTCTTAAATGACTTGAAGGTAAATGCGAAGTGTCTAGGATCAGAGGGTATAATCTCAGAATGAGGGGTCACATATTTAAGACTGAGATGAGGAGGAATTTCTTCTGTGAGGGTTGTGAATCTGTGGAATTCTTTACCACAGAGGACTGTTGAGGCTGGGACATCCAGTGTATTCAAGGCTGAGATCGATTTTTAATCAGTAAGGGAATCAAGGGTTATGGGGAAAAGGCAGACAAGTGGTGTTGGAGATGATCAGAATATGCCATGACCTCAATGAATGATGGAGCAAACTCAGTGGGCTGAATGGCCTGCTTCTGTTCCTGTGTCTTACAGGAAAGCTGTCAGTGGCTGGAATCATACCAGGTGCAAAGACATCTTCGACAGCCCAACCTCCTGCCACCTAGAAGGACCATGGCAATAGGTGGACAGGAACAAATTGCCATCCCAGTGACTCACCATCCTGACTTGGCCATTCCTTCACTATCGTTTGGTCAAAATCTTGCAACAGCAGCGCTGTGTGAATGCCTCCACTCTATAGGCTAGTGGCATTCAAGAAGCCACTACCACTTACTTGTGGGTGAATGAGGAAACACTGTAACTGCTGCCCTTGCTAGTAACAATCTTATCCAGGGAATGAATCTTTAAAATGTTGCATAGATTTTTGTGAAAGTGAAGCTTAGCATGGATTAAAAACTCCTTCCTGTCTATACAAGTAAACAACAAGTATTTGTGATATCAGTCATGCAGTGTTCACCCTGTTCCCTGGCCAACATCTCTGTCTCAGGCCTGCTGTAGTGCTCCAGTGAAGCTCAGCGCAAGCTGGAAGAACAGCACTTCATTTTTCTGTTGGGGACCCTGCAGCCTTTGGGTCACAATATCAAGTTCAAACATTTTAGAGTCTGAACACATTCTCCCGTGTCCTTACCCCAACCCCAACACACCAGGCCTCGTCATCACGAGGCTGCAACCACAAACAATCCAGTGTTAGCCCTGAATGGTCCCATTAGCAGCTATTGATTCTCCCAGACCGACCTTACATATTCCTTTGTCTGTCCAACTGTTGTTCTCTCTCTCTTGGCTCCATATCCACCTAATGTTTACCCCATCCTTAGCACATATACCAACCTTTTCCTAGAGATAGTCAGTTCTGAAGAACGGTCACTGGACCTGAGACATTAACTCTGCTTTCTCTCCACACATGCTGCAAAGACCTGTTGAGTTTCTCCAGCAAATCCTGTTCATGTTTATGTAATGTTCAGATCCTCACCTGATAACATTTGAATTGCATTTAGAGCCAGAAGATAGTAATTGGCATTAAAGCAATAGTTTTCTGCCTTTTTTATCATGGCTGAGACGGTGTTAGCACAGAAACATTTTACATTTTTAAAAGATTGTTCACAGGATGGGGTTATCACTAGCTAGATCAGCATGTATTGCCCATCCCTAGTTGTCCCTTGAGAAGGGAAGGTGAGCTGCCTTTTTTGAACGTCTGCAAACCTTGGGGTGTACATAGGCCCCCAATCCCCTTAGGGAGGGAATTCTAGGATTTTGACCCAGTGAAGGAGCCCCAGTATATTTGCAAGTCAGGATGGTGAATGGCTCGGATGGGGATTTGTAGACGATGGTGTTCCCATCTATCTGCTGCCCTTGACCCCCTAGGTGTAGTCCCAAAGGACCGCTCTGTCATTACAGAGATGACTGGCATTGTATTTTTCCTAAAGGTCACCTTGCTTCAGATGAATCATAGAATCCCTACAGTGTGGAAGAAGACCATTTGGCCCATCGTGTCCACACCACCCCTCCAAAGAGTATCCTGCCCAGATCCACACCCTACCCTATTCCTATAACCCTGCGTTTCCCATGATTAATCCATCTAACCTACACATCCCTGGACGCCATGGGACAATTTAGCGTGGCCAATCCACCTAAACTGAACATCTTTGGACTGTGGGAGGAAACCAGAGCACCCAGAGGAAACCCACACAAACACAGAGAGAATGTGCAAACTCCACACAGACAGTCACCTGAGAGTGGAATCAAACTCAGGTCCTTAGTGCTGTGAGGCTGTAGTGCTAACCACTGAGACACTGTGTCGCCCTAAGACAATGAAAAGTTGAGGCCGTCATGGTGACTTTTTCTGGTTACATGAAATTAAAGACTTGCTGTTGGCATCACAAACCACCTGTCCAGCTAACCCGATAACTGCAGTGTTCATACAACATTAAGCAAATATCTCTTACAAAAGTTAAAAATAGTTAGCACTTAGCTTTTCTCTATTCAGCTATCTATTGAGCTTATTTCTTTCTCAGCTAATAAATGATGATGATCTTGTTGAGGTACTGATTGATGTTGTTGAGGCCAGATTGCACATTCTCGGGGTCAAAATAAAATAGGTACAAATGGGATGTTTCCAGACCCCTAGGACTGCAGAAGCATTTTGAGATTCTATCCAAAGTAGAAATGAATTATTAGAAAAGTGTCTGAGATTGATTCCATGTTGAAGCTGAATCAAAGTCACTGTTAGATGTGAAATGCCCACGGCTGTTAGTGCTGTCTGTAATGATAATTCTGTTCCTCTTGTCAAGCTCGATCACACTTTTTTCAAGTTTATTACGGATAATGCCTTCAGCATTTGCATTTCAAACTAAAATATTCTACGATGCAAAAAGAATTGCTAAAAATGAAACTTCTTTTGAGAAAAAATTTTAATTTTTGCACGACAGCCAAGTTTGAAAGATTGACGTGTATGATTTTTGTTTTACAAAACAATGCAGGATAATGTTAAGCAGGTTCAGGAGATGAAAGTAAAACTGGAAGAACTGAAGAAGAAATCTGAAAAGGAGAAGAAAGAGTTTGTTCAAAAAGAGGAAGAGTTGAAGAATGAAGTAACAAGGCTTTATGAAAATGGGAAACGGTACAACAAAGTATTTTTGCTGCTTTATTTTGGGAGATGTTGTTTTGCATAAGAGACCCCAAAGTGGGCGAACTTTGGTGTTGTTGTATGACAAATAATCTGGAGACTATATTCTGTACCATTGAGTGGGATCATGGCTGATTGGGTTTATTGAGCTCCATGTTTCTGTTTCGCAATACCCATGACTTTGAATCCCTTGTCTCAAAAATCTGCCTCACTCTGCCTGGAATAAATTCAATGACCAAGCCTCCTCCCTTATCTAGGGAAGAGAATTGGACAGTCTTAGCACTTCCTGAGGGAAAAAAAAACCTCCTCATCTCCATCTTAAAAGTGACATCTCTTATTGTTTATCTCATTTGCTGTCCCTGCAAACTTCTGTTTATCACGGAATTCTGCAATCTCTCTGCTTTAAATAATATGCTCTTTTCTGTTCTTCCTGCCAAAGTGGGCAAGTTCACATTTTCCCACATTTTACTTCATCTGCCAAACTTATTGACTTGAAGGGGCTGTTTGAACCCAGAACAGATGAGGGAAATGAGGTTGACTGTGTGTGAAAGAGAGAGAGAGAAGCAATGAAGTGCCAACTGATATTGGGTCCATGGGATGAGGAGATGGAAATGGCTGAAGTAAATTTTTTCATAATACAGATAAGTATGATTGTATGGGAGACCATGGTATTCTAGAACAGTTATTTCATTGTATCGTATTGGGTCAAAAAAGGGAGGAATCTCAGGGTTTAAATTTTATTTTGAGTCCTAAAAAAGTTAAAGTGAGGTGTTTCAGGCCATGGTAATGGATTTATTGAGCTAGACCTCTGATATTCTCCTCACTGTAATATTCTGTTATGTAGGGGGCAGGTTAGCTCAGTTGACTGGACACCTGGTTTGCAATACAAAATGACTCATGTGACAGGGTAGGTTCAATTCTAGAACTAGCTGGGGTCAACATGAAGGTCCTGCTTTATCAGCCTTGCCTGTTACCTGAGGCATAATGACCCTGAGGTTAAACTTCCACCAGTCACGTCTCTCTCTTTCTCTCGCTCCTACGAATGAGAGAGCAGCCTATGGTTCTCTGGCACTGTGGCAACTTTACTGTGATATGACGTCGCTGTTTTCAGGTCTTTGCAGCCTTCACTGCAGCCACGCTCAGTTCCTTCTGTTGTTGCCCTTTCTGAATTGGATTGTTCAAACAACAGAGACTAAGAGATTACCGTCTCCTTCTCGGTCTCCATTGGAATCTCCAGCCTGCCTCACAGTGGATTCACTGACTTTTCTTCATCCCTACGAGGCAGGCACCAAAATAGACATGACACTGAAATTTACACACTAGCTTTGAACCCTGGAAAGTTAATATCGCGATACCTGAGGTTGGGGGACGGGCGTGGGGGTGATCTCAACATCCAACAAACAAAATACAGGCAGATGTGGTCTATAGGTGCGAGTCTGGAAAAGTACAGCAGGTCAGGCAGCATCAGAGGAGCAGAAAGTCAGAAAGCAAGAAAGGTTTTGGCCCGAAACGTTGACTTTCCTGCTGCTCTGATGCTGTCCGACCTGCTGGGCTTTTCCAGCCTCACACCTATAGACTCTGGCTTCCAGCACCTGCAGTCCTTATTGTCTCCCATTGTCTCCAGGCCAATGTGGGTTTAGGTGAGGGCAGTGAGAGACCCACCTTGACCGAAACGATACCTCTATTTCTTCTCATTTTGGGCTTTCTCTGAGGTGGGAAGGGGCGTACACACCAGGCTGTTCCAGCAAAGAATGTTGCGAGGTTTAATACGATGGTAAGGTCTGACCTTTATGGCCTGCCCAATCTTTGACCGAACCACTGACAGTGGGTTTCCGGAGCCTCAGCGAACCCAGAATCTTTTTCCAAATGAGGATATAACGGATCCCAAAGGTGAGTACTTACCCCAAGGATCCAGTCTGAGAAACCCCGAGTTACAGGCTTCAATTAGGAAAAACATTAGGACGTGTAATTTCGGCAGTGTATGATTCCATCAAAAATGAGCTCTGGTCCATTTTGGTAGCTGGTTTCTGTTTGAAATGCCGAGTGCTTTGTGGCCAAGCGCCTTTGTCCATGTTTGTAAGAATTACAGAGGCATTCCTGTATCTCTGAGGCTTCATAATTACGGTAGTGGTTCGGAAATGCTTCTAGCTGCCTGTCAGACTGTGTCTAAAGCTTTTAAACCTTGCTCCAGTGTAAATATGCATTAAATGGTACTAAAGTGTAGTAGAAGGATCACCATGGGAGTATGATGACAAAGATAATTTGGCCTGACTCATTTCTTTCTTCCAGAAAACTATGAATGTTTCTTCTCCTAATAGGAATATCCAGCCGCTTCGTCAATGATTTCAGGGCTTTCTCCCTCACTCCTGCATTTGGATTTCTTTTCCACATATTGATATCTCTTTTTGCAGACATTTTTGCTGCAATGCTACAGGGCCTTGGTGAGACGACACCCTGGAGTGTGCAGTTCTGCTCTCCTTACATCAGGGGGAGAACACCAGAACTTCACTAAACTAATCCCTGGGATAGAGGGATTGTACAATAGGAAAAATGAACTAGACTGAGCATTATTCTCTGTGATATAGAGCTGCTGTCATTGGACCATACAAAATTCTTCTGGGACTCGACAAGGGAGAATCAGGAAGGACGTTTCCCTGGCTAGGAAGTCAAGAACCAGGAAACGCTGTCCAAGAATAAGGGGCAGCTTTAAGACTGAGAATGAGGAGAGCTTCTTCACTCCAGGGCAAGGGCGAGAATTGTTTGAATTCTCCACCCAGAGCCTCAGTTCTACACATTAAACTCACCAAGAGATATGGGGGCAGTGCAGGAAAATGTGCTTTGAAGTAGAACATCAGATCATTGATTTATGGATTGGGTTCAAAGGGCTGTAAGGCCTAATTCTGCTCCTATCCCTTATCTTCTTCTGGATTTGGAGAAGAATTTCCTAACATTGTTAGCCTGAAACAGAATCCTCTTCATATGTTTCTACATGTGCCCTTTGTTTTTTGTTTCCCTCTCAGAATCCTGCATTCTTCCTTCCCCTTGTTGGTGAAAGGGGTTTTTGTAACATGATGATGAACCCCCTCATCACAGGGCAAATGATTGACTGACTGTCTTTTTCTAATGGATGTGCGAGGCAGGGTCGGTGGGAGTGTGGGTGTTGGGAGGTTTAATGAGGCAACAGGGTGGGGCTGAGTGAAGAAAAGAGGGCGTTCAGATTTGGTATTGAGTCGCCCTTTAACATTCTTTAGATTAAGTCAGAAGTCACATGACGCCAGGTTATAGTCCAACAGGTTTATTTGAAATCACAAGCTTTTAGAGCACTGGTCCTTCATCAGGTTTTTTCACCTGACAAAAAGGAGCAGCGCTCTGAAAGCTTGTGATTTCAAATAAACCTGTTGGACTATAACCTGGTCTTGTGTGACTTCTGACCTTGTCCACCCCAGCACCTCCGCATCATCCTTTAGATAGAACGTGGCGGTCCAGCTAAGGTAGTGCATTATAAAAGATGCAAACAGGGGAAATAGGATGTTTCTTCCATGTTAACGTTTCTTTTGGCTGCCTGTATATACAGAAGTATAAGCAAGTCTCACGAATTTGAGGTTTTTTTGAAGAGATGACCAAGGAGATCAATGAAAGCAGAGCGGTAGACGCTGTCTACATGGACTTCAGCCAGGCCGTTAGCAAGGTTCCTCACGGTAGACTGGTTAGAAAGATTAGATCATATGGGACCCAGGGAGAGCTAGCCAATTGGATACAAAATTAGCTTGAAGTTAGGAGACAGAGAGTGATGGTAGAGAGTTGTTAATCAGACTGGAGACCTGTGACCAGCTTTGTGCTGCAAAGATCATTGCTGGCTCTACTGTTGTTCATCATTTATATAAACAGTTTGGATGAGAATATGTGTTAATAAGTTTGCAGATGACACTAAAATTGTGGTATAATGGACAGTGAAGAAGGTTATTGGAGAGTACAATGATCAACTGGGCCAATGGGCCGAGAAATTGCAGGTAGAGTTTAATTTAGCTAAATGCGAGGTGTTGTATTTTGGTAAGGCAAACCAGGGCAGGACCGATGCACTTAATCGTATGGCTCTGGGAAGTGTTGTTGAACATGGAGACCTAGGGGTGCACACACACAATTCCTTGAAAGTGATGCCACAGGTAGATAGGGTGGTGAAGAAGGTGTTTGGCATGCTTGCACTGAGTACAAGAGTTGGGGTGTCATTTTTTAGCTGTGCAAGACATTTGTAAGGCCACATATGAAGTACTCTGTACAATTCTGGTCACACTGCTATAGGAAGGCTGTTGTTACACTGGAAAGAGTGAAAAACAGATTTACAAGGATATTACCAAGACTGGAAGATTTTAGTTATAAGGAGAGGCTGTATAGACTGTGGTTATTTTCCCAGGAGGGTCGGAGGTTGAGGGGGCACATTTGGAGGTATGTAAAATCACGAGGGAGATGAATAGGGTGAATAGCCAAAGTCTTTTCCTCAGGGTAGGGGAATCCAAAGCTAGAGGGAATAGGTTTAAGGTAAGAGGGGAAAGGTTTAAAAAGGACCTGAGGGGCAACTTTTTCACACAGAGGATGGTGTGTATATGGAATGAGCTGCCTGAGAAAGTGGTAGAGGTGGGTACGACTACAACAGTTAAAAGAAATTTGGACAGGTACATGGTTGGGAAAGATTTAGAGGGATATAGACCAAACAAGTGGAACTAGTTCAGTCAGGAAACCTGCTCGGCATGGAAGCATTGGCCTATAGGGTCTGTATCCCTACTGTTTTACTCTGTGGCTCTAAGTGTTTGAAATTCCTGCTGGCAGTCCTTGCATCGAGTGCAGGCCAGTCAGACTCTATTTATTTTGGGCTTCTTTCCTGTTAGTTGTAAGACTGTTGTTTGGGATTGCAAGTCTCTTATAAACTTAATCATATGCTTAGTCAAGGGGCTGTTGCTTAAGAAAGTGAGTAACATGGTGTATGGGATCCTGGGTTTCATAGAATCACAGAATAGTTACAGCAGAGAAGGCCATTCAGCCCATCATGCCTACACGAGCATCGTTACCTGGTGCCAATCCCCTGCCTTTTCCCTATACTCCTGCATGCTATTTCCATCCAAATAATGCTTCAGTTGAACCTGCCTGCACCACATGTCCACCACACCCTAACTACACACTGTATGAAAAAGCTTTTTCTTGCATCACCCTTGCTCCTTTTGATTTCTTTTAAATCCACGCCCTCTTGTTCGCGTTCCTTTTATGAGTGTGAACAGCTTCTCCCATTGTAGTCGGTCCAGCCTGCTCCTGGTTTGGAAACCTGAATCAAATCTCCTCTCAGTCTCTTCTACTGTCCAGGGAAAACAGTGCCAACTTTTTCAATCTATTCTCGTCACTGAAGTTTCTCATCCCTAGAACCATTCTTGTAAATCGCTTCTGTACTCTTTCCAATGCAGTCACATTTTTCCAAAACGTGCTGCCCACAATTGTAGACAGTACTCCAGCTGAGGTCTAACAAGTGTCATATGAATTCAACATCATCTCTTTGCTCTTGAGCCCTATGCCTCTATTAGTAAAGTTGAGGACACTGGCTGCTTCATTAACTTCTCTCTCCACCTGTCCTGCCACTTTCAATGGTCTGTGCACGGGTCCTGTTCCTCCTACATCCCCTTTCGAGTTGTAAACATCAACTGCAGAAGCATTGAGTGGAAAAGCAAGGAGGTTATGGGTGATCCTTTATAAAACACTGTTTCCATCTCGAGTATCATGTGCTATTTTGAGAGCCACACTTTAGCAAGGTTGTGAAGACATTAGAGAAGGTGTACAAAAAGTTAACGGGAACATTTCTGGCAGTGAGAAACTTTAAATGGATAGATGAGGGGAGCTGGGTTTATTTTCCAAAACAAAATGTGGAGGTCAAGATTTTCAAAATCACAAAGAAAGGTTTCTCAACTGTAAAAAGCTTGAGAACTGGATGGCACAGATATGAAATAACGGGCAAAAATATCATCAGCTAATTAGGAAAGTTTTTCTCATGCAGTGGTTAATGCACTGTCTGAGATTGTGGGAGGCAGGTTCCTTGTTCTACTAATTCTTTGAGGGCATTTCTTGCAATTGTCCTTGAACTGAGGTACTGGACACATCATTTCAGAAGGCAGTAATTTACTTCAATCAATTGGTGTCGTTTTAATACTCATTAAAACTTATTCCTTGATATATTTCAGCAACATTGCTTCTTAAGAGGAATGTTCTAAAATACTTTGTTTGCGTTATACTGGCTCATAGGAGATTTTATATCCAATATTGTAAGAGATTAGTGTGCAGAACTCGAGGAATAAAGTATGTCACAGAACTATCAGATCTCTGATTGTGCTTAAAGCAGAAACTCTATCTGGTAATGACGACTGCCTAATTTTCAAACCCCAAAAATACTGGGAATTATGCAGTATGTGTCGTGACAGTGGCTTAACATTTAAGGGTCAAATGAAAAGAATATATTGGAAAATCATGTTTTCTAGTAGATAGTAATAACATTCATGACGAGTCAACCAGTTAAGATTTGCTGTGTCTGGAGTCACGTGTAAGTCAAACTGGGTAAGGGTGAAAGATTCCCTACCCTAAAAAGACATTAGTGAACCAGATGGGTTTTTATGACAATTGATGTTGGTTTCATGGCCACCATTCTGGATTTATTTAAATTTAAAATTCCACCATTTTCCCTGGCGGGGTTTCAATCCATGTTGCTAGAGCTTTGTACTTTGGTTTCTGGATTACAAGCCCACTACTGCACAACGTCTTTCCCCTTATTAAATCAATCAAAGTGAAATTGGATTTTACCTGATTCAGACGAATGGCCAGGGTGATTGGGAGAAAGCAGGAGACTGACACTTAGTAAATTGCTTGTTTGGAGAGTTGGTGAAGAGCAGCAACATTTTCACATAAAGGGTGGTGTATGTATGGAATGAGCTGCCAGAAGAAGTGGTGGAGACTGGAACAATTACAACATTTAAAAGGCGTCAGGATGAGGACATTAATAGGAAGGGTTTAGAAGGATTATAGGCCAAATGCTGGCTAATGGGACTAGATCAGTTTAGGATATCTGGTCAGCACAGATGAGTTGGACTGAACGATCTGTTTCTGTGCTGAATAACTATGACTTTATGACATGATGGCCTAAGTCTGAACTGCAACAATATCTAACTCTTGAAATGCTTTAAGAGGCAGGAGTTTTAGAGGGAATGTGAGGAAAAGCTTTTTCACCCAGAGGGTGGTGGCAACCTGGAACTCACTGCCTGTAACAATGGGAGAGGCGGAAACCCTCATAGCATTTAAGAAGTATTTAGCTGTGCACTTGTGATACCAAGGCATACAAGGCTACGGGCCAGAGCTGAGAAATGAGATTAGAATAGTTAAGTATTTTTTGTTTAACTGATGCAGACAGGATATGCTGAAGACCCATATTCTATACTGTAAATCCTTATGACTTGATGATGGATGTTTTAATAGAGGGTCGATTTCATGAGAATTTGTTTCTGTGACAACAGGGCAACACAGTAACTGATGAGAAATAATATGCATGCAGTGAGTTTTGCAATCTAAAGCCAGTTATTAGCTGAAATAACTTTTCACAGCTTAGAAAGATGACAATTGACTTCACTCTGTTCCTCCCTGCACGGATGTTGTCTGACCTGCTGAGTATTTCTAGTTTTATTCCAGATTAACTTTTGTCCTTATTTTTCAGTCTGACCCCTATCCATTCAATGTAATCTTTCTCTCGTCTCTCTCTCTCTCTCTCATTGTTTGTAGGCTGATGAAGGAGCAGGAAGAAAAGGGCAACCTGATTGCCATCCTGATCAGTGATCAATCAGACAAAAGGTAAGTCTTTGTTCTGAATGCTTTTCTTGACGTAGACAAGTTTTTTGAAGAAGTGACAAAGAAGTTTGATGAAGGCAGGGCAGTGGATGTTGTCTATATGGACTTCAGCAAGGCGTTCAACAAGGTTCCCCATGTAGACTGGTTAGCAAGTTTAGATTGCATGGAATCTAGGAGGGTCTTCTTCTGAAGAAGGGTCTAGGCCTGAAATGTCAGCCTTCCTGCTCCTCTGATGCTGCTCGGCCTGCTGTGTTCATCCAGCTCTACACCTTGTTATCTCAGATTCTCCAGCATCTGCAGTTCCTACTATCTCTGAAAAGATGTTCTAAAATACTTTGTTTGCATCACACCGGCTCATAGCAGATTTTATATCCAATACTGTAAGAGATTTGAGTGCAGAACTCAAGGGATAAAACATGTCACAGAACTATCAGAGCTCTGATTGTGTTCAAAACAGAAACTCTATCCTGTTATGACATGACTGCCTAATTTTCAAACCTCAGAATACTGGGAATTATGCAGTACTTGTCATGACAGTGGCTTAACATTTAAGGGTCAAATCAAAAGAATACACTGGAAAATCATATTTTCTTGTACATATTGATAACATTTATGGTGGATTTCCAGTATGTTTTGTTAGAATTTTAGACTTCTGTCATAATTATTTTTTATCTTTTTCAATTAAACTATTTGCCCAATGCAAATTTAATCTGCAGTATTAAGGGCTACTGTTAGTACAATGTTAGACATTAACCAAATAAGTAACCATTTGCATTTCCTCTGGTTCTGTAGTCTGGGATCATAAGTGAACAGTAGGCCAAGCCTCTGACAATGCTGCTCTCTGTTCAGCACAATAGGGATCGATCCTGAATTTCACCCATCTGTACATAAGAATAGGGATCGACCCTGAATTTCATCACTCTTTACATGAGAGCATGCAGTGCAGAAGGAGGTTGTTCAGCCCATCTTTCTTATGTTGGTACTTTCAGTTAGGGATCAATTGTTCATTCTTTTCCACCAAAATCCTGATTCTTTTGCTTTGCCTTTAGGTAAAAACATGTCTGAGCACCTGGAAGATGCAGTTTTAATAATTTTGCATTGGTATTTGCATAATTTCTTGAAGATGGCAGGGTATGTAGACAGAGCTGTTAATAAAGCATACAGTATTCCAGGCATCATTAATAGGGATATAGATTATAGGAGGAGGGAAGTTATGCTGGACCCAAACAGGACACTGGTTAGACCTCAGCTGGAGCACTGTGTACAGTTCTGGATATCACATTTTACAGAAGATGTGGACAAGTTGGAGACTGTGGTTTACTAAATGGTTCCAGGGATGAGAATCATCAGGTACAAGGATAGATTGGAGAAGTTGGGCCTGTTTTCCTTGCAGGGGAGATGGCTGAGGGGAGGTCTGATGAACGTTTTCAGATCACGAGGGGATTGGACAGAGTAGAAAGGGTAAATATTGTAAAAGGATCAAGAAGCAGAGGGCACAATTGTCTCGCAAAAGAAGCAAATGTGAGGTGAGAAAGGAACATTTTCACATAACAAGTAGTCTAAGTTTAGAATGTGTTGCCTGGAAATATAATGGAAATGTTTTCAACTGAGACATTCCAGAGGTCATTAGACGACTATTTAAACAGAAGCAATGTGGAGGGTTACAAGGTTGAGACAGGAGTTTGACATGAGGTCGAATTGCTCAGACAACAGGTGAAGACACGCTGCGTTGCATCAATTCTTGGAGGTTGACTTCAGCACACTTTTGAATTACAACTTGTGACTTGACTGGCCATTGCAGGGAGAAGTTAAATGAGGATTTGGCGAAACTGAGGCTCAAAAATCAGGACCTCAACAAGAAAGTCCTAGAAGAGACCGAGCGAGCCTTGAAAGCCGAGGTCAGTGCACTTTGCCTCAGACTATGTCGTGAAATTGGGGCAAGGGTTTTAGGGCTGGGGATAACGTTTTGGGTTGAGTGAGCCTCCCACAGAAAACCATCCCGAGGAAGGGTCACTGGATTTGAAACATTACCTCTGATTGCCCTCCACAGAGGCTGCCAGATCTGCTGTGCTTTTGCAGCAATTTCTGTTTTTCTCGGGTCTTCAGAGCCCTGTTATGAATGACAATGTTCCCTTATGGCCTGAACTAGGCAATTGAACTTTTCATATCTATGTTTTATCAATCCCGTAAAGGTTCCATTTACCAGCAATAAACCTATGTGTGATTTGTTAATCCTCTTTAGTTAACAAGGAATTGACATCCCCTTAAAGGGAGGTGATGGCCTGGTAGTGTTATCACTAAACTATCCGGAGTCCCAGGGTTTGGGACCCAGGTTTGAATCCTGCTGTGGCAGACAGTGGAATTTGAATTCAATTTTTAAAAAAAGGTCTGGAATTAAGAATTTAACAATGAAACCTTTTTTTGGAAAAAACCCATCTGGTTCACTAATGCCATTTAGGGAAGGAAACTGCCACCATTCTGGTCTGGCCTACATGTGACTCCAGAGCAATGTAGTTGACTCTTGACTACGTTCTGGGCAATTAAGGATGGACAATAAATGCTGGTCCAGCCAGTGACACCCACATCCCAAGGATGAAACAAAAGTTTCAGGTTCATGTGGTCCAGGCAGAAGAGTTTGCCTTAGAACATAAGCAGGAAGAGGCAGTTCAGCCCCTTGAGCTTGCTCCACCATTTAATATGATCATGGCTGATTTCACCTCAGCCTCAACTCCACTTCCCTGTCTGCTCCCCATAACCCTTTAACGTATTACTAACTAAAAATCTGTCTATCTCCTCCAAATTTATTCATTGGCCCGGCAGCTAATGCACCGGGGGGTAGTAAATGCCACAGATTCAAACGTCTTTGAGAGAAGCAATTCCTCTTCATCTCTGTAGGAGCACTGTCTAAATCTGCTTTAAGATTTGCTTATTAAAGTAGAATAATGATTACGTATGACTTCTCCACATCAGTGGGTGATCCACATTCACTTCAATAACTCTGCTGTTGTGTATTCTTCTTTGTAAGCCTTTGTAAAGTTTGCTCTCTGTGTTCTTTTGTCATCACTGGGTCAAGTCCCCCATCAAATTTCAACTGGAACTACCTTTATCACATGGACCACAGAAGTTCAGGAAAAAGGTCAATTACTGCCTTCAACTAGGGATGAACAATAAACACCGTCCATTCCAGTAACGCCCACGTCCTGACAATGGAGAATAAATAAAAATAACCTCGCCTTTATCTTCAGCGAATCATCATGAACGCTTCTGCTGTTGCAGGTTCAATCCCTGGAGAACAAGAGGGAGTTTGCAGTTATGATGCTGGACAAAGCAGCGAATGAAGCAGAACTACAGATTTGTAGCTTGAGGTCAGTGTCTAACTATTGCAAATCAACCTTTAATCTTGCTCAGCTAGACTTGCTGCTTTCTTATGAAATGACTGACACAAAACAAAATTCGAGGAATTCATTAGGCCTATGTTCCAGCAAATTCGAAAGAACTTGTTGCACAGACGAGCAAGTAGTTTGCTTTCGTCTGTGCCCTTGAATTCTTTTTATTTCACATTCAAGGTTTTGAAAATACTCTTTTGACAGTAACTGGACTGCAGAACAGTCTGAGATAGTAAGAACTGCCGATGCTGGAGTCAGAGATAACACAGTGTGGAGCTGGAGAAACATAGCAGGCCAGGCAGCATCAGAGGGGCAGGAAAATTGACATTTCAGGTTGGGACCTTTTTTCTAAAGAAGGGTCTCGACCCAAAATGTCAATTTTCCTGCTCCTCTGATGCTGCCTGGCCTGCTGTGCTCCTCCAGCCTCACACTGTGTTATATGCAGAACAGTCTGATTAGCTTTGTAGCACTTCAGGAAAGAAGTATTTCCTGAAATGCCTATTTCTTCAGCATAACCTGACTTTGTGTCTCCATTACTACATTATACAAGATGTATTTTATGTTGCACTGTCCTGTTTGCCCCGATGAGCAACAACCAGAAAAAACATTTGATTTATTTGTTTTGTTTGTTCAGCTCTGTTCCAGGAAGTTCAAGCCTGGTACATGATTGGCGGAGAAGGCTGCATGACATCCAGGTGCAAAAGGAGAATATAAAGGTAAGGTTCAGTGTAGTGGAGTGCGGTCTTGGAGCTGTAACACTGGCTAACAGGCCTAGTCCACACTGACAGTAAAACAATGAACTGTGGGTCTTCTTCGGTAAGTCCCCAGAGTGACGTAAGTTCCAGGCTGTACGGGAAACAGAAGCATTTCGAAACCACTGGACATCTGGAAGAGCTTTACAGACAGTGAAGTATTTCTGAAGTCTTGGCGCTGTTATAACATAGGAGGCACAGCGTTGTGCTGTGAGCATCTGGTTTTTGTGATATTGATTGAGGGATTAGTATTGACTCAGACTCCGGGGGTAACTCTTCAGAATAGTGCACCGACATCTTTCACACCCAACTGAGCTGAGGTTGGTACCTTATTGTATCAGCTCATCCATCACAAGGCACCTTTGACAGTGCAGCAC
>NC_063363.1:7720754-7756338 GCF_021869965.1 Rhincodon typus
CTTTCATAGAAAAGGTAGGAACAGGAGAAGGCCATTCAGCCCTTCAAGCCTGCTCCACTTTTTAACTTAATCATGGCTGATCATCCAACTCAGGGCCTTGTTCCTGCTTTCTCCCTACACCCTTTTGATCCCTTTATCCCCAAGAACTATATCTATCTCATTGTTAAAAACATTCAATGTTTTGGCCTCAACCACTTTCTGTGGCTGAGAATTCCTGACTCACCAGTTTCTGGGCGAAGACATTTTTCCTCATCTCAGTCCTAACTGGCTGACCCTATATCTTTACACTGTGGAGTATTTGCAGAAACACGTGGGTCTGGAGCAAAATAATGAACTCTCAGGCAAAGAGAGAGCCACACCACTTGACGGGTGTTGGAATGACTAATGAGCTCAGTCTATGATTTGCAGTCTCTGCCGTGTAAGGAGGTGAGGGGGGCTGTCATTTGAAGGCTCATGTGGATGGGTTGTTTGCAGGTTTGAGCACTCTATGACTTTGCGTCTTCATCTATGTACGCCCCTGACAACGACGTCTCTCTGTACGTTCAATACCATCTTGGGCGAGCCTCCTTCATTTTGGTCAGTCTCCCGTGAGTCAGTGGGGGCCATTCAATCTGTTCAGGGATGCTTTGGGAACATCCCTGAATCTTTGCGCCATCCTCCATGGAGTCTCTCAGCAAGGCGGTGTTCCGTGTGGAGCGGTTCCTCTGACAGTCTGTGATGTCAGGTAGAATGGCAAATCCCACCCAGCAGACAGCTTAATGTCTTGATGCTGGGCGGAGGACGCTGCTGGAGGATCATCTTTCATTCCACTGGGTTTGGAGGATCTTGCGAAGGCATTGTTGCTGGGACTTCTTCAGTGTGAATTGTCCAATTGCAAAACATGTAGGAACATGGGGATCACTGTCGAACGGTCACCCATGACCTACCAGCTTCAAAGCAAGTATAAATCATGTGTTTCTCTGAAATGGTAATGAGAAGAATACTGGAAGTAGGCAGCCTGAGACTCAAAGGGAAACATGGAGTTTGGATTTTTCGGTTGATTTTTTTTTTCAGAAGGGCAAGGGATTTTGAAATTTGTGATTTCAGGTTTTCCCTTCATCTTGGTTTGTTTTGTATCTGGTTCTTCAGTCTTTCAATCCATCTTTTAGAAAACTTCACCTGAGACTCAGGAGACTGATTTCTCTTTGAGCTATTCACAGCCTCACAATGTATTTCTGGCAGCTCTGAGTTCGGTTTCAAGTCTTTAGCACTCGACACTTTCTTCTTGCCCGTTTGACGAAGAGTTTATTCATTTGCTCCGTAACTAAGTGTTACTGTAAATACTAGATCTGCCCACTAGATGGGGAAACTCTCCTGTAAGTACCAACTTGCTGTGTGGGATTAACTCTATCACACTCTTGACACACTTCGTTCAGCACAGTTTCTACCTGAACTTCTCTATTGTATCAGCTCATCCATCACAAGGCACCTTTGACAGTGCAGCACTCCCTCAGTACTGCACTGGAGTGTCAGCATTGATGCCTGTTCTCATGTGCTGAAGTGGGACTTGAGCCCAGAACCTTACAACTGTAGGCATGAGTGTGACCCACATTTGTGCGCCTCCTTCGGTAGATCCTTGGGATCAAGAGCAACTTGCTTTCATAGAAAAGGTAGGAACAGGAGAAGGCCATTCAGCCCTTCAAAGCCTGCTCCACTTTTTAACTTAATCATGGCTGATCATCCAACTCAGGGCCTGAGTTCTTGTGTTGTCTATGAGAGACAACACATACACTCTCCAAATCATTCCATCCTCTCCCCTTTTTTTAAATTCCCTCACAGGATGCGGGCATGTCTGGCTAGGCCAGCATTTATTGTCCATTCTCTAGCAATTAAGAGTCAGCCACATTGCTGTGGGTCTGGTGTCATATGCAGATGAGAGTGGCAGTTTCCTTCCCTAAAGGACATTACTGAACTGACAATTGACAATGGTTACATGGTCATCATTAGACTATTAACTAGACTTCAGATTTTCATTGAAATCAAATTCCACCATCTGCCGTGGTGGGATTTGAACCTGGGCCCCCAAAACATTATCCAGATTAGCAGTCCAGCAATATTTCCACTAAGCTGTCACCTCCCTGTGATCAATTATTGATTGTAGCTGTGGGAGTCACTATCTGTTCTGAGTTAGAAACTTGTAAAACGATGCAGCACAGAGAGAAGCCATTCAGCCCATGGTGCTTGTGCTAGCTGTTCGGGAAGTGCTACCAATAGATCCCAATCCCCTGTTCCTTCCCCATAGTGCTGTGTTTTCTTTTTCCTTTTTACCCAATTCTAAGTTATTGGCTCTGTTTCCATCCTTTCAGGCAGCAAATTCCATATTATAACAAATCATAGTGGAAAGAAAAAGATTTCCTCACGGTAGTATAATGAGATTCATGTAGATAATGATCCTGTAGCTGATGACCTGATTCTGACATCAGTAAGAGAGAAGACAGCACTCTAGAATGAGCATGTGAAGAGACAGGTTTTGGACACCACACTAGAGAGCTGTATTTGATAACCAGTATTGTACAGATGTAAATAAAGGTGTGTTACAGTATATAGTGTAATTGAAGAGCTTTAATTAGAGATAAGGAGCAAGCAGCCTCCATGATAGGGGATTTCAAGACTAGGGGGGACATTTTTAAGGTGAGAGGAGTGAGATTTAAAAAAGGCACAAGGGGCAAATTTTTTACACAGAGGGTCATTCACATGTGGACTGAACTTCCTGAGGAAATCATGGATATGGGTACAATTACAATGTTTAAAAGCTTTTTGAATAGTATATGAATAGGAAGGGTTTGGAGGGATATGGGCCAGGAGAAGGTAGGTGGGAGTCATTTAGTTTGGGATTATGTTCAGCATGGACTAGTTGGACCGAAGGGTCTCCTTCCATGCTGTAAGAGTCTATGACTATGACCACAGAATCTCAATAGTGGTATTGGCTTAAAGCTCAAGACAGACCACTGATATTACCTGTGACCCTTATGCCAATTCTGTAAAATGCATGTTCTCTGACTAACAACCCTTCCGTTTCTCTTTATTTGCTCTATGCAAATCATTAATGAAATGGAACACCTTTTATCAAATAATTTCCCCTTTAACCTTCAGTGTTCAAAGGAGAATAGCCTAACTTCATGTGGGCTCAGGTTTTACCCCAATGATCTGAACACACTGATGTAGGTGATATTATGTTGCGATGCTGTGTGAGTGCCACACTGTCTGCGGTGTTATCTTTCAGATTGGCAATTAACCTCTGTGTCCAGTTCCCTGACACTATTTTGAAGTAGTGCAGGTAAGAGCTCCACCCCCACCCTTGTTTCTGGGATAATCTATCCCTCGAACAGCATCGCAAACAGAGCATCTGCTTATTATCTTATTGATGTCTGTTGGACTTTGCTGTATGCAAATTGGGTTGTCATGTCTCTTATCTTACAGCAGTGACTGCAGTTAAGATCCCAGCAATACCGGACAAGTCAGATCATCGTGAAACCATAAGTTTTATTGTTGCTGTTTGTTGCTCAGTTGTTGCTCACTCACTGAGCATATTCACAAGAGGCTGCCAGTGTACTTAAAAAAAAAAAGATGTTTGTTGTGCAAAAGCAAAAGCACAAACCTTGTCATATCATACACAACCTATGTGAAGTGATCTTATTACAGCTATCAGAATGAAAGTTTCAACCCTTTTACCCTAACAACAATCTCAGAGATACTCAGACCTAAGTGACATGTTACCCTTTCTCCACGCCAGTGTCATGCACAGTTGGCATGGCTGTAGTTATCTTCTGGAGCTTTTTAGTTCTTGACTTCTAAACTACTATCTTCAGAACAGGCTCATTGGTTTTCCATATTCTCTATCTCCAGCAGTTTTCTGACCAGTTTTCTCAATAACCCAGGACTTCAGCTTCCACTCTCAAGGACTCTCAGACACAGACTAATTCACTGACTTTCTGAATGTACCTTTGTCCTTGGATATATTGCAGCTAGAGAAGCAATATATCAGTTTTCTCTTTTTTTTCAGTACATTGAACCTTTAACTTCCAGCTCTCCTCCACAGCTGTAAACCCTTGTTAAAGAAGAATGCATAAACCAATCCAGGGCTTCCTGGCATCAAAAGTCTCAAATTTAAAAATAAAACTAAAACTATGTCTTCCCCTCTCTTAACGCACACAATGTAGAGTACAAATCGAACTTAATTCTTCCACATCAGAATTCAAGCTTTCAAGCACTAATAATCTATTACAAACCTTCTTCACATTAGACTTCAAAAATGCTTAATTGGTTGTAAAGTGCTTTGGGGCATCTGAAGGTTGTGAAAGGCGCTACTGAAATGCAAGTATTTTTTCTAATGAGTCTTGTTCTGTGAATTCCACCCACAGAATCAATATGAAGGTCACATTCAGCTGGTGAAGAATGGTGCAAAGCTCAGCAGTCTCCCACACATACAGTTGCCAACAATACCACCTGCTCCTGCAGAGGTATACTAACAGTATTCTCTAACCCTGTTTTTTCCAGGAACTGTCCTGAAGTCGAATCATTAGATTCAAACATTAACTGTTTCTCTCTCCACAGATCTGCAGAATTTCTCCAACACTTTCTGTTTCATTTCAGATCTCCGGCATCCGAAGTATTTTGCTTTTATTTGGGTACTGTTGTATAATTGTTTAACACACTTAACACCCAATTGTGTTGAGGTTGATTGGCTCGCTGAGCTGGTTTGTTGTTCCGCAGACGTTTCGTTACCGCGCTGGGTAACATCCTCAATGCAGCCTCTGATGAAGCGTCGGTGTGTTTTCCCACCTGGTTCTTAAACTCTGGAGTCTGTTACGATGGATTGCCTCACTTCCGGGTTTCCTCCGAAGTGGAATGTATATGGGGTCGAGTTCAATGTGGTTATTAATAGCCTGCTTAGTGGAGTGCCATGCTTCTAGGAATTCTCGTGCTTGTCTCTGCCTAGCCTGTCCCAGGATCTTGGTGTTGTCCCAGTTGAAGTGGTGGTTCTCCTTGTCCATGTGGATTGAGATGAGTGAGTACTGCGAGAAACACTACATCGGACAAACAGGAAGGAAACTAACAACAAGAGTACATGAACACCAACTGGCTACAAAAAGACACGACCAATACTCACTCATCTCAATAACAGGATGATCACATTGTACGCAGTACTCCAAATGTGGCCTTATCAATGTCTTGCACAGCTGTAACATGATGCTCTAACTCCTGTACCCAATGCTATGACTGATGAAGGCAAGTGTGCTAAACGCCTTTTTCACCACCCAGTCTACCTGGAACACTACTTTCAAAGAACGATGTACCTGCACCCTTACATCTCTCTGTTTGTCAACACTCTCCAGGACCCACCGTTAACTGAGTGAATCCTGTCCTGGTTTGTCTTACCAAAATGCAACATCTCACATCTAATTAATTAAACTCCCTTTGCCATTCCTCAGTTCATTGGCCAAGATTTTGTTGAAATCTTAGATAATCTTCTTCACTGTCCACTATGCCACCAATTTTGGTGTCATCTGAAAACGTACTAACCATGCCTCTTGTATCCTCATCCAAATCGTTCATATAAATGACGAGCAACAGTGAACCCAGCAGCAAGTTTAGTGCCACACCACTGGTCACGGGCCTCCAGTCTGAACAGCAGCCCACGACCAGAGAGTCAAACCTATTCTGCTTGATATTAGTGGAAGAGTGGACCCCGCTTCACATTATTCTTAATTAGTTGTCTCAGGCAATTTTTGTCACTTGGGAGGGGGAAGAAAACACACCAGCTTCAAATTTCATCAGAGACTCTGATGTTTTGCTGCTTTGAACTCCAAAACTTAGTACATTCGTATGAAATTCCCTTGGCTTCTTTTTTATTTCATGATGCCATTTAAAAGCCTAACCTCGGGTGTAACATTTACAATCGGGCTAAAGAAGTTTGACCCTATCCATAACCCCATCACTCTGCAATAATATTATTCTATTTGCTGTGACTGACCTGCTTCAGTAGGTGATGTGTTAACAATCAGAAAGCTGTATGTAGTCCTTTTGAGTTACTGACTAGGTTGTGCCTTGAAGCCAAACAATATCTTTATTATTTGATTTCTATTTTCTCTTTTTTTTAACCGGTAGCCTGAATTAGTGCTCCAGAGAATGCAGCAGAATCCTCGAGTTCCCTTCACTAACTTGCCTTCCACAGCACCTTTTTACCCAGCTCCTGGATCTCTGATGAACCTTCCAGCTACACAGTTTACCCCGAGTCACATGGCACAGTCAGAGGTTGGCAGTCACAACACTCAACCAGCTTCCAACCCGGCTACAAAACTGGAAAAACTCCTGGAAAAGCTGGAAGCCAAATTTCCAAACTGTAGCAGGTATGCTGCTCGTGAACACATGCGAATAAACGTTCTCTGCCTTGTTTGGCACCTTAATTAAATCCCACAGGAAGTCTGTGGAGCCTCACAGTGCAATTTTTCCCCATAAGTGCTCCATGTTGTGTCGGATGTACATGGCATATTTTTATTATTTAGGAATCATGCAGGGAAAGTTGATTTCGGTTTTCAGTTCTGTGAAGGTCTGATTTTTCCTTAAAAGAAGGTCAGGGTGTCATTTTGTATAGTGTGTTGAAATCGGCATTTCTAAGATGACATGTGACTTTAGCTAGATGAACAGCAAGCTGCTGGGGGAGATAATTGTTAGGGTGTTTACTGACTGAAGTTTTACAAACTGGAGAGGGGATTGGGGAGAGTGCAGAAGCAGATCTTCAGTGAGAAGAGGTCCACATTAGCAAAGGTCTAGGAACCTAGAGGAAGTCAATGGTCTAGTGGTATTATCTCTGGACTGTTAATCCAGAGACTCGGATAATGTTCTGGGAACCTGGGTTCGAATCCCACTGTGGCAGATGGTGGAATTTGAATTCAGTTTTAAAAATCTAGAATTAAGAGTCTAATGATGACCGTGAATCCATTGTTGATTGTTGGAAAAACCCAACTCATTCATTAATGCCATTTAGGGAAGGAAGCTGCCATCCTTACCTGGTCTGGCCTACATGTGACTCCAGACCCACAGCAATGCGGTTGACTCTTAACTGCCTTCTGGGCAATTAGGGTTGGGCAGTAAATTCTACCTGGCCAGCGAAACCCTCATCCCGTGAATGAATGAATTAAAAAACACCTCCAAGTAGTCAGGGCTGGGGAGAGGTCCTGAGTTGCTTAAAAGTAACCAGAAACAGCAGCTGTGAAGGTATCAGAAGAAGGCATCTTACAAGGCTTTTGAAAATATGTGTCTAAGGGCTCCATGTTAGATAATAAGTGAGCTGAGTTAGCATTTTGTTTAAAGATCTTTGGAAGAGACATTAACTAAGATAAAATAACATTGAGGGAATGTAGAAATTTGACTAAAAGAAACCTATTATACAGCCATGTTAGCTCAGTACGAAAGTTTAGCTTGGAGTGAGAGCTGACTCTTCATTGAGGTGTCTATGTTTTATTGTTGGGTTAAAAGGAATTAATCTTATTTGCCAAATTTGTAATGCGATCATTCCAAATTGTTTTTGTATAGTGTAACAGAGTTTGTGTTTTTCTTTTCTGTAATAACCTTTTATGTTTCTTTGGTAAAAGTGCACTTGGTATGAGCTTGCCCCCAGCAGAGTGTTTCACCCGATGCAGCAATGTGTATGTTACCTTCAGTAATATAAGAAACTGCGCATGGAAATTATGGATTTTAAGAATGCAACAAGCATTTATTGTAACAAACTATCAAGTGCAAACATTGTATTTCTCAGGCACATAAGTGACTGGGTTAATATTAAGCTATTACTTTACTACACAGAAGCATGCTTCCAGTAGAGATTAATGCATCGAGTGATTAGAGGCAAGATGGAGCATGAGATTTTATCCTCAGGCCACATGCTATGATGCAACGATGATATCATGAACATGTCTCAAGTCCTTATAAGCCATGGTCTTTTTCTGCCAGGGTGGGGGAAGTCCAAACCTAGAGGGCAAAGGTTTAAGGTGAGAGGGTAAAGATTTAAAAGGGAACTAAGGGGTAACTTTTCCACACAGAGGGTGGTGTGTGTATGGAACGAGCTGCCAGAGGAGATGGTGGAAGCAGGTACAACTACAACATTTAAAACGCAACTGAATGGGTACATGAATAGGAAGGGTTTATAGGGATATGGGCCAAATATGAGATCAGTTTAGGATAGCTGGTTGGCATGGACGAGTTGGACCTAAGGTTCTATTTCCGTGCTGTATGACTATATGACTCTTATGATCATGTGATGTAGGACACAAGTAGTCTCTTCTGAATATGTTCCGTAACGAAACCCCTGACCTATTAAGCTAGGTTCCATTCTAGAATCATAGAATCTCTGCCGTGTGGAGTCCACACCAACCCTCCAAAGAACATCTCACCCAGACCCAGCCCCCTACCCTATCTCTGTAACCCAGTATTTTCCCTTGGCTAATCCGTCCAGCCTGCAAATCCCCTGGACACTGTAGGCAATTTCCCACAGCCAATCCACCCAAACTGCGCATCTTTGGACTGTGGGAGAAAACCAAGCACCCAGCAGTCGTGGGGAAAATGTGCAACCTCCACGCAGACAGTCGTCAGAGAATGGATCTTACTTTTCCAATGTTCTGATCCCAGCTGACAGTAATAATGTCCAAAGTAAAATATTGAGGGAGTTGAATAATTACATGGAGAGGAAAATAACTATATACTTATGGGGATAGAGCAAGGGGTTGTTCAAAATATTGGCCGGGACCAAATGGCCTCCTTCTATATTGTATCATTCCATGAATAAAAAGTGCCTTGTTATTTATCTTCTTCCTGCCAGAGTTCAACTTACCCACATTCTGCAGCAGATTAAGAACTCACGTGGAACTATTGCTGGCCTTTCTGTGGATGAACTAACACACCAAATGGCTGCCCAACTGACTGAAATAAAGCAGGTACCCTTTATGACAGGTGTCAAACATTGAGAGTGAACATGCACAATTGGTAGGAGTTCTTGTGGTGCAGTGGTAGTGTCCCTACCCCTGAGCCAGTGGATCTAGGTTCAAGTCCTACCTGGTCCAGATATGTGTGACACCATCTCTGAACAAGTTGATTAGAACATAAATACAGATGGTCAGTATCTGAGTGAGAAAGTTAATATTTTCCTTCTGTTCCACTGACGAGTAAAAACATTTTGTTTCATTTTTTAAACTTGTTTTTTAAGGATAAATTTTCTGGATTAGTAATGCCATAGGTGTAGAGTTTTGAATCTGCTCTTTATGGAAATTAGGAAGCTCCGTCTTAGTGGTGGAAGTGAAAACTTGCTATTAACTATGCCTCTCCACGGGGAGGTGATGGCCTAGTGATATTATTGCTGGACTGTTAATCCAGAGACCCAGATAATGTTCTGTGGACCCAGGTTCAAATCCTGCCAAGGCAGATGGTGGAATTTGAATTCAATAAATATCTGGACTTAAGAGTCTAATGATGACCATGAATCCATTGTCAATTGTTGGAAAAACCCATCTGGTTCACTAATGTCCTTTAGGGAAGGAAACTGCCATCCTTACCTGGTCTGGCCTGCATGTGACTCCAGACCCACAGCAATGTGGCTGGCTCTTAACTGCCGCTGGGATGGGCAATAAATGCTGCCTAGCCAGCAATGCCCTCATCCTGTGAATGAATAATAAAAGAAATAGTATGGTGATGCAGCATAAAGGATACCTTAACAACAATGGGTAATAAATACCCAGTGTGGTATCCACAAACAAATATTCAAATAAAACTCAACAGTTTTATCGTCCAGATATATTGAAAATGTACAAAAGAGAACATAAACATGTTAAAGCAATATTAATTAATTTAATCTTGCACTTGTTAATACAGAGCTTGAGTATTGCTCAACAAAGGTGTCATGCTACTGAAGCTTTTAGCATGTGCTTGATCGGGACAGGTGCGAGAATACCAAATTTCATAGCTTATACTCCATGAGTAAAAGGGTGCTGATTGGTCGGTAAGTGGACTCTGATTGGTCAAGACACGACTTTGGAGACTACACCAGGAAATAGTTATCCTCCCTAACATTTCTTCAAATTTGAAAAAGGCAAGGCAACTTGGACTGGTAAAGGTGTTGAGCATGGGCTACGCATGATTAGAATCATACAGTACGGAAAAGGTCCTTCAATCTGTACCACCCAAAATATGCTGTTGCTTACCCTAGTCTGCTTCTCTGCATGAGGCCCATAGCCTTGAATTTTTTCTATTCATTCATGGGATGAGGGTGTGTCTGACTGCATATCCCTAATTGCCCAGAGGGCAGTTAAGCGTCAACCACATTGCTGTGCGTCTGGAGTCACATGTAGGCCATACCAGGTAAGGATGGCAGATTTCCTTCCCTAAACAACATTGGTGAACCAGATGGAATTTTCCTAACAATTGATTGTCTCACAGGCAATTCTAGCAGCAGGAAGAGAACCCCAGCTTTTAGCTGTAACAGAGAGCGGAATAAGAGCTTCCACATCCAGCTTCAAGACCCTAGAAACTACTGAAAGCTTAAGCTGAAAATCCCAGTTGTATGGGAGCTTGACCCCACCCATTCAGGCTACTTCAGTTGTTCCAACTTTAAAAAAAAATTCCCAAGCTTCACAATCTGTTTACTTTATTGGCTTTGAGCAGACCGTTTGTCACCTCTGTCTCAACCTCTCTTCATTTAAAAAAAAGACAAAACACACCTCCTAAAGCCATAGTATTGCCAGTGACCATAGTTCTGTTAATTTTAAAATAGTTATGGAAAGGGACAAAACTGGTCCTCAGGTTCAAATTCTAAGCTGGGGCAAGGTGAATTTTGATAGAATTAGAAAGGAGCTTGCAGGTGTTGATTGGAGCAGTTTGATTGCAGGCAAATGGATCTCTGGCAATTGGGAGGCCTTTAAAAGTGTGATAGCTAGAGTTCAAGATCTTTATGTTCCTGTGAGGGTGAAGGTCAAGGTTGGCAGGAGTAGGAAACCCTGAATGACAAGAGATATTGAGGCTTTGACCAGAAAAAAGCAGGAGGCATATCTCCGGTACAGGCAGTTGGGATCAAGGCAATCCCTGGAGGTATTTTGGGGATACAGGGGTTTACTGAATAAGGAAATGAGAAGGGTGAAAAGGAGATTTTTTTCATTATTCATTCGCAGGATGAGGGCATCACTGGCTAGGCAGCATTTATTGCCCATCTGGCAGTTAAGAGTCAACCACATTGCTGTGGGTCTGGAGTCACATGTAGGACAGACCAGTTTCCTTCCCTAAAGGACATTAGTGAACAAGATGGGTATTTTCCCTGGCAGTGGATTTATGGTCATCATTAGACCCTTAATTCCAGATATTTATTGAATTCAAATTCCACCATCTGCCATGGTGGGATTTGAACCCGGGTCCCCAGATCATTATCTGGATTTCTGGATTAACAGTCCAATGATAATACCACTAGGCCAGCACCTCCCTTACTTTGGCTGAGAAGATTAGGGTGAAGCCAAAGACATTCTTTAAGTATATTAAAGGAAAAAGAATAACTAGACAGAGAATAGGACCTCTCAAGGACCAAAGTGGACATATATGTGGAACCGCAGGAGATGGGCGAGGTCGTCAATGAATATTTCTTCTCTGTGTTTACCATGGAGAAAGACAGGAAGTCTTGGGAACTTGGGGAAGTTAGTGGCAATATCTTGGGGAAAGTCCATATCACGGTAGAGGAGGTGTTGAATGGATTAGAATGTGTGAAGGTGGATAAATCTCCTGGTCCCGACCAGAAAGATCCATGAACCCTGGCAGAGGCTAGAAAAGGAACAGCGGGAGCCCTGGTTGATGTACTTGCATCATCGTTAGCCACGACTGAGGTCCCAGAAGACTGGAAGGTAGCAAACGTTGTGCCCGTATTCAAGAAGAGCTGCGAAGAAAAACCTAGGAATTAAAGACCAGTAAGCTTAATATCTGTAGTAGGTAAGTTGCTTGAGAAGATTCTGAGGGATAAGAGATACATGCATTTAGAAAGTCAGGGTTTGATTAGGAGTGGTCAGCATGGCTTCATGCATGGGAGATCATACCTCACAAATTTGTTAGAGTTCTTTGATGAAATGACCAGGAAGGTTGATGAGGGAAGGGCGGTAGACGTGGTATGTATGGATTTCAGTATGACGTTTGGTAAGGTTCCACTTGGTCGGCTGCTCTGGGAGGTTAGATTGCATGGAATCCAGGGAGAGCTGGCAAATTGGATACACAATTGGCTTGATGATAGGAAGCAGAGGGTAATAGTGGAAGGATGCTGTAAGACTGGAGGCCTGTGAATAGTGCTGTGCCTTAGGGGTTGGTGCTGGGCCCATTGCTGTTTGTTATTTATATCAAAGATTTGGATGAGAATGTACAAGACCTGATTAGTAAGTTTGTGGATGACACTAAAATAGGCGGTATCGTGGACAGTGAGGAAGGTTGTCAGAAATTGCAGCAGGATCTTGATCCGTTAGGGAAGTGGTCTGAGAAACGGTAAATAGGTAAATGTGAGGTATTACATTTTGTAAAGTAAAATCAAGGTAGGAGCCTTAGGGAGTGTAGTGGAACAGAAGGACCTTGGAGTTCAGGTGCTTGGTTCTCTGAAAGTGGAGTCACAGGTAGACAGGGCAGTGAAGAAAACTTTTGGCACCCTGGCCTTCATCAGTCAGAGCATTGAGTAAAGAAGTTGGGAAGTTATGTTGCAGTTGTACAGGACGTTGGTGAGGCCGCACTTGGGAGTATTGTGTTCAGTTTTCGTCACCTTGCTATAAGAAGGATGTTGTTAAACTGGAAAGACTGCAGAAGAAGTTTGCAAGGATGTTGCCAGGACTCAAGGGATTGAGTTTATAGGAAGAGATTGGACAAGCCAGGATTTTTTTCTTTAGAGCGTAGGAGACTGAGAGGGGATCTTACAGAAATGTATATGATCATGAGATGCATGGATAGGGTAAATGCACTCAGTCTTTTTCCCAGGGAAATCAAGGCCTAGAGGGTATCAGTTTCAGGTAAGAGGGGAAAGAATACATAAGAACCTGAAGGGCAACCTTTTTACACAAAGGTTGGATGCATATGGAATAAGCTGCCAGTGGAAGTGGTTGAGGCGGGTACATTAACAACATTTAAAAGGTATTTGGACAAATACATGGATAGGAAAGGTTTAGAAAGATATGGGCCAAGCACAGGGCAATGAGGTTAGCGTGGATAGACATTTTGGTCGGCATGGACTGGTTTGGGCCGAAGGGCCTGTCTTGTACTGTAGGAGTCTATGACGATTGTTATTGTATTGTTCAGTAACTGCTGTCTAATGTCAATTTAAAATATGTATTTTCTGAATCTCTTTGGACAGGCTGAGCCAGTGCATCTACTGCGAATCCCTACCACTTTGTCTGGACACTTCCCACCAGCAGCTTCACAGACCAGCCCTTACCTGACACAGCTGAAAAGTAGAACTGGAGCTCAGGCCTCATACCAAGAGAGTCCAGTGCTGGTTCGTAACTTCCCTCACCTTCTACGGGGGAATTTTACTTTTGCCCTTCTTTTGCATTTTTTACAAATGCTCTCTAGTTCAAGAGACATTAGGCTAGATTTCCGCAGAGACAGGAACACTGCACAGACCTTTTGAAAAATAACATGCGGGACCAAGCTGTGGATATCTTGCTCCCTATTTCTTATTGTGTGCTGCTCTGGAATCCACATTATAGGAGGCATGTGATAGCACCGGAGAAGGGTGGAAGAAGTGGCTTACCAGGATATTGCCTGGGCTGGAGAATGTTGGTAATGAAGAGAGTTTGGATAGACTGGGGAGGTTTTCTTTGGAGCCAAGGAGACTAAAAGGGAACACGATTGAGATGTATAAAATTACGATGAGTGTAGGTAGGAAGGAATACATCCGCTGCTGCCTCACAACACCAGGGACCCGGTTTCAATTCCAGCCTGGAGCTAATATCTGTGTCAAGTTTGCACATTCTCTTCGTGTCTCCATGGGTTTCCTCTGGGTGCTCCGGTTTCCTCCCACAGTCCAAAGATGTGCAGGTTAGGGTGGATTAGCCGTGCTAAATTACCTGTAGTGTCCAGGGATTTGCAGGTTAGGGTGGGCTAGCCTTGGGAAATGCAGGGTTACAGGGATAGGTTAGTGGGGTTGGTCTGGATGGGATGCGCTTCAGAGGGTCAGTGTGGGCTTGATGGGCAGAATGGACCATTTCCACACTGTAGGGATTCTGATTATGTCGTATCGTTTATTTTGTACTTGTTTGGATGAACTCAATAAATTCTGTAAGAGTTGCAACGGTAAACTGGAATAGGTCTTGTAACCATCTGAGAATAAGATGTTTACATCTGTTCTCTTAAATCAATCTATCATTTGTAATTGACTGTAGCTCCTACGATTGAAATTAGAGTGAACTCCACAATCTGTTGGCATTTGTTGATCATCCTCAAATATTCTTGGACTGAGAGGCTTTTCTGGCCATTTCAGAGGGCAGTTGAGAGTCAACCACATTGCTGTGGGTCTGGAGTCACATGTAGGTCCGTGTTGATGAGGATGGCTGATTTCCTTCCCTGAAGGATATTAGTGAACCAGATTGGTTTTTACAATAATCAGAGGTAGCTAACATGGACACCATTGCGGATTTATTAACTGAATTCAAATTCCACAAGCTGCTGTGATGGTATTTGAATCCATGTCCCCAAAGCATTAGCCTCAGTTACTATACAGTGACATTACCACTGCATCACCATCTCCCCATATTGCAAAGATAAAGGAGCAATTTGATCGAAGTTTTCAGGACCTAGAGAGGAATAAGAAAAGTTCTGCTGGTGTTGATGAGAGGGTGTAGTCTAAAAATTAGAATCTGACCTTTCAAGACTGAAATTGGAAAGTACTTCGACACATCTCTGGTAGAAATTGTAACTCTGTTCTGCAAATGGCAATTGATGCCAGTCAGCAGATAATATTAAATCTGCGATTGGCTAACAGAAACCAGTATTAATGGTTATGTGGCTAAAATGGGTATATGCAGTTAGTTTAAGATCAACCAATGATTTAATTGAATGGTGTTAACATGTTTGAGATAAGTTTCCTTCTACTCACATGAACCGGAGCTTGAAGCTTTCACCCATAAATTTTATGACATAACATCACTGAATTTGGTCAGTTTCAAAATAAATTCTAAGCCACAGTGTAGAAACCCAACGTCAGCACTAACTGGTTTCCCTTTTAAACATTAGGTCTCAGGCAGTCCCCGGCTTTGTTTGATGTGTCAGAAAGTTGTGCTTATTGACGAAGTCCAGCCAATGGTCTGTTCACATATTGTCCACCGAGAGGTGAGTGTCTCACATTTTACCATTAATCAGTAGACCCTATGTGTGTGCACACGTTCTTGTGTGAATAACATTTTTTTGCTATAGGCTGTAGGAATTTGATGTTTTTAGGGTGTGGAATGGGCACTGATGGGCAGAATTGCTCACATGCACTTGCTTGGTTGCAAAATGAGTTAGCAGTTGCAAACGTAAATCATTTGAAGTTTCACTTACTTCTGTTCCCATTCCTACATGTCTAAATTAGTTGACTGCATGCAAGAGCTTTGTTATTAGGAATGGACATATTTACTTGGACATTCCCTTTGGAGAATTGTGAGGAGATCCCTATCAATAACTCCCCGATAGCACGGTGGATAAGCTGTCACATGATGTAGCTTTGCGATCCACAGTCCCTAATTTCCAGGTTAAAAATCTCTGATATGTGCAGTTCATTGATGGCAGCTGGGAAAATAATGGAAGGTTTCTAAAAAAACGACACACTTCCTTCTCTGTATTACAACATTATCCCAAGTGGCTTCAAGTAAAACTTGGATGTTTCCCATGCTATCTAGTGAACCATAGAGCATCCATTCCCATCCTCAACTCTCAATTCTCTGGCTCCTCTGTTAATAATAGTCCACATTTTAAAGTTTATTTATGGGATTTGGGCAATGCTAATTCGACCAACATTTAATGCCCATCCCTATTTACCCAATGGGTAGCTGAGAGTCAAACACATTGCTGTGGATCTGGAGTCACAGGTAAGGATTTCATATTTCCTTCCTTGAAGGACATTAGTAAACCAGATGGATTTTAATGACAATTGACAATGGTTAGATGGTCACCATTAGATTAGGTTTTTATTCCAGATTTGCTTTATTTGTTTATGTCTGACTGGAGCTGGTTTGCATGCAGCTCTGGAGTTTCGGATTGTGTAAGTGATAGGGAAAGTGCTTGCCCCTACTCTCCCTTTGTGTTGCCCCTTAATCCGATCTCTCCCTGTGGTTAGGCAGCTGAAAGCAGTAACCTGAAACAAACTGGAGAAACTCAGCAGATCTGGTAGCATCTATGGAAAGAAAAGCAGATTTAATGTTTCGAGTCCGGTTTTACTCTTCTTCAGAACTGGAGTTGTCATTGTCTTGTCACTTTGTCACTCGTTGAAGTCAGATAAGATCAAACTGCTGTTCAGATTTTTGGGAATGAAAGTCCTTATGAAATGAAGAGAAACCCCCCTTTCTTTTTAACCAATAAACTGAATCAGTTCAGGCACATTCTAACTTGGCAGATTATAATGCATCTGTAATGATTGGAAGCAGGTAGATCTTATTGATAATGAGATCCTTGATTGTAGTTGTTAACCTGGGCCAATCAGGGAGCCCTGGCTGACAGATATAAACAGGAGATTCAGACAGTCTCCTGACTTCAGGGAGTGGATCTGAGCTGGCTGATCAGAGCTCATGTACTGTGCACATGTAAATAAAGGGTGACTCAGCGATGGGATACTGGCCTCTGTGCAGTTATTTCAGAATCCTTTTCTGGAAGGTCATGTGGATGTTTCCTGCAGTTTCTATTTTAATTTTTAAAGAAAATCAAACATCCAACAAGGAAAGATTATTTGATTCCTCATTTCCTTTCTTCTACTATGGGATGTGGGGGTCACTGGCAAGGCCACGTTTGTGCCCCATCTGAATTGGCCTTGAACTGAATAACTTCCTCAGTTAGAGAGCATTGCCATACCAGACTGGGTGAGGATGGCAGATTTCCTTTCCTAAAGGGCATTCGTGAAAGAGAATTCTTTTTTTATGACAAAATGTGATGATGAATTTAAATTCAACCAACTGTCACATCGGGACTTGAGCCCACATCCCTAGTGTATTAACTGGCTTCTGGATTACTAGTGCAGTGATATTACCACACACTATCTTCCTCCCACTTTCATCCAAAGGTAATTAAGCTGTTTAATGCAGTGCTGAAGAAGAGACATACCAAATTCAAAGCATAAACACTGTTTCTCTCTCCGCAGATGCTGCCAGAGCTGTTGAGTTCCTCCAGTGTCCTGTTTGTTTCAGATTTTCAGCATGCACAGTATTTTGTGTTTTCGTTATAATGTGTTTCATGCTATTGTCAAGCCTATCAAGTGATCCTGTCTGCTTCTATGTTTTTTCCAGTGCATCAAATTCTGGTCACAATCCAACAAAAACAGTAGCTGTCCTTTCTGCCCCACACCAAGGTAATACAACAAGCAGAACAGCAGGTGCTGGAGGATTCCTTGTAGTTCTGACATTGTTCATCAAACGTCGAGCCCTTTGACACTATCAAACGTCTGACAGCTGTGTGAACTTTTTATATTTGAAAAGAAGTGAGCCAGGCCTCAAAGTGGGCAAATGACAGACCACAAATGTATTGGATCACACTAAATTTGTCGCTGGTGTTCTAAGAATATTGAGACGATTATTTTGCAGGCTTGCACGTTTTCTGTTTTTAGAGAGAGTGTGTCTCTCTGTGAAGAATAAATGGACTATGGGGAAATATGTCTTGTTGTTTATGGTCACGTTATGAATGCAGCAAGCTTGTTGTTTACCAGCATGGAGTTCTGATTGGAAAGTTCAGTTCACAAGGTCTCCCTGGATATGTCTCTTGGAAGGACAGGGACTGAATTATGAGATAAAAGCAATGGATAAGCTTGAAAAAAACCATGTGCTGCTCTGAAACCTGTCTCTGTGGGGCTGGCTTCTTGACAGTTAATAGCTTAAAGAAATATGGTTTGGACTATGAAGATAAAAATGAGCACAAAGTTGGTAGTTAATTTATGGTTGATGTTCAATCTCCTTCCATCTCACTGTACAAATGTTGTAAACACTTCAAGGTTGAAGAAGAGTATGATTTTCCACTTCTCTTCTCAATTTCAAACACCAACTGAGGGAATCACAGGTGGCCTACGTTCTTCTGTGATCCTAAAGTTGTTTAGTCCTGATAGATGATTCAACTCTTGAGTGACCCATAGAGTATCTGATATCATCTTTGTTCAGCCCCCATTCCCAGCAGGATTCGAAATGCAGAGCCTAGGTGTGGCTGCCTTTATTTCTTTTCACAAATCTTCCCCCTATCCCCGACTCCTGCCTGGAAATTTATGTAACCAACTTCTGCCTTAGCTCCCTGCATGTGGCGATGAAATGTTCTGCTGTGTATAACTCTGCATCATAATGAGTGCCTCCTTTGGTAAATCATGAAATGTTACTCATTTGAAATGCTGTTTGTCAACTCACCTGTTAGAGTGAAGGAAGAACTTGCCTTTTGCAGCACCTGGCAAGATATGTGGGTTAAGCTTCAGATCTTTTTCAGAGTTTAACTTTCAACAAATAAGTACATTGACAAACCATGAATCCTGCTTTGTATGTCCCAAGAGCCAAAGGTAAATTGTATGCAGCTTTATAATTGTCTTTCATGTAATAAACTATTATTCTCTTTCATGTAACAACCGATGTATTCAACTTCATCCTTGCAGACCTGAAACCAGGATGGCAGCAGGTCAGCAAGGCACTTTATCCCCCACTGTCTTGGGGACAGAGAGTGCTGGCTTAGCCAAAGATACCCACATCCAATGAGCTCATTTTAAAAAAAGCACCGTTAGTGTCACAAACAATGGTTTCAGATATTGAAGCTGTACAGTTATCAGTCCCTTTTTCCCTGCATTTTTTTTTAACAGAAAAGATAATTGTAAGGACTTGGGTAGATAGTTGTTAATTAGCATTTTGCAAAGTTACAATGCTGTACTTTGGCTATGAGTGAACTGAATTGTACCAGCGCTTCCTATTAAGCAGTCAGCATTTAAACTTTTTCAACCTCTTGCAGTAGCCCCTCTTAATTTCTATTAATCGCACTGCATTTCTGTTTAAATCCCCAAATAAGATCTACGAATTGCTGAGATAAAAATAGAGGACTTCAATTGGCCCATGCCTCTAGCTCTTGAACTGTGTATTCTACTTAAGTGTCCTACCCCTCAACCCTTTAATTATTATAATAATTTAACTATAATACTTTAAATTATAACACTTTATAATACTTTAACTCACAAGGTACATTTGGTGTATTTATCTCTTTCTCTGCAGAATAAAACCTCAAAGAAATTGGGGATAAAGTAAGAACAGATTATTGAGATGGATGATCAGATATGATCGTACCAAATGCAGTGCGGGCTTGTAAGGCTGAATGGCCAACTCCTGCTCCTATTTTCTACATTTCTGTTTACTGCAGTGAGACGAGCAGAACATAGAAGAGTTACAGCACAGAAACAGGCCCTTCGGTCCACCATGTCTGTGCTGACCATGTTGCCATTCTGAACTAATCCTTTCTCGCTGCACATGGTCCCTATATTCTCTGCCTGGTTGTGTGTCTGTTAAAATGCCTCTTAAATGTTGCTATCGTATCTGCATCGTATTCCAGATTGAGAGTTTTCTGAATGAGATTGAGCCATCACCAACTACTGTTCTGGGCTATGCTGCCTGACAGTCCAACTAACCTCTCTCTTTTTAAAGTGCTTTTGACAGTCTGGTGTAAGGTAAAGACAGCTTGCTAAACATTGCATGTAAGAATGGCTTCTATATTCCAATTATAGAGGGTGTCACTGGCTAGTGTCAGTGTTTATTGCCCATCCCTAATTGCCCAGAGGGCAGTTAAGAGTCAACCACATTGCTGTGGGTCTCGGGTCACATGTAGGACAGACCAGGTGAGGATGGCAGTTTCCTTCCCTGAAGGACATTAGTGGACCAGATGGGCTTTTCCACCAATCGGCAATGGTTTCAGTGTCATCGTTAGATTCTTAATTCCGGATATTTATTGAATTCAAACACCATCGTCTACCATGGTGGGATTTGAACCCAGGTCCCCAGAATATTATCTGGGTCTCTGGATTAACAGTCCAGCGATAATACCACTTGGTCATTGCCTGATTAGTGATTACTGATTCATTCACCTTTCTAAAAGCAGTTTCCCACGTCATCTTTGTAGATTTTCCAGATCTGTTTCTTTCTTGTTGTGGGTAATTGACCCTTACGGAAGGAAACTGCCACTCTTACCTGTCCTACATGTGACTCCAGACCCACAGCAATGTGCTTGACTCTTAACTGCCCTCTGGGCAATTAGGGATGGGCAATAAATGCTGCCTAGCCAGCGACGCCCCTCATTCCGTGAATGAATAAGGAAAAGAAAATTATTCTTTTTGGACATGTCAAAACTCAAATCCTCAACTAGTTTTATTAAGGGATCTATAATTAACTCATTAAGCTGGAGAGGGTTCAAGAGATTTTACCAGGATGTTGACAGGTGTGGAAGGATTGAATTATAAAGATGGGCTAGATAGAGTCATAGAGATGTGCAACATGGAACCAGACCCTTCGGTCCAACTTGTCCTTGACGACCCGATATCCTAAATTAATCTAGTCCCATTTGCCAGCATTTGGCCCATATGCCTCTAAACGCTTCTGATTCATATACCGATTCAGATGCCTTTTAAATGTTGTAATTGTACCAGCCTCCACCACTTCCTCTGGTAGCTCGTTTCATATGCGCACCACCCTCTGCGTGGTCTTTCTCCTCTCACGTTAAACCTTTGCCCTCTAGTTTTGGATTTCCCCACCCTGGACACAAGATATTGGCTATTCACCCTACCCATGCCTCTCATGATTTTATAAATCTCTATAAGGTCACCCCTCAGCCTCTGACACTCCAGGGAATATAGCCCCAGCCTATTCAGCCTGTCCCTATATCTCAAGCTGTCCAACTCTGACAACATCCTTAAATGTTTTCTGAACCCTTTCAAGTTTCACAACATCCTTCATAAGGCAGGGAGACCAAAATTGAATGCAGTATTCCAAAAATGACCTAACCAATGTCCCATACAGCCATGACATGACCTCCCAACTCCTATACTCAATGCACTGACCAATAAAGGCAAGTGTACCAAATGCCTTCTTCACTACCCTATATATCTATAACTCCACTTTTGAGGAAAAATGAATCATAGTATCCCACAGTGTGGAAACAGGCCCTTTGGCCCAACAAGTCCACACCAACCCTCGGAGCATCCTACCCAGACCCATTCCCCTATAACCCACCTAATCTACACATCCCTGAACACTACAGGCAATTTAGCATGGCCAATCCACCTAGCCTGCACATCTTTGGACTGTGGGAGGAAACCGGAGCACCCAGAGGAAACCCATGCAGACACGGGGAGAATGTGAAAACTCCACACAGACAGTCGCCCGAGGGTGAAAGAATATGAACTTGCACCCCAAGGTCTCTTTGTTCAGCAACACTCCCCAGGACTTTACCATTAACTGTATAAGTCCTGCCCTGATTTGCCTTTCCAAAATGCAGAACCTCACATTTATCTAAACTAAAATCCATCTTCCACTCCTCAGCTCCATTAGCCCATCTGAACAAAGTCCTGTTGTACTCCAAGGTAACCTTCTTGGCTATCCACTGCATCTCCAATTTTAGTGTCATCTGCAAACTTACTAACCATACCTCCTATGCTCACATCTAAATCACTGATATAAATGATGAAAAGCAGTTGACCTAGCACCGAACCTTGTGGCACACCTCTGGTCACAGGTCTCCAGTCTGAAAAGCAACCCTCCACCACCACCCTCTCTCTCTTCTACCTTTGAACCAGTTCTCTATCCAAATGTCTAGTTCTCCCTGTATTCCAAGTGATCTAATCTTGCTAACTAGTCCACCTTCAGGAATGTTGTCAAATGCCTTACTGAAGTCCATTATAGATCACGTCCAATGCTCTGCCCTCAACAATCTTCTTTGTTACCTCTTCAAAAAACTCAATCAATTAGTGAGACAGGATTTCCCATGCACAAAGCCATGTTGACTATCCCTAATCAGTCCTTGCCTTCCCAAATACATGTAAATCCTGTCCTTCAGGATTCCCTCCAGCAACTTGCCCACCACCGATGTCAGACTCACTGGCCTACAGTTCCCTGGATTTTCCTTACCATCCATCTTAAATAATGGCACCACGTTAGCCAACATCCAGTCTTCTGGCACTTTGCCTGTGGCTATCGATGGTACAAATATCTCAGCAAAGGGCCCAGCAATCACTTCCCTAGCTACCCACAGGGTTCTAGGGTACGCCTGATCTGGGTTTTAAGACGTCTAGCACCTTCTCCCTGTAATATGGACATTTGTCAAGATGTGACTATTTATTTCCCCATTTTCAATATTTTCCATATCCTTTTCCACAGTAAACACTGATGCAAAATACTTGTTTGGTATCTTCCCCATCTCCTATGCTTCCACACACAGGCTGGTAGGTGTAGGGAATGCTGAACGATGAGAGAAATTGAAGTTTTGGTCAAGAAAAAGGAAGCATATGTCAGGTATAAACAGCAAAGATCGAGTGAATTCCTACAAGAGTATAAAGGCAGGAGAAAACTGAAGAAGGAAATCAAGAGGGCAAAAAGGGGACACGAGATAACTTTTGCAAATCATGTTAAGGAGAATCCGAAGGGATTCTACAAGTACATTAAGGACAAAACGGTAACTAGGGAGAGAATACAACAACCTCCTGCTGATCCCTATCCCCTTTGAAGATATTCTGCACCCTCTCCAGGAAGACAACACACCATTCCGATGTCTTGCTGTCAGCCGCAGAAGCATCTGACTGTGCCTCTGACTAGAGAGTCTCTTATCACAATCGATCGCTTGGAACCTGGTGTATCCCTTGTTACAGTAGAGCTAGTCTTGGTGCCAGAAACCTGGCTGCTAGTACTACATTCCCCTGAGAGTCCATCAACCCCACATTTTCCAAAACAGCATACCTGTTTGAAATGGGAATAGCCACAGGAGACTCCTGCACTACCTGCCTCCCTCTCCTACCTTTCCTGGAAGTAACCCATCTACCTGACTGTATCTTCGGTTTATCTCCCTTCCTGCAACTGCCAGCCTATAGGCTGGAACTTTTCTCACTGGAGTGTAAGAGGTTGAGAGGCAACCTAATAGAAGTTTCTAAAATAATGAGAAGCATAGATAGAGTTAATAGTAATTGTCTTTTCCCTAGGATGAGGGATTTCAAGGCTAGGGGGCACATTTTTAAGGTGAGAGGAGAGAGATTTAAAAAGGACATGAGAAGCAATTTTTTTACAGAGGTGGTTCGTGTGTGGAATGAACTTCCTGAGGAAATGGTGGATGAGGGTACAATTACAACGTTTAAAAGAAATTTGGATAGATACATGAATAGGAAAAGTTTGGGTGGATATGAACCAGGAGCAGGCAGGTGGGACTAGTTTAGTTTCGGATTATGTTTGGCATGGACTGGTTGGACCGAAGGGTTTGTTTCCTTGCTGTATGACTCTATAGCTTCTATTGGAGTCAATGGTGACCAGGGTGAGGGGGCGCAATCAGATCAGCCATGTTCTTTATTGGATGGTGGAGCAGGCTCGAGGGGCCGAATGCCAACTGTTCCTAATTTGTACATGCACACTGAAGCAACAGTCCACGTCGTTTTTCCCATGTTCTAGTCAGTGTAAATCTACATTGTGGCATTGGAGGGCATAGGTTCCATCCTTGCAGCCAGCACTGAATCACAGTTAGGATCCCCTTTCATGCTGTACTCCCAAAAAACAGAATTTTCATAGAATCCTTACAGTGTGGAAACAGGCCCTTCAGCCCAACAAGTCCACACCGACCCTCAGAGCATCCCACCCAGACTCATCCTCCTATAACCCACCTAATCTACATGTCCCTGAACACTACGGGCAATTGAGCATGGCCAATCCACCTAGTCCAAAGATGTGCAGCCTGTGGGAGGAAACCGGAGCACCCGGAGGAAAACCACGCAGACACGGGGAGAATGTGCAAACTCCACACAGACGGTCGCCTGAGGGTGGAGTTGAACCCCGGTCCCTGGCGCTGACCACTGAGCCACCGTGCTGCTTTCTGCTTGCTCCCGAAACTGAAATTCCATGAACTGGTGGTTATCTTCTCTCTTGCCTCTGGGCAGGGCTAGTATTTCATTTCTCAGTGGAGCTTTGAAATTCCAATTTAAAAATCATGGGATTTCAAACACTTAACAAGGAACTTAACAACCATCAATTAGTGAGCTTTCGTAAAATTCTCTCATCGCATTGATTTTCTTTGTTGGTTGCTGCTTTGATGTTGTGAACAGTCTGCAGCTCAGGTCCAACAGGGGCAAGCAAGCTGAGTCAGTTTCTGGCTGTGCTGCCTTTTTCTTATATAGCTGCCTCTATCCATTTCATCCAAGTCCCGAGTCAGTTAGCTTCGTTGGCTGAACACCTGGTTTGTGATGCAGCGAGATGTCCGCAGTGTGGGTTCAATTCCTGCACAGGCTGAGGTCACCATGAAGGTCCACCTTCTCAACCTCACCCCTTGCCTGAGGCGTGGTGATCCTCAGGTTAAACTCACCAACAGTTGACTCTGTCTAATGAGAGTGTGTCCATGGCAACTTTACCCTCACAGCTCTAACCCCAAGGTTGGGAGAAGTTGGAGCAGAGGAGATTGAAGGGATTTTTGAAAGATGTGTACAGGACTATTACAGGCAGAGATATGGGAGACAAAGCCCATCAGCTGATGATACAAGGGTGGGGGGACCCAGACTTAAGGTCTTGAGCAAGTGAGGGAGAACCATTTTTACACAGTGAGAGCTAATGGCCTGCCCATGAGCATGGTAAAAGCAGAAACAATTATTTCAGAAAAATTGTTCCGCACCTTAAGGAAATAAACTTGCAGGGCTATGAGGGACTTATGTTTGTATTGCTGTATGGGAGTTGGCATTGACTAGATGGGTTAAATGGTCTTCATCATAATGAGCAGAATCCTCACCGCTGTCACCATCTTTGAGATGGCTAAACCATCTGGGATGCCTTGGGTGGATTCGCTATTATCAATCCTACTTCCTGGCATTAGTATCCATTACTGCTACCAAGTGGAAAAGGATGGCAGAAAGGTATGGAATGCACTGTGAAAATGTAGTGGAGGCTGGTTCAATTTGGATAGAAAGGGGGTTTGCAGGGATATGGGGAAAGATAGGAGATTGATACGGGGAAATAGAAATGGCATTAGGAAATGGAGCCAGCTCTGGCATGATGTGCCATTTGGCCCATCCTGCTGTGCTCTATGATTTTTTTTTAATGCCTGGAGCCATTCTTGTAAATCTCCAGCTGTCTCCAATATACCATGAAGGTGAGTGAAGTCTCTTACATAAGCAATAGTTGAGCATCACTGTATGTCTGAAATATGAAAATTAATGGGGAATTTTCTCTGAAAATCACGAGTTTGGATTGAATAATGTGCCCATCTTTTAAGCAGAGCTCCTGGAAACTACATCTTAACTCGTATTGAAACTCTCAATCTTATATTGTATTCCTTTCCACAGGATCCACAAGCCTTCTTCAAAAGTCCAAATTGAAGTGCAGAAAGAATCAAACATTTGGGAACTGAAATTTCTGATTTCTAACACCTTTATATTGCAACCCACGCAGGATTATGATTACAAACATTTCCTTTTATATCCAACCTGACTTTTGTGAATATCTATAAATATCTATAATACTTCATTGTCACTTAAAAATATTCTTTCCCTAATTAGAAGTGACTGATCATTGCTTTCTTATGGCTCCAAACAGATGAGACAAAACCCTGGTGGATTCTAGAGTTTTCCCTTACAGTTATCACATGGAAAAGCTCATCCTTTGTTCGTGCTTCTGTGTAATTTGTTTTAAGTGTCGCTTTTAGATCCACCAGTTGCCATTGTACAGTTTTTTTTTGAGTGGGCGGCCCAGAAGTTTCTATTGTTTTATAGTACAGAAACTTCCAGCCCAAAGCAACCATTTGGCCTGTCACATTCATGCTAGTATTTTAAAGGAACAGTCGTGCTTAGTCTCACATTCCTGTTTTTTTTTGTCTGTAACTCTAGTTCCTCAAGTACCTGCCTGGTTCATATTGAAAATGATTTAGGGAATTGGGTTCCAACAATTCTTCAAACTGAGCATTGCAGATCATGACGACTCTTCTTGAAACAATTTTTCGTGTCTTTCCCTTTAATTCTTTTGCCAATGTTTCTAATTCTGTGGCACCTGGCCAAGAGAACAATGCTTTTATCTAATAAAACCTCTCATTATCCTGCAACACTCTCCAACAGCACCTTCTAAGTCTGCAACCTATCATTGCCGTAGAATCCGTACAGTGTGGAAGCAGGACATTTGGCCAATTGAGTCTATACCAATCCTCCAAACAGCATCCCACCCGGACCCACCCTATCCCTGTATTTCCCATGGCTAATCACTGTAGTCTGAGCCTCCTTGGACATTATGAGCAATTTAGCATGGCCAATCCCCCTAACCTGCACATGTTGAACTGTGGGAGGAAACCAGAGCCCATCCCTACTTGCCCCTGAGAAGGGGATGCTGAGCTGCCTTCTTGAACCACTGAATTCGATGTGCTGTGGGTAGACCCACATTGTTGTTATGGAGAGAATTCCAGGGAATTTGACCTAGTGACACTCAAAGAGCAGCAATATATTTCCAAGTCGGGATGGTGAGTGGCTTGGAGAAGAACTTGCAGGGAGTGGGGTTCCCACGTATCTACTGCCCTTGTCCTTCTAGATGGAAGTGGTCATGGCTTTGGAAGGTGCAGTTTAAGGAGCGTTAGTGAATCTCTTGTAGATAATACACACTGCTGCTACTTAGCATTGGTGGTGGAGGGAGTGGATGTTTGCGGATATGGTGCCAATCAAGTGGGCTGCTTTGTCTTGGATAGTGTCAGACTTCTTGAGTGATATTGGAACTGCACCTATCTAGGCGAAGTGGGGGGTATTCCATCGAACTCCTGTGCCTTATAGTTGGTGGATAGGCTTTGGGAAGTCAGGAGGTGCAGCATTCTAATGCGCTCTTGTAGCTACAGTATTTATATGGCTAGTTCAACTCAGTTTCTGCTCAATGGCAGCCCACAGGATGTTGATAATGGGGTCTAAGTGATGGTAATGCTAGTGAATGTCAAAGGGCGATGGTTAGGTTCTTATTGAAGTTTACCTGGCATTTGTGTGGCATGAATGTTATTTGTCACTTGTCAGCCCAAACATAGAGGTTGTCCAGGTCTTGCTGCATTTGGACATGGACAGCTTCAGTATCTGAGGAATCACAAATAGTGGAGAATATTTGAGACTGGTCAGACACTGCGACAGTTAATCAGCAGCAAAATGTGGACATTTGGATTCAGCCTGATAAGTAACAAGTAATATTCATGCCACATAGATGTCAAGCAAGAAACATCTTCAATAAGAGACAATCTCGCCATCTTCCCTCATCCTCCTGTAATGAACTGGAGTTTATGATTGAGCAGAAGCTGAACTGGAAAGGCCATAAGAAAACTGTAGCTACAAAAACAGGTCAGAGCTTAGATTTCTGCACTGGGTAACTCCTCTCCTGTTTTCCAAACACCTGTTCACAAGACACAAGCCAGAAAAAATGATGGAATATTCTTCCCTTGCCTAGACGAGTGCAGCCCAACAACACTTAGGAATTCAATAACAGGACAAGATAGCCAACTTAATAAAAACCGAAAGAACTGCGGATGTTGTAAATCAGGAACAGAAACAGAAGTTGCTGGAAAAGCTCTCAGCAGGTCTGGCAGCATCTGTGAAAGAAAATCAAAGTTAACTTTTCGGATCCGGTGACCCTTCCTTAGAACTCTGAGTTCCTCCTATATCTCACCAGACCAGAAACGTTAACTTTGATTTTTTTCTTCACAGATGCTGCCAGACCTGCTGAGCTTTTCCAGCAATTTCTGAAGTTAGCCAACTTGATTGGCTCCCCACCCATCACCTTCACCCTTCACTCACTCTACTACTAACACAGAGTGGCAGCAGTGTTTGCCATCTTTGAGATGCACTGCACCAACTCCTTCAGTAGCACCTTGCAAACCCATAACCTCCTTCGCCCAGAAGGACAAGGGCTGCAGACCCTTGAGAACCCCGCTGCCTGTAGGTTCCCCTTCATCCTGACTTGGAATTGGATCACTTTTTTTCCACTATTGCTAGGTCTAAAAGCTGGAAGATTTTTCCTAGCAGCACTGAGCATGCACCTAAACCACAGTGTTTCAAGACTCACTACCACGTTCTCAAGGGATAGGTAACAAAAACTGGCCTGACCAGCAATGCCAAGATCCCATGCAACAAGGAAAAATATAAAAATATATATCAATAAAATACACTTTATGAACGGCATGTCTGTTTGTAGTATACATCTGTGTACAGCAGTTTGTTACCTGATATGTTACTGTACTTTTTTCTCGAACTACTCCTCAGCAGTTCTTGCCTGGCTGTTTGAAACCAACAGTGTAACCTTTTAAAAAAAAGTCAACGCAGATTGTTTTCCATTTTTCAATGAGACATTAAATGGGATGATATGGCCAAAGCATCTGTGCTCGCTGTTTAGTAAGGAAATGTTGGTCAGCATTCTTGTTTTTAATACTATTATTCAGTGATCTGACAGAAAGTGTGTTTATTTAAATATGCGGATTGTGAAACTTGACAGTGATTCCTTCTCTATCTCAGCCTCACACATGCAGTCAAAGAAAACACCCATCTTTAGACACTAATTGAAAGTTAGAATATGGCGGATGCTGAAAATCTGTAATACAGAAAATGCTGGAAATACTCAACAAGTTAGACAGCATCTGTGAGGAAAGAAACAGAGATAATATTTGAAAGTTCATCGATCTGTCTGGTCAATTCTATGCCTCTCTCAGGTGCTTCCTGACCTGCTGAGTATTCTCAGCATTTTCTATTTTATTTCTCAGTTGGAAATCTGCTAGAATCAGGAATTATAGAGTCATAGAGATGTACAGCACGGAAACAGATCCTTCGGTCCAACTCACCCATGCTGACCAGATATTCTAAACTAATCTAGTCCTATTTGCCAGCATTTGGCCCATATCCCTCTAAACCCTTCCTATTCATGTACCCACCCAGATGCTTTTTAAGTGATATAATTGTACCAGTCTCCACCGCCCCCTCTGGTAGCTCGCTACATTCATGGACCACCCTCTGCATGAAAGTTGCCCCTCAGGTCCCTTTTAAATCTTTCCCCTCTCACCTTAAACCTATGCCTTCTAGTTTTGGACACCCCAACTCTGGGAAAAAGACCTTGGCTATTTACACTATCCATTCCTCATGATTTTATAAACCTCTGTAAGGTCAGCCCTCAGCCTCCGATGCTCCAGGGAAAATAGCTTCAGCCTATTCAGCCTCTCCCTATAGCTCAAACCCTCCAACCCTGGCGACAGAGGGAGAATTTGGGGGAGATTCTGATTTCTGTCAGTTGGGATGTGAGTTACAAACAGACCAAAAATGTTATGCACATTGACTTCTCACAATTGGTTTTTGAATTCTGGGACAAGAAAGTTATTGGTTCAAAGGCTTTGAGAAGTGAAAATAAAACAATCATTAAATAAGCTCCTCTAAATCTTTTTCTTCATTATACAAATCATTCTTATGGCTTATATACATAAGAGAGAACTTAACAATCACGCATTACAGATACATTCCAACTAAGACTAGGATCCTTATATGTTACACATACAAGTTTTTAAGTTGGTTCCAGAAGGACATTCACTTGATTTGGAAAAAAAAACAAAGATACAAAATTCCCTTGTAATTATAACTAATATGACATCATTTCCGTGTGGCGTTTGGTCTTAACTGTTCTATATACCCATGTTGTGAATGAGCAACTGTGAATTTGTCAATGATCAATATTGCTTAGATTTGATTGAAAAGGAAACAACGGTTATAAGACAGCTTTGCTCCTTCTCCATCTGTTCCTATTGTTTAGTCTGTGAAATGAGAGTTACATATGGTGTTTTTTAACTGAAGCTTGACAGAGGGATGGATGAACGTGAATGACCAGTGGAATGGTAAGTGTATGAATGAACTGCAGAAGGAAGTAATCAAGACTGCTTACAATAGCTTTCAGAGACTGTTATACAGGCATTCATTAAGAAAATCGATCCCAGAATTTAATATAAATAAAAAGAGCTTGCATTTATATAACACCTTTGTGATTGCAGGTATTTCACAGCACTTACCAGACAATGAGGTATTTTTGAAATCTAGTCAGTGTTGTTGTAACAGTCAATTTGCACACAGTACCCTCCCACAAACAGCAATGTGATAATTTGTTTTTCTGATGTTGATGGAGGGATAAACACTGCTAGGAACTAGGGAGAACTCCCTGCTCTTTTCTGAAACAGTGAAATGGGATGTTTTACATCTACTTGGGCAGGCAGGGTTTACAGCTTATTCCAAAGAGAGTGTTTGAAATAGGCATCTTGTGCTCAATCCTGAAATGGGAGTTGAATCTATTACCTCTGAGTGAAAAATAGTGACCTATCTATTATATTTCTGGTGTATAGTGAGGCAGCTATTTGTATAGTGAGGACCATTGGCATGGTCCTTTTCAGTTCTGTGTTCCCATGTGCACACAAAGTAACATGCCACAGATACCTGATCCTGAAAAGCAAGAAAGAAGACATTACACATTTTCAGAATATATGTAACAAGTTTTACTGTACAGTAGTGTGTATTCTGATTGTTTGTTACTTCTTATTGACACGAGTTTTGAATAAAAGGTGAAAATGCTTACACAGATGAATGAAGAGATTAAGAGAGTGACATCTACTGTGATAACCTGCTTTATTTTTCTAGCATTTTTCTGTTTGAGACATCTGGCCCAGGAATCAGCCCTTGACTTCGGCTGAGTTACATCTAGGGAGACCATTATCTATCTCTATGGAATCAAAGAAGGAACAGTGAAAATCATGGTACTTCAAGCTGTGTTTTGAATCTTTTAGAGGGACTGATGTAATTCAGTTTCTAATCATATACCCTATCCTTACTTATCACTTGGTTACTATATTGTGACTTTATCTGCAGATATCACGTAGCTGAAAAATGCAAAATTAAGATACTACAGTACCACTGCTACAGTGCGAATGCTATTACAGCGTGACATGGTTACATAGGAAATTCCTTTTGTAGACATAGATGTTGAATTTGTGATGAGGAAAACTGATAAGAAATGCAGGCAATGCAAGGTGTTTGAGATAGATGTGTCGTTAATAAATGAAATTAGTGTTAGAAGGACATGGCTATTTTAATCTGTTGGCTTCACTGATGCCTACAGTATGTCAGAAGAAAGCATTTGCTAAACGTCCGAAACACAGCCATTTGGTGAACTGAGGTGAATGAGAACATCTGGAAGTGATGTTGGATGAGAATTGGTTTCATGTTAAAAGCAACATTAGTATTTGGTTTCTTGGTTAAAGTATATCTTCTCATGTAGAAGCTTTCTTCATCAACTAGTTTTCTGGGACTATTACATAAGACTTTACAGCACAGCAACTGGTATTTGGGCCTAGAAGGACTCTGCCAATGTCAGAAGCATTCTACCCACATTGCTTCACCTCACACTGTCAAACTAGCTTTCTATTTTTTTCTCCCTCATATATTTAACTAGATTTCTTTTCAATGTCTAAAAGATTCTTTCGTTAATACAAATAAGAATTTCCTTGAATTAGCTGACCTTTCCTGAAGTAGTCATACTGCACTAGAGTCGAACTAGCTTGCACTTCCTACCAAATGATCTTCATTCATTGAGCACAGATGAAATGGGCACTCATCCAAGTACCAAAAGAATATGGTCTTTAGCAAGATGCCTCCTATGTACAACAGCCTACACCAGATTCATAGTTCAGTACCTCAGAATATCCAGCATACGTGGAACAATACACAAGCAAAATTGATGCATTCAAGAAAAGAGGAGAGACAAGATTTGGTGACATATTGTCAAATTAGAGACCAGTGCAAGGAACCACGAATACACAATTTTTAAAAAAAATTCTACCACAGGAATGTTTCTGTGACTCCTAAGATGTTCAATTTGACCTTTACTAAGCTACAAAAACCTTTCCCCATGCCACAATGATTGCATGGGCCAGCAAGTGCACACTGCTGTTGAGAACTCATTTATTAGCCATCCACTTATGCTGATTTAAGATCAGGCTTAAGGTTTCTAGTGTGAAAACAGCACAATCAAACAAAACATTTATATTAGCATCAAATATCTTCAAAAGGGATCCATGTTGTCCTTTCTCATGAATTCTATATAACATTTAATATTGAATAGCAGGAGAATAGGATGTGATCATTTAACCCATTATATTGTTCCTTAGATTATATCTGATCTATATGTAGTTTCCATTCACCGCTCTTTGCTACATACCCCTTGATATGCTACCTAACAAAAACCTGTTCAATCTCAGTTTTGAATGTTTCAATTGATCCAGAATTCACAGCCTCAGGGGAGAAAACCAAATTTCAGTGTTGAATATTGCCATTTCACAATATTAATACTGTAAAAATTTTGTAGTATCCAGATATTTGCAACAAGGAAGATAGGAGACTTTCTAAAAGTAGCATTTAGATACGTTAAACTTTGCAAAACAAAAGAAGTCAAAATGATGGAGGTGCAGGGTGCCATTGATGATGGTATTGTACCTGTGTCTGAGATGAGCAATTGCAAAGCACAGTTCACAACTGCACAATCAGAAACACTCTCATTGCACTGCAAATTGTTCCTGCCTTGGAATTGTACTCTGGCCTTACATGTATGTACAAGAGGACAACTCCACTGCAGTTTTCAAGTTTTCGGATTGCACATAAGAATGGTCAAAACATTTTTAAAATGCTTCTGTTCACCGCATACCCATGAAGAGACATCATAAGAGACATGGTTTATTGACGACGATAAATAAACTGTCAATCCAAAACTCGAAAGTTCAAAATCCCACCATAGTTGGTTGTGAAGATCTGTAAATTGCAGTGAGGAATGTATGACCATGAAAGGTGCAAGATTTTTATCAAAAGCCTAATGGTTCAGTGATATTTTTCAGGGAAGGGACTGGGCTCTGTACCTAGGTTGATTCACATATGACTATACTCCTCCCCAGTTAACAATCTTGCATGATAACCGGTTTCACAAAAATGAATATCTTGCACCTTTTCAGCTGAATATAATTTAGTTTTGCTGAAAAGCGACTCATTTTGTCAAGGCTATTGGTCTTGGCCTCATCGGGATAATTCACAAGAAATTCCAACGCAAAGGAAAACAGCCTCTTCAGACCAACCAACATTCCCTTCTCATGTAGTATAAAATAAAGGTTGTTTTCCCTTCATATCTGTATTTCTTGCAAAATGTCTGGATGAGTGCAAGACAAAAAGCCTTGAGAAAATGTATCTTCTTTCAGCGATACTCAAGCTCTGTACACCAAATGACTATCTTTATTCAGCATCCTTGACGACATGGCATGCTGATAATGACCATTTTGACAGCCACACAAATTCTCTTCACATTTAAGAGCTTGTTCCAGAGGTGCCATGTTTCTTGTTGATCTACACTGGAACTAGAAGTTGTTCACATGAATAGTTCTTCCAAGCAAAAGATGCACAAAGAGCATAATCTATAGAAGTCCAACCACCAGATCTTCCAAGGAGAGGCACATATTTTTTCTAAATAATTAGGTTCCACATGAATATATGACATTAATGTTAAATAAATGTGTTGCAAAATAACATCAGCATTTCAGTCTCAATTTTCAATTCAGTGATTACTCCTGTGATTTTGTCCTATATATTGTGGAAACTGCATTAACAGAGGGCTTCCTGCAAGAGAAACATTTCTAGTTGGTGGGATTGTTTCCATTCTCAATTTATAATGTTGTTTTATACTTTTCTCTTAAGTATCTGCCTTCCCTTCTACTCCCTCCACATTTGCTTCTTCACCCTTGATAAGTGAGGTTGTTCATTGCTGTTTGCTGTGGTCCAGTCATAGTACTGTCACCTTTGAATCAGGAGATTGGGGGTTTAAGCCCTCACTCAAGGATTCAAATTTTTTTAGAATCAGAAGTTACATTATCACAAATATCATCTCTCAGATGAGATATTAAGCTAATGTCCTGATAAGTGAATCAAGAAGAAAAGGGAGTTCTTCAAGTTGTCTGGTCAATAGTTATTCCCTCAATCGTTAGGAAAAACAGGTTATCTGGTCATTATCACCTTGCCATTTGTGGGAGCTTGCTGTGTTTCCTTTATTACAATAATGACCTGTAAAGTATCTCATTGGCTGTAAAGAACTTTGAAATGTTGTGGAAAGTGCTACAGAAATGCAAATCCTTTGTTTCCTTTCCATTACCAATATGGCTGAGTAATAAGCCACATCAGGAATGGAGCAAGCAAACATCTCCTCATGTGCTCTGCTTGATGTGTGGCAGTTAGCCGGTGAAACAGGTATGTACCTGATGGTGAAATGAAGACTTTAACTATTGTAGAAACAGCTTTCCAATTCAACACTTGGCTCAAGCAAGACTTTGAAATGAATGAAATAAGGAGTGATTCAGTTTGTTGTTGCTCACATACTCCACATGTTCACAAAGACATTAAGTGCAGAATTTTACAAAGTGATCTTCAGAGCAGATGCTGTTAACTATGGGGTTGAAGTCCCGCTGATAAATATTAGCAAGCTAAACGTGAAATTCCTTTATCTGATAGTTGATCCAAGACATCAATCCATTTATTTTGAACAGGTTAATAATATCTTTGATGATAAAAACAGTTTCATTTAAATGCTTTTGTTACTAATAGCATACAATGTGATTAGTCCATTATTTTTATGATTAATATCCTAACATCACAGATTTGAAAATGCCTGAGCTATTCTTTCTCTGTGACTGCACAAGACAAGTTCTGTGTTTATTTCACTAAAATTGAATTTAATCCTGATTTTTTTGTAATATTTTCTTAATTCATGTTTTGGGGATCATGTTGGACATGTATTCAAGAGGTGGCTAATTATAGCACTTGGGACGAATGGGATCAAAGGTTAGGGGGAGAAAGCAGGATTAGGCAATTGAGTTGGGTGATCAGCCATGATTGTTATGAATGGTGGAGCAGGCTCAAAGGGCTGAATGGCCTCCTCCTGTTCTTATCTTTTTTGTTTCTATGTTTCTCTACTCATTTGCAATTAGCCTAATTCGGTTAAGTCCATTGAGCAAATCATGTATGTGATTTTCTGGGATCTTAATTAGTGTGTTGAGATCATATTCTGCTATTCCATACAATGTTCCCTACAAAAGCAAAAATTTCTTTAGTAAATGGATC
>NC_063363.1:7756838-7761630 GCF_021869965.1 Rhincodon typus
ACATTTCTGAAGAAGGGTCCAGACCCAAAACGTCAGCTTTCCTGCTCCTCTGATGCTGCCTGGCCTGCTGTGTTCATCCAGCTCTACACCTTGTTATCTCAGACTCCAGCATCGGCAGTTCCTACCATCTCTGTTGCAATTTATTTAGATGTGCAGTTGGCTAAAAACATTTTAAATTACATTTACAATATTTAAAATTAAACACAATCAAACACAATTGTCTCCTTCATTCGTCTGTGTGGTATAGAGATTGAGGATGGAGAGATCACAAGGGATGATAATTTTTGAAGAATGAGAAAGCATTACTGAAACAAACATTCCCTGAGGGCTTAAATCATGTGGCAGTAGAGGTCATAATGGTGTAGACTGTGACTAGTGTGAGGAATGATGGCACAAATGGCCTTTTCCTATGGCATTCCTTCTTGGATTTTCATCAATAGCTCTCCATGATGGATAGAAAAGGTAGAGATCTATAGCCTAGTGTTCAGACAGATTTGGGGACCATTGTCCATGAATCACAGCAAACTAATGGAGTTTAGAAATCACAAGAAATAACTCTCATTTAAATGGATTCTGGCAGGGTTGGCAGGGTAAATGTTGAGACACTGTTTCCTCTGGCTGAAAGGTCTAGAATTAGGGATCTCAATCTCAAAATAAGGGGTCAGTCCATTAGGATTGAGATGAGGAAACATTCCTTCACACAGAGGGTTGAGAGTATTGAGATGGCAGAGAGATATGATTGTCTGGCTATTGTGTATGTTCAGAGTTGTGTCAGGGATTGGTTAGCTCAGTTGGCTGGATGGCTGGTCTGCAATACAGAGTGATACCAAAGGTGTGGGTTCAAGTTGGGCCCTGGGTAGTGTTGCATAACAGAGAGACCCAGGGGTTCAGGTACATAATTCTTTGAAGTTTGCGTCATATGTAGACAGGGTGGTTAAGTAGGTGCTTAGCACACGTCTTCGTTGCTCAGACCTTTGAGCATAGGAATTGGGATGTCATGTTGTACAGGACATTGGTGAGGCCTCTTCTGGAGTACCTTGTACAGTCCTGGTTGCCCTTCTATAGGAAGGATATTATTAAATTGGAAAGAGTTCAGAAAAGATTTAACATGATGTTCCCGGGAATGGAGGGTTTGAGTGATAAAAATAGGCTGGATAGGCTGGGACTCTTTTCACTGGAGTGTAGGAGGTGGAGGGGTGACCTTATTGAGGTTTATAAAATCATGAGGGGCATAGATAAGGTAAATAGCAAGGGTGTTTTCCCTAAGGTGGCGTAGTTCAAAACTATGGAGCATATTTTTAAGATGAGAGGAGAAAGTTTTAAAAAGGACATGAGGGCTAAGGTCTTTTCTCCAGTGTACAGAAGTCCAAAACTAGAGGGCAAAGGTTTAAGGTGTGAAGGGAAAGATTTAAAAAGGACCTGAGAGGTAACTTTTTCACAGTGAGGGTGGTTCGTGTAGGGAAGGAGCTGCTAGAGTAAGTGGTAGAGACAGCTCGTTACAACATTGTAAAAGACATTTGAACAGGTACATGGATAGGAAAGGTTTAGAGGGATATGGGCCAAAAGCAGGCACATGAGACGAGTTCAGTTTCAGAAACCTAATTGGCATGGACATGTTGGGCCAAAGGGCCTGTTTCCATGCTGTATGACTCCAGGTCTCTATACCGGTGGTTTAAAATTCCCACGGGCTTTTGTCTGTGATCTTTTAATATTGATAGTAACTCATTCATCTTGAATACTTTCCCTGTCACCCTTCAGACCATCAAAGTGAGTTTGCAAATCTTCGACAACTTCTGACTGATTTTGCCCCAAATTTGCAGAGTCGCTGAGATGGGTTGATTCTAACCGGGTCAATGCAATCAGATTAAGGACAGCATGATATACATCACAGGACAGAAACTAAATCTGCATTGCCTACATTGATATTTTATATCATTTCCAAATTGGAGACATTGTTGATGATTTTGGAAATTAAGTTCCTTCTTTCCTTCCCCAAGATTTTCATAAGCATATTATTTTTTGCAGTTTTGGTTCTATTTCTTGCAAACGTATAGTGTTACTTCAGCTGTTCCAGAATGTGATATTCCCTTCAGAGGAGTCCTTATTGCTGTTTGGAAACTCTCTATGCAGGTACTGTGACACAATACTCAGGGGACAGTGATCTCATGATATACCTGCTCCCAAAAAGTTCTTCACTTAAAAAGGCAGCAGTTTTGCTGAGATCAAAAATAAGTGGCAAAATTCTCAAACCTGATCAAATCCACCAGCCTGCTTCAGCTCAATTCCAATGCAGAGTTAGGAAATACATGTCAAAATAAAGTGGGAAATGTCAGATAATCATTTTCCAAAGTGATGCACACAGGAAGCTGTGTTCTCACATACCCACAACTCATGTTGCTTCTATTGCTTTTTTTTTGTTTACCCAGCCAACATTCCTAACTTTTCACTGATCCTTTTCTGTACTAATCTCCTCCTGTCTTACAGATACAGAAAAACCTATGAACCTCTGGTTGTCTTTGTCCCTTTTTAAACAAAAAATCTTCCGTTGCTGTTGCCAGCCTTGGCTGGTCCCAACAAATGATAGAACATGTTAGAGGAGTTGACTGGCCTGCTCCTGTGTCACTTCATATGCTCACATCACTGTTTGGGAATTGTTAATTGTCGTTTTTGTCATTTACGATTAGCCGGCACAGTCTAAAGCGGACTGGCTTCTGTGAATTCACTTTTAAAGGAGGAATGGTTTCAGCGTTGCGTTACTCTCTGACCCTGTCCCCCTCCACTAATATCTCCACAGCCTGATGAAAACTTGGAGCCGTTTTTTGACTCACTGGTGAAGCAGACTCAAGTGCCCAACATCTTCTCACTGCAGCTTTGTGGAACAGGCTTCTCTTTGAATGACTCGGACTCTGCATCGTCTGTGGGGGGGAGCATGGTGAGTGCAGCAAACCCCCACCCTTCTCCCACAGCCCCTGCGCCCTTTTATGTTTAGGCCCAACTGGCAGTTAAATGCCTCAGTGGTCCATTGTTCTGTGAACAGGAATAATCTTCCTTATTCCTCCAGGAGCAGCCGAAGCTTAGAAATGGAAAATGCTGTTGGATGCTGGAAATCTGAAGTAAAGACAAAAATATCAGGAGCACTTGGAGGAGATGTTGGAGTAATGCTAATTAATATCATGGGAAGAATAATCTAGAGGCCTACCCTCACACAATGGTGACATGAATTCAAATCCGTCGATGGTAGCTGGCAGAACTTAAATTGAATTCATTAATCCAGAATTGAAAGTTGGTCTCGATTATAGTGGCCATGAAACTTTCACTGATTGTTAGAAAAGTCCACCTGGTTCACCAATGCCCTTTAAGGAAGGAAATCCGCCATCCTTATCTGGTCTGGCCTACACGTAACTCCAGATCCACAGCAACCTGATTGGGTCTTATCTCCCCTCTGAAACGGCTGAGTGAGCTGCTCAGTTCAGGGGCAATTAGGGATGGGCAATTAATGCTGACCCTTCCAGCGATGCCCACACCCCATGAGAGAATAAAGAAACATAAACCTTAGCAGATCGGGCAGCCTCTGTGGAGTGAGAGAAAGGTCATTGATCTGAAACATTAATTCTGTTTCTTTCTGCAAATGCTGCCAGACCTGTTGAACATTTTCAACAATTTTTTTTTATTGTTACAACTGCCTGGATTTCCCTGATAAGATATGATCTTGTCATTGAAAAAGTTGCTAAAACACAACTTGAAAAACAGTCAAGATACTGAAAACAGAAGCTTGTGCAAGTCTTGTATTCAGTGACAAGAAAATTTGTACTTCTGTGTGTGTCAAATTCCATAAGCTAACGCTGGTGAAGCCTTTACCTGATGATGTGTATTGCAGACGTCAAACGCAAAACTCTGTTTTGAAGCTCAAGAACAAAATGAAAATTGCAGTTGACTCCCATTGAAATCTGTTAGCACCTCTCAGATAAAGCTGGATTATAATTCTAAACACAACCCTCTAAAGAAGCAGACCAAGAGATACCATTACTTGGAAAGAGAGCGCTGGAGGATGAGGGGAGATTGAGTTGAAAGAGCTTATAGGTGAAGTCACCAAAGCTCTCTCTCATTAGAAATAAACTGCTGGTGGTGTTGGTTTAACCTGAGGGTCACTATACCTCAGGCAAGGGGGTGAGGTTGCGAAGGAGACCCCTTCATGGTAATCTCAGCTGGTGTGGGAAGTGAACCCATGCTGCTCAGTATTACAAGCCAACCATTCAACCACCTAAACTAACCAGCCCCTCAGGCTCATAGTCCTTGCAGTTTCAAACAGTAAGAGTTGATCGAATTGATACATATCAGATTCTGCCAGGATTTGACAGGGTAAATACCGACAGTCTGGATCCTTTGACAACAAGGTGCAGAGCTGGATGAACACAGCAGGCCAAGCAGCATCATAGGAGCAGGAAGGCTGACGTTTCTGGCCTAGACCCTTCATCAGAAAAGGGGGAGGGGAAGGGGGTTCTGAAATAAATAGGGGGAGAGTGGGAGGCGGATAGAAGAGGGATAGAGGAGAGGATAGGTGGAGAGGAAACAAACAGGTCGAAGAGGCGGGGATGGAGCCAGTAAAGGTGAGTGTAGGTGGGGAGTTAGGAAGGGGATAGGTCAGTCCAGGGAGGACGGACAGGTCAAGGGGGCGGGATGAGGTTAGTCGGTAGGAGATGGGGGTGCGGCTTGAGGTGGGAGGAGGGGATAGGTGGGAGGAAGAACAGGTTAGGGAGGCGGGGACGAGCTGGACTGGTTTTGGGATGCGGTA
>NC_063363.1:7761730-7770974 GCF_021869965.1 Rhincodon typus
ACCGCATCCCAAAACCAGTCCAGCTCGTCCCTGCCTCCCTAACCTGTTCTTCCTCCCACCTATCCCCTCCTCCCACCTCAAGCCGCACCTCCATCTCCTACCGACCAACCTCATCCCGCCCCCTTGACCTGTCCGTCCTCCCTGGACTGACCTATCCCCTTCCTAACTCCCCACCTACACTCACCTTTACTGGCTCCATCCCCGCCTCTTCGACCTGTTTGTTTCCTCTCCACCTATCCTCTCCTCTATCCCTCTTCTATCCGCCTCCCACTCTCTCCCTATTTATTTCAAAACCCCCTTCCCCTCCCCCTTTTCTGATGAAGGGTCTAGGCCCGAAACGTCAGCCTCTCTGCTCCTATGATGCTGCTTGGCCTGCTGTGTTCATCCAGCCCTGCACCTTGTTGTCTCGGATTCTCCAGCATCTGCAGTTCCTACTATCCCTAGTCTGGATCCTTTGCCTGGACAGTCTAGACATTGGGTTCATGGTCTCAGGAAAATAGAGGCTGAGGTAAGAAGAGATTTCTTTCACCAGGGGGGCTGTGAACCTTTGCAGACCTCTACCCAAGAGGGTTGTGGCTACTCACTCATTGATAATATTCAAGGCTGAGGTATATGGATTTTTCAGCTTTCGGAAAATCAAAGTTTCTGAAGATCAGCTGGGAAAGTGGACTTGTGTGGAAGATTAACAATGATCATATTAAATCGTGGAGCAGGCTCAAGGGGCATTTCATTTCCTGAAGAAGGTGACATTAATTGGGGAATAACGTCACCGACGACAGCTGCTCTCTATTGCTTGTTCAGTTTATCTGTGAGCCCTGATGTTGGATACTAATAGACCATGGGTTGGAGGGAGGTTATGATCCTCTTCACCAGGTTTCTGTGCTAGCTGGAGACCAAGGTTAGCAACATTGATTTCTCTCATTAGCTCGGACAAAGGAAAGCCAATTTTCACTCTCTTCTACTCTAGGCTTTGATTGATATCAGCTGACCCAGTATCTAGAACAGGAATGGAGCTAGAGATCATTTACTTTGCACGGATTAGATGGTGTTAAGATACAGAGCAGCCAAGATCTAAAGGAATGGTAAAACAGGAATGAAGGGCCAGACTGGCCTACATTTGTTCTTATAAATCAATTCTGATCAGTTTCCATATGAACTATCTAAGGAATAAGGATTGCTAAGTAGCTAGAAGTAATAATTGCAGATATGTTTAAGAAGTATGTGTTGGTTACAGATGGCTTACGCAATGCTCTTAACCATTTCTCCCACCCTGTTATAGATAATTGGTGGCATTGACTCATCTCTTTATCTGGGCAACATCTGGTTTACACCAATCAGGAAGGAGTGGTACTACGAGGTCATTATAGTGAAGATTGAGATCAACGGACAGGACCTGAACCTGGACTGTAAGGAGGTGAGAAAGTCCCACGGACTGAAATACTTTACCCACACACTCAACTAAGCACAGTGCGGAGTGCACTGTGGTCACATTCTGAGACTGAACATATTCTCACTTGAATACGATGAATTAGTGATTTAATGACAGGGACTGAACATTGTCAATAAGTGGAATCTTATCGGGGGGTCAGGTGTCTCCTCTGCTACCTGAGAAGGCAGTGAGGGAGTGCACTGCCTCTGTTTTTTCAGAAGCTCTGCCAAACCCTAGGCCACTAACGCAGTGGCAAGGTCAGGAGTGAGCCTCTCACTACAATCAGCACCCCACACACAGAAGCCTTGCTTACCAAGATTTAGTTTGTGTGAAGTATCTCTTTTCCTTAGAAGCACCACTGGGGAAAGCAAATACTGAAGTCTCAGGGTGTCCCAGGCCAAAGGTAAGTAATGAGGAATGGAAATACATTTCAGACCCACCACCATCCTGTCCAATTAGATGCCCTTCTGCCCCCAGTGTCTTACCAACAGAAGCAGCAAGAGCAGGAACTACTTTATTTACCACTCTCACTGCTGCATGAGTTTCCACAACAGCTCACTTACATTTAGCTGCACAACCCCCCCATTATGTGTTTGCCTTGAAACTGAAATCTATTTGATTTTCTCCAGTATAACTACGACAAGAGTATCGTGGACAGTGGAACTACAAACCTTCGGCTGCCCAAGAAGGTGTTCCAAGCTGCAGTGAAATCCATCAAAGCTGCGTCTTCTGTTAAGTATTGTTTTGTAAAATGAAGGAAAGTTGATGCAGTTTTTAAAGCCCCTTCTTGCGCTCCGTTCTTCCTCCTCAAGGAAAGTATTTAGATTTATACGCATGAAGCTGATCATTTATAGTGCTAGAGGGAAAGGGTGTGGCTGATTGGATAGCATGTCGTAACAGCTAGTACAGGCATGATGGGCCAGATGGCCTCATTTCTTCAAAGGCACACCCAAGTGAATTATGCTGCAGCAGTAAGTTTCACAGGAAGATCTAGGTTAATTTACAGAGTGACATGATTCTTAACCAGGCAATGAAGGAAACACTATAACTGGCCCCATTTCAGGGATGATGTCAGAGTCATTTGGTGCACAGAGGAAGGCTTTACATGAAGCATTCTGGTCACTCACATCCCTACCCAATGCCCCTGGTCTTGCAGATTTATTTCCATTGAGTGCGCAAACAGTTTCCTTTTGAAATTATTGATCATGTCCACTTCCACCACACTTGTGATTCATGAGTTCCAGATCAATAAGCAGAAGCTGTTTCAAAAAAAAAATCCTCCTCCCATTCCTCTTGCAAATCTTGCCCAAAATCTTAAAGCTGTGACCCCCTAGTCCTTGTACTGTCAGCTCATGGGAGCAGCTTTTCTTTGTCTACCTCGTTCAAACCTGTCATAATCTTGTTCACATTGATCAGATGTGCCCTCAGTATCTCATTTGATCATTGTACAGTAGGGTGTGAGATGGTGGCTCAGTGGTTAGCACTGCTGCCTCACAGCGCTAGGGTCCTGGGTTCGCATTCCAGCCTCAGGCAACTGTCTGTGTGGAGTTTCCATGTTCTCCCTGTGTCTGTGTGGGTTTCCTCCGGGTGCTCCAATTTCCTCCCACAGTCCAAAGATGTGCAGGTTAGGTGAATTGGCCACACTAAATTGCCCAAGGCCTGCAGATTAGGTGGGTTAGCCATGGGAAATGTAGGGTTACAGGGATAGGGAAGGGGACTGGGTCTGGGTGTGATGCTTTTTGGAGGGTTGTTGTTGAATTGATGAGCCAAATGGCCTGCTTCCATACTGTAGGGATTCTATGACTCCTCTCAGTAAGGCCTCATAATCTGATACCAGGTGGAGAATAGGAGTGAATTCGAAACGTGGTGATTCTCAAAATTGATTGCATTGTCTCAAGATGCAGGTTTTAGTGAATGAAGAGCAGCACTTTGGTGAGATGCAATGTATATACACATTTAAAGGTGCATATCTTAAACTGCTGTTAGTCATAGTTACCACTGATCCAAGATATGATGTACAAGTCCCCTGCCTTGTAGTCAGTCCGAAAGCAGCAGTCGATGAGATTGCCTGTGCAGTGCATAGTCTCCTAGGTCAGTTCACTGATTGGTGCTTTTATGTTGAAAAGAAGAGGAACATAACAAGATGTAGGAGGGCATCAGCTCCCATAGAACTGTACACCTATACATCAGCACTTGTATGGGGCAATGGAGGAAAGTAAATGCCCATTAAATCTTGCCACTGATGACAATGCAACACAATAAACACAATAGATGGCAACTATCAGATGAGACATTAATACAAAGCTCAGTCTGGCCTCTCTTTCTAACAAAAAATGTCTTGGCACGGTTTCCTGGAGAGCAGGGAAGTTCTCTCCAGTGTCTTGACCAATATTGCTCTCTAAACCAATATCACAAAGAGAGAGTATTTGCCATCATCACATAGCAATTTGTGGAAGTTTGCTGTGTCAAAGTGGCTGTTATGTTTCCTATCCTGTAACAATGACTATACTTTACAAAGTACACTGTTGGCTATAAAGCACTTTGAAACAACTGTAAGTTGAGAGAAATGCTGTAGAAATGTAGGGTTTTTCTTGCTTTCATTAAGTGCAGATCAAATAATTCCCTGCAATTGGAAACTACAGCAAGTTTTGTCTTGGGCAGAATTTGAGACCGTTAGGAATTACTTCTTGAGGTACCAGCTTAGGTACAAGGATGAGTCCCAAATGTGACAAGGTTGAAGTCACAGCCTCTTGTTCTGGCAAATATTTTTGATGGATTGTCTGGTTTGCTGACAGAAAATCAGTTCATGACATCAGGAATATCTTGGTGTACTGGGAACTCTCCATTGTTCCAGGCTTTGTCTCATGTCTACAGTTTAAGATTGATTCCATTGTTAGAAAATAGAAAGCAAACTTCTGAGAAAATGGACAAAAAGTCCCGAAATCAGGGAACAAGAAAGTGGTCAAACTTGAGGCGGATTCTAAACTTGAAGGGTCAGCCTAATCACAAAGTACTCATGTGAGAACTAAATTATGTCAGTGGCTGAGCAGTACCCCAGTGTAAAATTCCTTATTTTGGAAGAAAAATAATGGGCTTCATGCAGAGTCCACGAAGGGTGCTGAATTAGTTAAAGGTGATGTTGGAAGGACTGTAGGGGTATCAGCAGACCTACATCTCAAAACATGCAATGATTTCAGAGCAGTATTCATCCAAATCAATGGATGATGAAGGAGGTCAAGCAAAAACACTATACAAGTTTGACCTCACCAGATAGCTACTGAGAAAGACCATCATTTCAAGAAATGTATAGGATTCTGAATGGGTTTGACAAGGTGGACCTGGGTACTATGTTTCCTGTCATGGATCAGTCCAGAATTAGGTGGGAGGAGGTGACACCGTTATAAAATGAGATGGGTCACACTTTCAGAACAGGGCTGAGGAGAATTATTTTCTTTCAGAGGGCTGTGTGACTTTGGAATTTTAAAAAAAAAAAATATTTGTGGGATGTGGGTGTCGCTGCTTGGCCATCATTTATTGCCCAACCCTAGTAGCCCTTGAGAAGGTGGTAGTGAGCTGCTTTTTTGAACCGCTGCAGTCCATGTGCTGGACATAGACTCACAATGCCAATAGGGAGGAGAAGCTTATGTTCAATAACACAACCTTCATTGTTAACTGGAGGAGAGCATTCCAAGCATTAAAGACTGTCTAAAAGAAGAAATTTCTTCTCAGCTATGTCTCACCAAGGCTCCTCCAAAGTACCTTCCAAAGCGGTGACTGCTACCACCTACAGACGCACGGAACTCTGCAGGTCCCCTTCAAACCATGCACCACCCAGGGTTGGAACAGTATTGCAGTTACTATACTATCACTGGATAAACATCCTGGAACTTCCTTTCTAACAGCACGATGCGTGTACGTACATTCCCCTTCTCCCTTTGTAGATCGCAGAGTTTCAAAAAGGCAGCTCACCACCATCTTCTCAAGGACAGTTAGGGATGAATAATAAATGTTGGTCCAGCCTGTGACAGCCACATCCTGTGAACAAATAAAAATAAGTGACAGACTTGGACAGTGCATGTGATAAAAGACAAAAGAAGCATATGTTCAAATGGACTGATTTAATGAAGCTCTTGCTCATGCACAGAGGTGATGGCCTAGTGGTATTATCACTAGACTATTAATAAAAACAGGTAACGTTCTGGGGACCTGGGTTCAAATCCTGCCACGGCCACTGGTGGAGTTTGAATTTGATAGGAATCTGGAATTCGGAATCTAATGATGACTGTTGAATCTATTATGAAATGTCAGGAAAAATCCATCTGGTTCACTAATGCCCTTTAGGGAAGGAAACTGCAATCCTTATCTGGTCTGGCCTACATGTGACTTCAGACCTACAGTGATATGATTGACTCTTAACTGCCCTCTGGGCAATTAGGGATGGACATTAAATGCTGGCTCAGATGCCAATACCCTCATCCTGTGAATGAATAAAAAAAGACAGAGCCATGAATATCTGCAAGGGACTCTCTTGTACAGGGGGGCATGTTTGTAGGTACTTTATGGATAGAATGAGCCATCTCTTGTGAATTTGCAGCGGTCACAGTTCCATGTGCCTTAATAACTTAACACACAAATGCATGTTTAAATGATAAATAACACTATTTGGAAACTTGTACATCTGCTCTTTATTGAGGGCACCTGGGACAATGAAATATTCACGATTATCATTGTTACTTCATGTTTTTTAACTTATTTTTTTCTCTTTCGACAGACGGAGAAATTCCCAGATGGTTTTTGGTTGGGTGAGCAGCTGGTTTGCTGGCAGATTGGCACCACGCCCTGGCACATCTTCCCAACAATATCGCTCTACCTCATGGGGGAGGCCACTAATCAATCTTTCCAAATCACTATCCTACCACAAGTAAGTGCATGCAAGCTGGGTTTGCCCCTCTCAGTTCTAAAAATTAATGCACTTAATTTTTCTCTAATAATGTTGAAAAATGGCACATTTTATTGAAGTCTTTCATCTTGCCCTCATCAGGGTAATATTCAAGGAATACCAATGGTGTTCCCCTTAAATTGCTTTTCTTGTGAATTGTCCTGATGAGTGCAAGGCACAATACTGAAGTTCTGTACTCTGAAATGACTATTATCCTTAATAATGAAGTTTCTTTACTCACTTAGGTCAAATTCGGTTTAAATCAGATGGATCTTCTGTGCGAGAATTTCGGTTGTGAGCTCTATGTTTGGGCCAAATTAACAAATTTATTAAAACTGACAACCTAAAGCCATCTCATGGTAGCCATGAGATAGGAGCTGCAGGTGCTGGAGAATCTGAGATAACAAGGTGAAGAGCTGTTTGGCCTGCTGTGTTCATCCAGCTCTTCATCTTGTTATCTCATGGTAGCCATGTATGGAGCCATGTAGGGAGGGTTATCTTAGGAGGTAGGGATGGGCAGACTGCTGGATTTTATTAGAATGAGAGGTTGTCTTGCGTGGATACTGAAAGTATGTATCCCATTATGGGAGAGTGTAGAATAAAAGTAAGGGGTCACTCACTTAAAATAGAGTTAAAGAGGTTTCTTTTCCCTCAGAGAGTCGTGAGTCTTCAGAACTCTCTGCTCCAGCCAGCAGTGGAGGAGGGGTCATTGAATATTTCTAAGGTAGAGATAGGTAGATTTTTAAGTCATTGGTAAATGGAAAGGGCAGGAATGTGGAGTTGAGGCTGCCTTCAAATCAGCCATTGAATGCCAGAGCAAACTAGAGGGGCTGAATGGCCTACTACTGTTCCTAATTGGTATGGTCCAGATGAACCATGAATAGAGCAAGATTCTGTAAGCCTGGAATAAAAACAGAGAATGCTGGAAAGTCTCAAGAGGCACGTTTGGCAGAGAGTGAAATAGAGTTTCGGGTCACTGGCTCTTTGTCAGTGCTGCGATTAGTAACCAAGCCTTCTGTCTACTCCTCTTGCTTATCTTTTACCTTTCATACTTCAGCCAACAGTGAGATTTATGAGTGGATCATGGAGAGAACAGGGAAAAGGGCAGAATGAGGAGTGAGAATTATTTCAGCATCCCCCACATTTGGAAGTCCCTTTACTGATACGGAAAAGAGTTTTCACTGCTGCTAGAAACTCAATGATATCTCAAGCTCAATGTTCCCTTGCTTGCCAAGGGTGACAGATCGAGACAATGGAGTTTGGCAGGTTATTAAGCAACCACAACAGCCTATATTTATACAGGATATTTTAACATAATAAAATGTTCCTGTGCTCTTTACAAGAGGATTATAAAACAAAATATGACACCAGCTACATAAGGAGCTATTATGTCAGTTGACAATAAGCTTGCTGAGTGGTACATCTTAAAAGAGGAAAACAAGATGAAGAGGCAAGAGATGTTCGTTATTCCGGAGCTTAGCCCCTAGATAATGGAAAGTGCAGCTACTACCAATGGTGGAGTGACTGAAATCCGGGATGCTGAAGAGGCCAGAATTGGAAGAGTGCTGATATCGTGGGGTTTGATGAGATGAACCTGGCTTCCTCACTCAAGTACGCCAAGGTCACATTCTCATCATGGATTTAGGGGGACAGTGGCCTAGTTGTACTGCTGCTGGACCAGTAATCCAGAGGCCCAGTTAATGCTCCACAAATCAAATCTTACCATGACAGCTGGATGAACATAAATGTAATGAACGAAACAATGCTACTTAAAAATATAAAAACTGGAACCACCAGCCTTTATTCCAGTGACATTAAACATTAAGGTGAGAGGAGAAAGACTTAAAGAGGAGATGAGGGGCAACTTTTTAGTACAGAGAGCGGTTAGTGTGTGGAATAAGCTGCCAGAGAAAGTGGTGGATGCAAGTACAGTTACAACATTTAAAAAACATTTAGATAAGTTCATGAATAGGAAAAGTTTGAAGGGATATGGGTCAACTACAGGCGGGTGGGACTAGTTTAGTTTGGGAACTTGGTTGGCATGGACTGGTTGGACCGAAGGGTCTGTTTCCATGCTGTATGACTCTGACTATACAGCCACGCCACTGTCTTTCTGACTCGCTAGTCTCACTTATTGAGATTAATAACTGTATAAACACCCAAAGAGAAAATAAAATTGCTGGGCTAAGAAGAAAGGGTCAGGGAACGAAACTAACAGAGCTGCTGTTGCAGAGAGCTGGCATCAACAGGACAGGTTGAATAGCCTACTTCAGTGCTGTTACTGTCCTCTGTTTCTCTGTCCACTCTCAATGCTGGCTGTGGGGATTCTAAGCCTGGGCAATCTCAACCCGGTCGCAGGTGTGTGTCTGACCTCCAAAGCTCCATTCCTTTTATTTACAGCAATACCTGCGCCCAGTGGAGGATGTGGCCACTTCTCAGGATGATTGCTATAAGTTTGCCGTCTCCCAGTCTACAACAGGAACCGTGATGGGCGCCGTCATCATGGAGGGGTTTTATGTTGTCTTTGACCGTGCTCGCAAACGCATTGGATTTGCAGTTAGCACTTGTCACGGTGAGTGGAGCATGTCACAAAATCTGTTTAAGCACTTTTGGTTCAAGAAGACAGCTCAGCACAACCTTTGCCAGGGCAACTAGAGATGGGAAATAGAAATGGGCCCAGCCGGTGATGTCCACATCCCCTACGAGTGAATAAAAAGAATTGCAAAGATGACATCCGATAGAATCTTCCTTTTATAGCCCTTCTCCCTTTAGTTCTTGCGATTCCAATCCAGACACCATCTTAAATCATGAGTGTAAATCATCCTTTCACCATTGCTGAGATAACAAGGTGTAGAGCTGGATGAACACAGCAGGCC
>NC_063363.1:7771474-7783337 GCF_021869965.1 Rhincodon typus
TCCAGCTCTACACCTTGTTATCTCTTTCACCATTGCTGTCTAGAATGACAGGAGAATGGCCTGTGGTCCCCTCTCGGCTTCTGTTCCATATTCATAGGGAGATGCCTTCTCCCTGCATCAGGGTTCCCTGCTCCTGTCATCCCTCTCTGGCCTCCCCGTTTCAGATCCTCCCTGCTTCAGCTAAATGACGATTAGAGAGCGCTAAAAGAAAATTAATGCGGACACTGCAAAATCTGAACTAGGTACAAAAGGCGTTGGAAATTCTCAGCTGGCCTGGCAGAGATGCAGTCTTTCAGATCAGCAAAACACCGAAGGGGCACAGGCTTTTTTCTTGGCTGGCCATTATCTCAACAGTACCTGCTGGGAAGGAAACCCAGCAGGTCTGGCAGCACCTGTGGAGAGAGCAAGGAAGTTAACGTATCAGGTTGATGAGCTGTTTTTCTCTCTCCATAGATGCTGACAGACCTGTTGAGTTTCTTTTTCCTGGCAGGTATTGTTGACATAATGGTCAGCCAAGAAACAAACCTGTGTCCTACCGCTGTACTGCTGATTTGAAAGATTGCACCTCTGCATGGTCCCTTTTCATTAAAATACAGTAGATCACATTTAGATAAGCTTGACCTTTGTACTAGGTCCTGAGCCCTGGCAACAGAACTACACCAAATTTGCTCTAACTCACTACAAACTGATAAATTCAGAGGGAAAGGCAATTGAATAACAATGTGGGAGGCTGTAAATTGTCACACGGTGGTCCTCTGATTGAACTCTAGATTGATGTATGTTATTAAGACAAGGGAAGCTTCACACTGCATTAAAACCTGGACCTAGAATGGCAAGATACTGACCAAGGACCACATCCCCAATGCTATCAGCTTTTGTACTGATAAGCACACAAAAGGTGATGATACAGTTAAACAAAAAGTCTCATTTGAAGGCCAGAAAAGCAAAGTTGTAAAGGAACAAGGAGAACATGAAGATTTAAATTTCAATAAAGGAAGATGGCAAAAGGAAAATAGTTTAATGGCCCCAAAAACTTTGGTAAACGAAATACATCAACTGTCAACATTTGCTGTACTAATTCAGTCTTCTTCTTTAGTTGATAAGTGATTTACAGTAAGTGTCTATGTGGAAGTTGTTAAACAGTTTAGCACCTACATCATTGCATGTAGTTTTTAATCAGACTATAAATCTTCCCCTGTATCCACCCACTCTAGATGCAAGTGCGCCTTAATACAAAGAATTTTATTTCACAGTAATGTTCAGTAGATACTCAGGGCAATTGTAGGATGCAATATTAATATTAATTTTACTTCACATATTCAGGTACGGAATAAGTAAATCATTTAAAAGCAACCGTGGTGTTAAAATGTCTGGATTTATTGTTTCATTCAAGTTGTAGCACAGATCGCTGCAGATTTTCTCTTCATTGCAAAAAAGCTGGAAAAGTTTCAGTGAATGTACCACAAGCTTTATAGGCCTCAAAGAACTATGATGGCATGGGTGAAATGGAGGCATTGAGGCAAGGTGAGAGGAGGAAATAATAATAATTGGCTAGAAAAAGAATTGTATTTGGTTCTGTTTAGGTGGTAGAATTGGATTAAATACCAACTGAACTACAGTAAGAAAATCAGCCAGGACTTCATATATTCATGTGGTCACTCGTGCAGGAAAGATTGCACAATTGCTAGAATGAAAACAGAACTGAAGAAGAGTCATATCTGACTGGAAACGTTAACTCTGTTTCTCTCTCCACAGATGGTGCCAGACCCGTTTCTCCAGCACTATTTTTAATATTTTTTTTCTCCTCTATCTCTGCACCCCTCCTCACTTTCCACCCTCATGCTGCCTCTCCCCCTCTCTCTATTCTTCTGTTGCTCAGTACCCCTCCCTGTCTCTCTCTGCCTACCCCGTCTCTCACTCCTCTCTCTGTTTGTCCTCCATCCTGTGCCTTTTGCCCTCTCTCTTACAAACTCTCCCTCTCCTTCCTTATTCTCCCTCACCATTTCAATTTCCCTGACCCTCATGTGGTGAGGATCAAAGCAAACTCAAGGGCAACATTTGGATGATCACTTGACGAACTCACACAAAATATTCCTTGGTCTTTGTGTCCGTCATTCTCCTCAGTGAAGAATGGCTGTTAGGTGGACAGAGCTTTGTAAATGAAAGGCTGGGTGCACAGTGTGGGTCCACATTGCAAATGTGGTGTGTCTCTGACTGACTGGCCTCTCCCTGTCATCATTTCTGATAATGTGCACATTCTAGCTGTGCTGATCCAACCATCATATCTCCACTCTCCTTCGTTCACTGACTCCATTTCAGTTACGTCCCAGATATAAAAACGTAGAAACTAGGAGCAGGAGAAGCTTTTTGGCCCTTCGAGCCTCTTCCATCATTCAATATAATCATGGCTGATCCTTTGTTTCAATGCCATATTGCTGCTTTCTCTCCACAGATACCTTTAATATAAAAAAAGTGTCAATCTCTTCCTTGAACACACTCAGTGAGCCGGCTTCTACAGCCTTCCGTGGTAGCAAATTCCACAGGTTTGCCACCCTCTGAATGAAGAAATGTTTCCTTTTCTCACTCCTAAATAGCCTATCCCATACCCTGATACTGTGTCCCCTGGTTCTAGACTCTCCAACCAGGGGAAATATCCTCCCTGCATCTGATCTGTCTTGACGTGTTAGAATATAATACATTTTGATCAGATCCCCTCTCATAAACTCGAGTAAGTACAGGCCCAGTTGAGCCAATCTCTGCTCATACAACAGTGCTGCCATCCCTGGTACCAGCCTAGTGAATTTCTCACTCTAAGGCAAATATATTGTCACTCATAGAATCTCTACAGTGTGGAAGCATGCCATTCAGCCCATCGAGTCCACACCAACTCTCTGAAGAACATCCCTCCCAGACCCTATAGGCCTGCATTTTCCCAAGGCTTGCACAATTTTGGAAACCAGAGAACCCAGACGAAACCCACACAGACACGGGGAGAATGGAGAAAACTCCACACAGACAGTCACCTAAGGGTGGAAACAAACCCAGGTCCCTGGCACTGTGAGGCAGCAGTGTTAACCACTGAGCTACTGTGCCGCCCTTAAGCAGGGAAACCAAAACTTCACACAATATTCCAGGTTCAGTTTCACAAGTATAACTGCAGTAAGGCATCCCAATGTCTGAACTCGAATCCTCCTGATATGATCTTGCAATCCTCTTTCTGTTCACATTCGCTTGATTAAATAAACCCACAGCGAATTTGAACTAACTCAGTTCATGTTCTGACAGTACTCTTGATGGAGCACTGAGATGATTTTCCTTTGAGCAGTCAGTGATCCTAAAGCCTTTTTAATGTACTTTATTTGGATTTCGAGAGGATATTTCATCAGGTGAATATAAACTCATCGTGCAGTACATAATATAATAGCATAGATAGAAAATTAGCTGGCTGGAAGAAAACAGGAAGTATGCATGAATGGGTCTTTGATGGCCAGGATGTGATGAGTGGAATCCTGTAGGTGTCTATGCTCAGGTCTCAACCTTTTACAGTTTATATCAATGACCTAAATGAGGGCGCTAAGGCACAGTAGCTAAATTCGCAGACCACTTCAAGATAGGAAGGAAAGTATGTTGTGATGAAGACATAAGAAGCTGCTGATGGAGAGATACTTTAAATCAGATAGAGTATAATGTGGGGAAAATGGGAAGTTGTTCATTTTGGTTGGAAAAATAGAAGAACAAAGTATTACTTCTGAATTCTGAGGCGCTGAGGGACTTGTGTGTCTTGCTACATAAGTCGATATACAGGTGCAACACATAATGGAGAAGGCTAATTGGATGGTCTCATTATGAGAGGAACTGAAAACAAAAGAAAAGATGTAATTGGTGGCAAAGTAGACAGTGAAGAAGGGTTTTCTAAGGTTACAAAGGGATCTTCATCAAATAGGTCAATGGACTGAAAATGGAGATGGAGTTCACTCTGGATAAATGCGAGGTATTGCATTTTGGTACAACAAACAGGGCTTATACACTTAGTGGTAGGACCTTGGATGGTGTTGTAGAGCAGAGGGACCGAGGGGTACAAGTACATAATTCTTTGAAGTTTGCGTCACACGGTTCAGAAGAGATTTACCATGATTTGCCGGGTATGGAAGGTTGGAGTTATAAAGAAAGCCTGGATAGACTGTGACTTTTTTCACTGGACTGTAGGAGGTTGAGAGGTGACTTTAAAGAAGTTTATAAAATCATGAGGGGTATAGATAGGGTTAATGGTAGTTGTTTTTTTCCCTAGGATGGGGGATTTCAAGACTACAGGGCACATTTTTAAGGTGACAGGAGAGGGATTTAAAAAAGACACGAGGTGCAAATTTTTTTACATAGAGGGTGGTTTGTGTGTGGAATGAACTGCCTGTGGAAGTGGTGGATGCAGGTACAATTACAACGTTTAAAATACATTTTGATAAATACATGAATAGGAAAGGTTTGGAGGGACATGGGCCAGGAGGAGGCAGGTGGGACTAGTTTAGTTTGAGATTATATTCAGCATGGACCGATTGGATCAAGGGGCCAGTTTCCATGCTGTATGATTCCATGACTCTATGACTCTATGTTATGCCTCAGTTATACAGAGAATTGGTCAGACTATATTTCAAATACTGTGTACAGTTTTGGTCTCCTCATTTACAGAAATATATAAACACATTAGAGGTGGTTTAGAGGAGATCTACTAGATTGATATCTGGAATGAGTGGGTTCTTTTATGTAGATGGGCTGGTTTCCACTGGAATTTCTAAGAATGAGGGATGACTCAATTAAAGTCTGTAAGAACCTGAAAAGTCTTGACAAGATGGATGTGGCATCAATGTTTTCTCTTGGGGTGTCAGTCCAGAATGAGGGAGCATTGATTAAAAATTGGGGGGCTCACGCTTTCAGGACAAAAATGAGGAGAAATGTTTACTCTTCAAGTGTTGCACAACTTTGAAGACTGCAAAGGTGGTTTCATTGGATACTTTTAACTTTGTTGTTAGGCAGGAGAATCGAGAATTATCAGGGATAGATGGGAATGTGGAATTCGAAACACTAACAGATCAGCCATGATTTCATCAAATGGTAGAACAGGCTCAAAAGACCTCATGGTATATTTCTGCTCCTATTTCGTACAGTCAAATAAATGTTGAATTATAATGTAAAATCCGAAAGAACTGCGGAAGCTGTAAATCAGGAACAAAAACGGAAGTTGCAGGAAAAGCTCAGCAGGTCTGGGCTTACAATTATAATGTGTTCACTGCATCATGTCTGAGGTCAGTGATCTGAAGTTTACGTTGATGGTCCCAGTTATACACTCCGTTCTCCAGCTCAGCAACTGGACGAGGCTGGCTAAATTTGACCCATGATATGATGCAGCTTATGCAACTGAAATCCAAGTACAGTACATTCAAAAGGCTTCAGGACCGATGACTGCTCAAAGGAAAATCATCTTAGTTCTCCATTTCTAAATGCAATCCTGTGAAAAGAAACTCTACACCAAGATTACTGCCAGAGCATGAACTGAGTTCAAATTCACTGTGGGTTTATTTAATCAAGCGAGTGTGAACAGAAAGAGGATTGCAAGATCATTTCAGGATGATTGGAGTTCAGACATTGGGATGTGTTCCTTCAGTTATACAAGGCCTTGTGAGACTGCACCTGGAATATTGTGTGAAGTCTTGGTTTCCCGACCTAAGTGAGAACATACTTGCCTTAGAGGGAGTGTAGCAGAAATTCACTCAGCTGATACTGAGGATGCCAGCACCATTGTATGAGAAGAGATTGACTTACGCAGCATGCTGCTCCCAGATTCCATTTAAATACTCCTCTCAACGGAATTCCAAGAGTGAGGGCAGCACGGTGGCACAGTGGTTAACACTGCTGTCTCACAGCACCAGGGGCCCGGGTTTGATTCCATCCTCGGGCGACTCTCCGTGTGGAGTTTGCACATTCTCCCCATGTCTGTGTGGGTTTCCTCCGGGTGCTCTGGTTTCCTCCCACAGCCCAAAAATGTGCAGGCTAGATGGATTGGCCATGGGAAATTGCCGATTGTGTTGAGGGATGTGTAGATTAGGTGGGTTATGGGGGAAGGGTCTGAGTAGGATGTTCTGAGAGTCGCTGTGGACTTGTTGGGACAAAGGGCCTGTTTCCACACAGTAGGGATTCTATAAAAAAATAATTTGGGTTTGGTTGGATCATCTGCAATCTTCTTTTTGGGAATAGCAAACAAAGATCTCAGGCAAAAAGTTTTGCTTTCCATTGAAGTGAAGTTTCTGATACCAGGACAAAAGAAAATGATAGACACTAGAATAACCACAAATCGTAAGGGCTTCTTATTGACACACCTGCTTCCCACGCTCAGAAACTAATGTTCTCTCCTTTGTTTTCAGTGCACGATGAGTTCCGGTCAGCCATGGTGGAGGGTCCCTTCTTTAGCACAAACATGGAGGACTGCGGCTACAACATTCCCCAGACGGATGAGTCTACGCTGATGACAATTGCCTATGTGATGGCAGCCATCTGCGCCCTCTTCATGCTGCCTCTGTGCCTCATGGTCTTTCAGTGGCGCTGTTTCCGTTGCCTTCGCCGTGATCACGATGACTTTGCAGACGACATATCGCTGCTGAAGTGAATAAGGAAGAACTGTTCGAAATGGAAGAATATCTTTCTCCCCCTCTCCTTTTTAACTAAGAAGCAGTTTACAGCAATGGATAGAACAGCAGGTGTTCCAAGAATCGAAAGCGAGAGTTGAGGTTCACGATTATTGTAGTGTAGACAAAATTACATACCCCACATCCCCCAGTGTGCAGGCCCTTCCATATTGTACTATCTTTCAGTCAGATCGTTTCCTTGAACTGTGACTGAATATCCACAGGGCAGACCAACAGCCCAGTGACAGTGATGTTCGAGAATTGAATAACTCAACAAGGTACACAAACTCCTCCTCACAAGAGATGGCAACTGACTGAAAGAAGTCCACTTGAGTATCTCCAAAAGGAAACTGTAAATATTAGCCACAGAGAAATATTTTTTATTTGACAGATTCCTCACCTTGATCGTAACCAACCTAATTCCATGGTATCTTCTACTGGACCAATAGCAAATACGTGAGCAGTGGAAATGGTTGTTAATGACATCTGCTTGATTTTTATCGATCTCTAGCCTGTGCAGCTGAGCAATGGCCGTTCACTCCTACAAACTGAGTGCAATATGGTTTTACACTACCAGCACATTGACACTACCTTACAGATATCATTTATAATGCGTAGTGTTTACATTTATGTGTAAATATCCAGAAATATATGCATTATAGTAAGTTGCATTACATTTATAGGGCAGCATTGAACAATGTGGCATTGCAATGACTGTTCAATGCCTTTTGTTTTCTTTCGCTCCTGAAGACCATGAGTCCTCATGCAGTTACTTTTTAATGTGTACTGGGCACCCTCAATAGTTGTCTTAAATGGTCATTTATGAAATGCAAGCCCAACTAACATAAGTCAGTGTGTCCATGGATTTCCATGGTAGATGATGCTGCCATTTACAAATTAGGCACTTTTCCACAGAGGGCACGGATAATGATCGATATTGGGAGTTGAGGCTGCTGTGGCCAATTGTACTATTTTCCACTGCTATTCAGAATGAAATCAGGTCACTCAGCACACCGACTGAAGATTAATCTTGGGAATTTCTGGCTTGTATATTTGTATGTGTGTCATTTACTTAGTATCTTGATCAAAATGCCATTGAGAGGAATCTTGGCCAATGTGACATGACAACTGCAACCCAATTGCCTTATACAGCTGCTCCTGAGATAGCGCTACTGTGGTTACTCTTGTGATTCGATGGTGTTTTAATAGCAGTGCTTCAACTTGAAATTAGAAAACTAAAGCAAATCTTCATCTATACAAAGGTCAAAGGGCCAAGGGGTCAACTCCTGCTCTTTGTTCCTATGTTCTAATCCTTAAAACTAGTAATATTGGCCCTGTATACGTGACTGACATATCCTGTGACCAGGCTATTGGCTAAGCTTTAATACATGAAAGTAAATTTGCCATAGTCCCAGAGGACAATATGGCTGCTGCCTCACCAGAGAGAGAGACATGAACTCATTAACACCTAAACTGATTAGGCGATACTCATTTGTCAATCTGCCAAATCCTTTCACCATATGTAGCCATATCAAACTGCTGGTCAGTGACAGAATTAAAGAAATCGACACTTTTTGTTCATGTTTCACCTGTTCAAAAGCTAGGTGCAATTTATGGATTCAAGTTTTAATAGTATCTCAATATTACTTCCACATAGTTGCCCCACTGTTCACATGGGTTTCACCTAAGTATTCAGTATGTGGATATTTCAGCATCAATGTTCATGAAGGTTATATGCAGTTATTGGCAAAGGAAGCAATTGAAACATTGATTCTTGCACACCTGGATGATGGGAGTGTTGAGAGATTAAGACTGTGATATTGTAATGGCAGGTGGTCTGCAATAAGGTGGTATTGGCACTTTGTGATTCACAATCTGAAGGAAACTAGATAGTACTCTTCTAGGAAATGATCAAGGGAGACAGGTTAGATGCAGCAAGGATCCTTGCTGTAGCTGAGAGGGTTAGAACCCAGAGACGTGGTTTCAGAATATGGGTAGACCATGTAGAATTTGAAAAGAGGGAGAATTTCTTCACTCAGGGGTGGTGGTGCTGAAATCTTTGGAATTTTTTCCCCGAAAGAGTGGTGGAGATTCAGCTATTGACTGTTTCAGACTGAATTTGATAAGTTTCTACATGGGAAAAAAAATCAAGTCATACACCAGTGCAGAAAAACGGTGTTGACAATCAGCCACAATCTCATTGGTTGACAGTATGAAACTCAAAGGGTTGAATGGCCTACTCCTCTTTCTGTTTCTTAATTTAGTCACTTGGTAGGATAGAACTTTGTGTATTGCTGAAAAAAACATGTTGTTGATCCCCTCATCAAGATAACTCACAAGAAATGCCAACAGAAAGGAAAATAGCACTAATACAATATGAAAAGAGAGTTCTGATTGGTTGGCAATTGGACTCTAATTGGTACCAGTGTTGCCACAAAGAATGCACCAGTTAATGATGATTGACTATATACTGTCAAGTTTTGTTTAAATTTGATTCAGGTAGATTGACTGCGATTGGTCAAGGCATTATCCTGACAGTTGAACCAGAGAATGGCTGTCACTTACTTTGTTGGGTTGAAAAAGGAGCAGTTTGTGTACAATTTTTTTTTTGTCTACAAAGACCAGAACTTCCAATGCATGGAAGTACACCAATTTATAATCATCAGTCGAGCTCACAATGTGGGCACTGGAGCATACTGGAAGCTCTGTTCTGTGCACACAGAAAGAATTTGTACATACCCTCTTCCTGTTTAAATTTAACAAAATAGGTGACAACCATTCTCTCGTGCATTTTTCAGGGCAAAACCTTGATCAATCAGCGTCAACCTGCCTGGTTTAAAATTTAAACAAATCCTGACAGTTAATTATCAGTATTAAGTGGCAGTGCCTATACCAATCAGAGATCTGTTCCCAATTAATGAACTATCCTCTGATACAGTGTAAAGGTTGCTTTTCCTTTACATTGTTATACTTGCAAATTGTGGTGATGAGTGCAAGACAGAAAACATTGACAAAAATGTGTCTTTTTTTTGCAACAATTTGTTAGTTCCTTAAAATCTTATGTTCTCATGCTCCTAACATAAACCCGGCTGAGGGCAGCACAGACAGTCTAGGCAATATCATGGTGGGGGGCAGGAAATACTGAAAGGAGACAAATCCGACTGAGAGGAAAGACCAGCATTCAAGAAGTGAAGGAGATTGAGACAGGTTGCGGAAATTATGGGGTTGGTAAAGGGAGAAATTGGTTCAACTTCCGGCAAGAACGTTTGAGGTGCAGTCACTTTGGCAGCGAAGGCAAGAGACTGTTTTAGGTCACCATGTGAGAGGGTAGACTGGACACAGCTTTAATGGAAATGAATCAATGTCACAATGGGAGAGGGAAACATATAACGAGAGTAATGGAATGGTGACAGAGCAGGGACATGACAGGGGGAAGGGAAGTAAAATAACAGGATCACATTGGAAGGGACTGGTGCTTGATCCAGTAACATTGTTCCTGTCGAGATTTGAGAAAAGCAAATCATTTCTTTTTTGGCAGACAACATGCAGCAGAATCACTGACAACATTTCTTGCAGTCAGCCAAAGAAATTGTTTTTTTCTAAGGGGAAGTCACAGCCTAGTGGTGTTACCACTGGACTATTAATCCAGAGATCTCATAATCTTCCGGGGAATGGAGTTCGAAGCCCCCGCAACAGATGGTGGCATTTGAATTGAATAAAAATCTGGAATTAAGAGCCTAATGATGATCACAAATCCATCGTTGATTGACAGAAAACCCATCTGGTTCACTCATGTCCTTCATGGGAGGAAACTGCCATCCTTGCCTGGTCAGGCTGACATGTGATTCCAGACCCACAGCAATGTGATTGACTGTCAACTGCCCACTGGGATGGGCAATAAATGCTGGTTTACCCAGTGATGTCCTTATCCCATGAATGAATTTAAAAAATTCAGTATTGTAGGGACAAATGACTATTAATAGAACGTTTGTTCTCCTAGTCAGCATCTGTCACAATGTAGATATCACACTCCAAAGTGTCCAAAGTATTTAACATGAAATATTCATAATGAAAAATAAAACCAGACATTTCGAGCTAGTTTGTTTGCCTCTTTGCAGATTAGCCGTTCTGCAAAGGAAGAAGGCAGTACGTTAATACACAACTGTCAGTCTCTAATAACTCCCATAGCAATGAGACTCAATAGACTTCAGAATGTCCTGATTTGCATTGCTCCCCCTGTAAGTAATATTGCAATTAATGGAGCCAGTTCAGGTTAAACATGCTGAATTTTAGCTGCTAAACGTAACAATGTATGAATGCAAACCCAGATAATTCATAAGCAATTCCACAGGAGATCAGCAATACCATTTTTTTTAAAAAGCAACAAGTCTTCTCCATCTGCCAGACGTCCCAGATAGATTTATGACTCTATTATTCTGGAAATTTATGTTCAAGTTCTAAAATCTCTGAGAAAAGTTATTTTTGATCTGATTACTAACCTGGTTAACTAAGAAAGCAGGTGCACACTTGAGAAATAATTAAACCTACAAATGGACTATGAGTATGAATTATTTTTCAATAGACTTTTGCCCTTCTTCTATTGGGTTATTTTCCTCAATGGATTTGATCAGAATTTATAGGAAATCTATATTAAAATGATGCCCTAATTAAATCTGTGTCACGGTTTGACTTCAGCTCTAACATAACAGATATGAATTTGAAATCTTCATCTACTCAGTTATTGCAATTAGTTAGTGTACAGCACTGAGCCAAGTGGTTCAGTCAAAATACATGGCTACTGTTATTTTGCTTGTAGTCTTTAGTGACACGATTTTCTCATGATCCAATATTGACTGATGAAATGAGACAACAAGGTGCAGGGCTGGATGAACACAGCAGGCCAAGCAGCATCATAGGAGCAGAGAGGCTGACGTTTCGGGCCTAGACCCTTCATCAGAAAAAAAACTGTATGGTTAAAGTTGTCCACACACAAACTCAGAACAAGGAGTTCAGAAAAACAGGAGAACACCACAGTAAGAGGGGGACAAAAGAGGAATCGAGAAAAACAGAAGACCAAGAGTGAGAGAGTGACTCAGACAGGCTAGGAACAAAGTGAGATTGGGAGGGACAAATTGAGAGAGGGAAATGAAAGTGAAACAGGGAGCCGATGGAGAAGATGCTTCATAGAA
>NC_063363.1:7783837-7801318 GCF_021869965.1 Rhincodon typus
TTCAGAATTTCAGAATCCCCTTCCCCTCCCCCATTTCTGAAGAAGGGTCTAGGCCCGAAACATCAGCCTTCCTGCTCCTCTGATGCTGCTTGGCCTGCTGTGTTCATCCAGCTCTACACCTTGTTATCTCAGATTCTTCAGCATCTGCAGTTCCTACTATTTCTGAAACAATTTTAACCACACTACGAAGCCTCTTCTAAGGATGCCTACCCTGAAGAAGTTACCCTCCTCCCTCCGGAAAAACCCCAATGGATCTCTCTCCCACTGCAACCCTCTGGTAATCTCTTCGGCCTTGAAACTGCTCGACCATGTCCTGAAGCAAACCAGGTACTACAGCCACATCACCTTTCTTAGTACCTGCCTACGGAACCAGATCATCCCCAATGGACTACAGTCCACATTCAGGCCTTCCCAATTTGGCCCCAACCGTGCACCTTTACCTGCTCCATCCCCGCCTCTTTGACCTGTCTGTCTCCTCTCTACCTATCTTCTCCTCTATCCATCTTCTATCCGCCTCCCCCTCTCTCCCTATTTATTTCAGAACCCCCTTCCCCTCCCCCATTTCTGAAGAAGGGTCTAGGCCCGAAACATCAGCCTTCCTGCTCCTCTGATGTTGCTTGGCCTGCTGTGTTCATCCAGCTCTACACCTTGTTATCTCAGAGTATGCACTCAGCTGGCTGGGTCCTAAGCACTGGATTTGTCTCTGTAAACCTCTCTGCTTCTTCCTCCTCTGTTAAGATGTTGCTTAAAACTTACCCCTTTGACTAAGCTTTTGGTCATCCGTCCCAATACCTCTGTACATGGCTGAATGTCAAATTTGTTTGATTGTGTGGATATTTTGCCGCACTTAAGACAGTAAATAAATGCAAGTTGCAATTTTTCAACATCAGTGTAAAGATTATAACAAATAGAAAAATCTAGGCCACGATGGCACTTGAAGAAGGTTGAGTATCAACTTGACTCAGATTCACTGCATTTCTTCCATGTAAACAATTTGGTTTCAATGTAAACTCACCATCAATCTCAATGTGGCTTTACACTGTCTTCTGGGTTCAAGTTTAGCTAAGAATGATAGGATTCTCACAATGATGGCTATAAAGGTCAGGTGTGAACAGCTCTAATATATTTCTTATTAGGTGCAACACAAAACTGCCCTTAATGCAGCAGAAAATTGGCCATCACACACAGAGAACTCACACGATGGATAGCACTGGGAAATAAAAGCTCCATTCTGTTGCAACAATGACATGCTTCCAAGAATAGACACGAGGCAGGTTGTGGGAACAGTACAAAGGGAGATTTTCTTTCCACAAGATAATCCCGCAGTGACTAATGTTGACTCTGGGATGGGAGGGTACTGAAATATAAAATGTTCTCCATATCCTCCCCAGACGAGCTCAGGCAAAATAGAAAAAGAATCATCTCTCTTCTGTCACCATATCATATGCAGCCTTTCAGCTAAGTGCCTTGCATTGTACCTTCCCCTAAGGCTACATTAACTGAAACATCAGTGTGCGATGTGTGGTACTAGATTGCCAGTTCAGTGTGGGAAACACTCTTTAGAACCTGATCCAGTATGTCCAGCACTACAGCAGGGGAGGAAGGAGACTATTGGAGAGCAAGAAATCAGCGTTATCTCAACAGATCCACATGTTAGGAAAGATATTACAGACCCTCGCTTTGCTGCTGTGAGGTATCAAAAGAAAAAAACTGAAGGACACACGTACAAGCCTTGCAACTGAGCACTCGGACATTTTTAGTGAATGTAAGAAAAAGCTGGATGCATCTTAGCAAACATGATGAGGAACATGTCCTGGAGTGCTTTACGTTTACAATAGGTCAGGTATCTCAAAGAGGTTACAGCAGGCACGTCCAAATGTTTTGTATTTTAGTGCTGTGCAGTTCCTCAAGATATAAACACTAACCATCTCTCAGGATTAATCATGTAATTAAAACACAGTTAGGGTCTTGCTACAAATGAATGCAAGAACAAAATACTGGAAATCCGTAACGAAGACAGAAAATGTTTAAAACGTTAAGCGGGTCTGGCAGCTTCTGTGCAGACAGAAATAGAGTCTATGGGTGGACTTTTCCAATTCTGGCCAGAGAGGTGGTGACGATGGGAAATTATTGAGCCCTGGTGAAATACTCGCCACCTTCTCATCACCTCACCAATTATGCTCATGGTGAGAAGGTCCATTGGGCAGTTTCTCGATCCACCAGCAATTAAGGCCTTTAAGTCGGAAATAAATGGGCAACTAATGGCCTTACTGCACTAATTAGCTGCTTTCCTGGAGGGCAAACATGTTGGCCAGCGTTCCCTGACATCGCAGGGAATGCTCCGTGGGTTATGACCATCCACTGATGTCAGCACCAGACAGGCACTAGCTTCACCACATCATCAGGTACATCTCAGATGAACTTATACTCCAGTACAAACACCTCACCATTGCAATCTGGAATACAGTGAGACCTTACATTGCAGTGCTGCTGCCAGGGCCCTTTGTAGGCAGGGACAGGCACCCACCTCATGCGTCAGAACAGGGTGCATTTTTGCAGTTTTTGCTCACTTCCTCAGCACTCACCCACTTTGTGTTTACTTGGAAGTTCACAGTAACTCTGCTGTGCCTTTCTGCAAAGGCTGGAGGCCAGGCAGCTTGCCATGCTTGTGAGAAACTGAATTGTCATGTTGGTATACAGCATGTAGCATTGTGCCATATCAATGCCACGCATGTGGCATATAGTAGCATCGTATCCATTAGACAGAACACATGCTTCCACTAAATAGCCATTTCTGAAAGTCTGAGGGGAGTCATCCTTAGCTTAGTCAAAGGGGGCTATAGTCAGTCAGGGTTCTGCTCCACCCCCATTCAGGAAAGATGGTGAAGTGAGTGAGTTGGAAACACTGAGAGCATATAGGGTGAGTAGCATGGGATTTTGGGGTAGGTGAGAGCCATTGACTTTAAGATTCTAAGATGTGACAGCAAAGTTAGGTTATTCAGCCCATCAGGTATGCTCCACCATTTCATAAGATCATGACTGATTTGATAATCGTCAATTCTACTTTCTGGCCCTTTCCCCATAACCCTTGATTCCCATACTGATTAAAAATCCATCTCAGCCTTGAATAAACTTAACTACTCAGCCTCAACAGCCTTCTCCGGTAAGGAATTCCACAGATTCACTACCATCTGAAAGAAGAAATTCCTCCTAATTTCTGTCCTAACTGCCCAACCTCTTACTCTGTGATGATGCCCTCTGGTCCTAGACTCTCCCACAAGGGGAAACAACCCCTTCACATCCACCTTGTCAAGTCCCATACCCATTCTCCTTACTTGGTCTCATCTACGTGTGATTCCAGACCCTCAACAACATGGCTGACTCCAGGCAATAAAAGATGGACAATAAATGTTGATCCAGCCAATGAAATCCAAGGACAAATAAAAGTTACATTTTTCAGGAAATGAGGGTTAAACACTGCAATCCAGTAACATACAACCAAACCCATAAGCCTTAGGGGAAATCCTACACTAATAAGTTCACTTCAAAATCTCCCCTCCCCCTACTGCATCCCAAAACCAGCCCAGCTCGTCCCCGCTTCCCTAACCTGTCCTTCCTCCCACCTATCCCCTCCTCCCACCTCAAGCCCCATCTCCATCTCCTACCTACTAACCTCATCCCGCCCCCTTGACCTGTCCGTCCTCCCTGGACTGACCTATCTCCTCCCTACCTCCCCACCTATACTCACCTTTACTGGCTCTATCCCCGCCTCTTTGACCTGTCTGTCTCCTCTCCACCTATCTTCTCCTCTATCCATCTTCTATCCGCCTCCCCCTCTCTCTCTATTTATTTCAGAACTCCTTGCCCCTCCCCCATTTCTGGAGAAGGGTCTAGGCCCGAAACATCAGCCTTCCTGCTCCTCTGATGCTGCTTGGCCTGCTGTGTTCATCCAGCTCTACACCTTGTTATCACTAATAAGCAACACATCGTTTCCTGATAATGACTTTAGAAATTAAATCTGATAATTATGGGATGTTAATTGTACATTTTTACAACATTTATGCTTCCCCTAAATATTTGATGGCAGGAGCATTCTTTACAGGATTTAGCTGCAGAATTAAATTCTGCGATAACATCCTGTATAGTTCCTGTCAGAGTATGGGTGCCAATTGGAACTTAATCTGGATGGAGTATGAGATTCTCTCTCACTGTCCTAATTCCTGTAACTGGTATCCTGCAAGAGGAAGTCATTGTTCAGCACAGTAAACTCTACACTTCCTATCTTTCCCCCACTCCACAGTCAACGGTTCTGACGTCCAAAAATAACTGCAGCATCATCAAACCCGAGGCACAATGCCAGACTGCACACAGAACAGACTCCAAGCAATGCTGCTCAAGGACAGACCTGGTTTATGATATCGAGCTGCTGCTCCTCAGGGACTCCAGGCAGAATTGTGAAGTTGCTAAAAAGTGAAAAATTATGCATAGGCAGCAGTTTAACTTCCTTTTAGTTGTTCTCAGAACATGGGTAGTGTCAGCTTATACTGCTGATGCCCAGTTACTCTCGGAGGTGGTGATTCTGCTTCTAAGACCAAGTGGCTTGCTTGGCCAGTTCAGTGAGCAGTTGGTCATAGAATCCCTACAGTATGGAAAGAGGCCATTCAACTCATTGAGTCAGTACCAACCCTCCAAACAGCATCCCACCCAAATGCCCCACCACTTCACCCTGCATTTTCCATGCTAATTCACCCAGCTAGGGCATCCCTGGACATTATGGGTAATTTTAGCATGGCCATTCCAACTAACCTGCACATCATAGGGCTGTGGAAGGAAACCCCCACAGACACGGGGAGATTGTACAAACTCCACACAGACAGTCAACCAAGATCAGAACCGAGCCTAGGTCCCTGGTGCTGTAAGGTAGCAACACTAACCACTAAGCCACTGTGCCATCCCAGTGTGGGTGTGCGTGTGCGTGTGGGTGTGCGTGTGCGTGTGGGTGTGGGTGTGGATATGGGTGTGGGTGTGGATATGGGTGTTGGTGTGGGTGTGGGTGTGGGTGTGCGTGTGGGTGTGGGTGTGGGTGAGGATATGAGTGTTGGTGTGGGTGTGGGTGTGAGTGTGGATATGGGTGTTGGTGTGGGTGTGCGTGTGGGTGTGGGTGTGGGTGTGGATATGGGTGTGGGTGTGGATACGGGTGTGGATATGGGTGTGGGTGTGGGACTCAGGTCCCATGTAATACAAGTGAAATATCTTAAGGTGAACTGGTTAAGTCAATCTGACAGTTTCATAGTCACTTACAATGATGCCAGCATTTCAATATCAGAGTTCTAAAAATGTCAAACTGACATAGCAGGATTTCAAGTCATCTTTGCTCGATCGCTGTGAGAGACGATGTTATGAAGTCAGACTTTATATATACATTCCCCAACAGAAGTTTCTTTTAAGATCTCATGGCTCTATATAATAAAAATGCAGGGAATTTATCCCGGTCTCTTGGCTAACATTCATTTCTCAAGTAGCATTGCAAAATCATGATTTGGTCATTACAGTGAGGTTGATGGGAGGTTGCTTTCCTCAGGTGGGCTGCTGCATTTCCCACGTTACGACAGTGATGACACTTCAGAAGGACTTAAGTGGCAGTGAAGCACATGGTGGGAGAGAAGTGTCCAGAGGTAATAAATGGTAGTATCGAAATGTAATTTATATATGTTCTTTAGACAGCGCCTTGCAAACCCACAACCACTACCACTTCGAAGGACAAGAGGAGCAGATATATATCGGAACACCACCACCTGCAAGTTCCCATCCAAACCATTCACCGTCCTGACTTGGAAGCATATCACCATTCCTTCACTGTCTCTGGGTCAAAATCCTGGAATTCCCTCCCTAATATCACCGTGGGTCTAGCTACAGCACATGGACTGCAGTAGGTTCAAGAAGGCAGCTCACCACCACCTTCTTAAGGGCAATTAGGGACTGGCAATATATGCTGGCTCAGTCAAGGACATCCAAATACCATGAATCAATAAAGAGGAAAAAGTTATTTTTGTTTTTAGTTGAGTAACGTAACCACTATGGTGCTATGTGCTTGTTTTAGAATGGCCTAGTGAATTTTACTTACATAAGTACCTTGATGGGTATGTGTCCTTTTAATGATATTTCTATATTTTAATTCTACGTATCTGTTTTATCAATCATGGCTGAGAAACTGAAAAGGGAATGAAAACACAGTAACATAAGCTTTCATTTTTCGGTGTTATCAGATATAAATGCCAAATCATTGCAGAATACTCAAAGCTTACCCTGGCAATTTCAGCATACGCTAGTCCCAGGATCCCCTCCCAGTTGGAACCATTGATGAAGAATTTGTCCGACTCGGTGATGGCAGCAATGTTTGCTCTGACTGAGACATTCGGACCGTGTGGAACACAGACGATATCTGTCCCGAGCTCCCCTTCCCATTTCCCCTGGGTGTATGGCACGTAGACACTCTTCCTCAGGTCCCGGTAAGTATTGGAGCTGAAACACAAAGTAATTTGTGGAAACTGTAAAGCTAAGTACACATGTTAAGGGAGGGCAAAAAAATAAGGGACGAGATTTGGAGTGTTAATACGTTCAACACCAACGTTATAAATGTTCACAGAATTCTCGGGTTCTCTCTATTAACACCTGGAAGGCCTGAGTGTGCTTTAAACAATAGGCTTGACACAATAAGGCAAAAACCTCCCAATTTCTTAATTTTCTGACTTTTAAGTAACTATTCTCCCATTTTCGGAGGTATGTAGAAAGCTCACTTGAAAGCTTCAGTGGTACCCATAAAATGAAGTGAAGTTACCATAGTTCTACCCTCTCATTGAGACAGACAGACAGCTGGTAATGAGTTTAACCTGAGGGTCAACATACCTCAGGCAAGGAAAGAGGTTGAGAAAGAGAAACCTTCATAGAAACCTCAGCATGTGAAGGGATTGAACCCATCCTGTTAGCATTACTCTGCCAACTCTCCAGCCAACTAAGTTAATTGATCCCCTGTCTCAGATATTAGGCTCAGGGATGACTCAGTTTTCAAACTGCCTTCATGCCCATCCTTCCTAACCTATTGTGCACCAGCCATCCTTATGCTCTCTCCCATTCTCAATGGACAATTACTTGACAATTAAAGGCCATGTTAGTCATAAGAACATAAGAACATAAGAACTAGGAGCAGGAGTAGGCCGTCCGGCCCTTCGAGCCTGCTCCGCCATTCAATAAGATCATGGCTGATCTTTTCGTGGACTCAGATCAACTTACCCGTGTTCTCACCGTATTCCTTAATTCCTTTATTGTTCAAAAAAAATCTACCTTATCTTTAAAAACGTTTACTGAAGTAGCGTCAACTACTTCACTGGGCAAGGAATTCCATAGATTAACAACCCTTTGGTGAAGAAGTTCCTTCTCAATTCAGTCCTAAATCTGTTCCCTCTAATCTTGAGGCTATGCCCTCTTGTCCTAGCTTCACCTGCCAGTGGAAACATCCTCTCTACTTCTATCTTATCTAGTCCCTTCATAATTTTATATGTTTCTATAAGATCCCCCCTCAATCTTCTGAATTCCAATGAATATAATCCCAATCTACTCAGTCTCTCCTCATAAGCCAACCTCCTCAACTCTGGAATCAACCTAGTGAACCTCCCTTGCACCCCCTCCAGTGTGGGTGATAGTCAACCACTATCAGCATGGCTTCCCTTCTGGAAATCCATTTATGTAGGAGCTTTTGAGATAGCAGAGACCCAAGATTTTTGTTCCTTCAGTGAGGGTTGGATTTAAAAATAGGTCCTATAGATGAAATGTTAATCAGGTTTCAATAGCCTTTTAGCTCAAATGTGACCCTCGCCAACAGTGTCAAATTGTGTTTTGTTTCAACTCTTCAAATTATAGCAAACTGCTCATTTGGACCCCTGAATATGCTACATTTCTTTGCATACAAACTTTTCCAACTGTTTGTCCAAGTGTTATCAGAAGCAAAATGTCAGGACATTAACAAATTTGATTATTCAGACTCCTGGTGTGTTTAAATAACAACTGAGAGAGCTACTGATGCTGTAAATCAGGAACAAAAACAGAAGTTGCTGGAAAAGCTCAGCAGGTCTGGCAGCATCTATGGAGAAACATCAGAGTTAATGTTTCGGGTCCGGTGATCCTATCCGAGGTAACGTCACCAGACCCAAAACATTAACTCTGATATTTCTTCACAAATGCTGCCAGACTTGCTGAGCTTTTCCAGCAACTTCTGTTTTTGTTCCTCTTGTATTTATGCTGGCACATTCCCTGTAGGCCGGAGTCAACTCCTAATTCAGTCAACAATTGGTTTTGGAAAGAGCATTGTCACTGTCCTTCTAGTTTTCTTCCCTTCCTCCTTCTTTGAAAAGACAGCTCACATTGATGTAAACATTCTGGCTAGTGGAAGCTCTCCAAAGGCTTATACAATATTCGGGGAGATGATGGCATAGTGGTGTCGAGCTATACAGGATAATACTCTGGAGACATGGGCTCATATAAGTTCATAGGAACAGCAGTAGGCCATTCAACCCCTCTGCTCTGCTAATCTGTGGCTTAACTCAATTTGCCTGCCTTGGGCCCATATCCCTTCATAATCTTGCTTAATAAAAATATGTCTATCTCAGATTTAAACTTAACAATTGAATTAGCACCACCCGCCATCTGAGGAAGAGAGTTCCAAACCTCTTTGCATATGAAAGTGCTTTCTAACATCTGTCCTGAATGGCCTGTCTGTAATTCTTAGACTATGTCCCCGGTTCTAGAATCTTCAGCCAGTGGAAGTAGTTTATCATTATCTACCCTGTCTTTCCGTGTTAATAACCTGAAAACATTGATTAGATCACTCCTTAACATTCTAAATTCTAGAGAATAAAGGCCTAAATTGTCTAATCTCTCCTCATAACTTAACACTTACCATCTTATAAACCTGTGATGAACTTCCTCAAGGACTAAAACACCCTTTCTAAGGGGTGGTGCACAGATCTGCTCACAGTACTCTAACTGGGGCCCAACTAGGATTTTGTATAACTGCAGCATAATGTCTGCATTCTTATACTCCGATCCTTTATATATGAAGACTAGCATTCCATTAGCTTTCTGGACTATTCTCTGCACGTTTTTAGTGGCATTTCAAACAGCAATGCACCTGAACCCACAAATCTTATTGGACATCCAATGGATGCAACTTTGTGCCTTCCAAAATATACCCTGATCTATGCTTTCTCACCTGATCTATGTTTTCTCAGTCTGAAATGGATAACCACATACTTGCTTATTTTAAAATCTGTCTGCTGCAGCTTTGCCCATTCATCCAATCTATCAATATCCGAAATAAAAGCCGAAAGAACTGCAGATGCTGTAAATCAGGAACAAAGACAGAAGTTGCTGGAAAAGCTCAGTGAGTCTGGCAGCATCTGTGAAGAAAAATCAGAGCTAACGTTTTGGGTCTGTTGACCCTTCCTCAGAACTGTTGGTAGCTAGGAAAATGTTTGTTTATATGCAGAAGATAAGGTGGAGGGAGGGGGTAAGGAGTAAATGATAGGTAGGGATAGAGCCCAAAGATAGAGAAGAACAGTTGGGCAGACAAAAGAGTTGATAATGATCTGGCTAGAAGGGTGAATAGCTGTTAGTGGAGAATATCCTGTTGTAATTTTATGCTGTCATCAACACTGTGTATAATACTGCCCAATTTTGTGTTGTCAACAGATTTGGATATGTGATTTTTTTATGCCATTAGTGAATATTGTGAATAATTGAGGGCCCAAAACAGATCTCTGTGGGGTACCGCTAGTCAGGTCCTGCAAATTTGAGTACTTACTCATTATTTCAAATCTCTGGTGCCTGCCACTCAACCAATTTCCTATCCATGTCAGTAATTTGCCCTCAATTCCATGGGCTTCCATCTTAACTAACAGTCTCTTGTGTGGGACTTTCTCAAAAATCTTCTGGAAGTCCATATAAACAAGATCCAATGACTTACCTCTGTCCACTACCTTTGTCACCTCTTCAAAAAACCCTTACGAAGCTTGTCAGGCATGACCAACCCTTTATGAATTCATGCCGACTCTCCCTAATAAATTGATAGCTGGTGGAATTTAAACTTTATCAATAAAATCTGAAATATAAACCTAGTCTCAGTGACTGTGATGATGTTGATTGCTGTAGAAAACTATCTGGCTCACAAATGGTTTATAGGGAAGGAAATTTGCTGTTCTTACCAGGACTAGCCTATGTAACTCCACACATATCTCAATTGGGTTCACTCTTAATTGCCCTCTGAAGTAGCCTCACAATCACTCGATTCAAGGGCAATTAGGAAGAGCAATAAATGTTGCCAGTGACTAATGTTGCACGAAAAGAATATTTACAAACTTTCCCAAATACGTCTTGCCCCTGGGACACTTGGTGGTGGGCAGCTTCACACCTAAATTACCTTTTCTCCTCATCTAACTTACTGTTATAGAGTCATAGAGATGTACAGCACAGAAACAGACCCTTCGGTCCAACTTGTCCATGCTGGCCACATATCCTAATCTAGTCTCATTTGCCTGCATTCGGACAATATCCCTCTAAACCCTTCCTATTCATGTACCCATCCAGATGCCTCTTAAATATCGTAAATGTACCAGCCTCCACCACTTCCTCTGGTAGCTCATTCCATACACGCACTACCCTCTGTGTGAAAAATCTGCCCTTCAGGTCCCTTTTAAATCTTTCCCCTCTCACTTTAAACCTATGCCCTCTAGGCTTGGGCTCCCATGCCCTGGGAAAAAGACCTTGACTGTTCACTCTATCCATGCCCCTCATGATTTTATAAACCTCTATAAGGTCACCCCTCAGCCTCTGATGCTCCAGGGAAAACAGCCCCAGCCTATTCAGACTCTCCCTATAGCCCAAACTTTCCAACACCAGCATCGTCCTTGTAAATCTTTTCTGAACTCTTTCATATTTAACAATGTCTTTCCTATAGCTGATCCTCCCTAGTCCAAAGGTACCGAGGTCAAATTAATGTGCCCAAGCCTTGCTGCTGCCAACTCACACAGCAAAGGGCAAAGTTTGGGTCTTCTGGATACATATGGCTCAATGACATGGCACTTAACCACAAAACCATTTGAAGCTGAGCTTCACATTTTACTTTTAGAATCACAGAATGATTAAGGTGCAGAAGGAGACCATTCAGCCCATTGTGCCTACACAGGTCCATTATCTAGTGCCAATCTCCTGCCTTATCCCCATGTCCCTGCACACGTTTCTCTTTAAAGAAAGATCCAACGTCCTTTTGAACGCCTCAACTGAACCTGCCTCCACCACATTTGCAGGCAGCGCATGTCAGACCCCGACAAAGTGCTGTGTGAGAATGATGTTCTCATATCACCCTCCAGTTTAGAAGCACAGAATTTTGCAACACGGGAGTCTCTTGACCCCTCGTGAGCTTGTTAGGTCTCTGAAAAAGGTTAGTCCCACTTTCCTGCCTTTTAACAATTCAAACGTCAAATGTCAGCAGGCTTGCCAATCTCTTGATGAATTAATAACGAGCAGATCAAACTCCGCTTTGCCCTTGTTGGCCTCGCCAAATTAATGCGAGATATTTCTCCCATAAAGTCAACAGACGTGTCGACACAAATCTGGCTCATTCACAATGAGTTCATGCAAACAGCTTCACTGTTTGTTGGCACTGTGCTATTCTAGGTACACATGGGCGACCTGCTGCCTTGCTGACTTCCACACATGGTGAGTGCTATCCCCTGGCAATCTGTTTGGAACATCTGCCTTGCTCACATTGCTGTAGCCCTGTCTACAGGGACAGGTGAGGTGGAAATCAGAAATAACAACACAAAGGGATGGCTAAACCCAGCAGGTCTGGCAGCAGATGTGGGGAGAGAAGCAGAATTAATGCCTCATGTCCGATATGAAGTGAAGCGGAAAACATTCTACCAGAGGGATGAAGCATGACCCTTTGCTCCTCTCTCACACAGGGTAGTAGTTGCTGCCAACAGAAAACATGAATGGTTGCCATTTAGCTCATTGTGGTTTGAAACAGGCCTGGCCTGAACTTTTCTTCCCCTCTATATAATCAGGCAGGGCCTCCAGCCAAAAGCATATTGTTACAGTGTTGTTCCTGATGCTCTGAACCTGATCCCATAATGTGAATGGGATGAATCCAAAGCATCAATAGTCTGACTGTGTCATAGCTCTGCAGTTTAACTAAGGCGTCAGTTAAGGCTGGGCATTCCTGGTGTCAGCTCAGCTCCATGGCGGCATTCTCATCTCTGAGTCAGAGGGTTGTAAGCATTCCAAGGACTTTAGCACTTGATCTGAGCTGATATTTCAGTGCAGTGCTGAGGAAACACTGCATTTTCAGAGGTGTCATCATTTGCCTGAAATGTGAAATGGAGGCCCTCAATCAGTTCAATGTAAAGGATCACGTCAATCATTGAAAAGTTACAGCACAGAAGGAGGCCACTTGGCCCATCATTTCCATGCTAGCTTTCTGCAAGAGTAACTTAGTTAGTTTCATTCCCAATTTGTCATTGAATCTGCCTCCAGTATGCTCTCAGGCCATATATCCCAGATCTTAACCACTCACTGCATTAAAAAGCTGCTCATTATGTTGCTGTTGGTCCTTTCACAAGTTATCTTAAATCGATGTCCGATGGTTCTCAAACTTTCTGCCAACAGCTCTGGCTTGTCTCTATCTGTTCTATTTAGACCCCTCCTGATTTTGAACCTCTATTAAACTCCCCCACAATTTTCTTTTCTCAAAGGCGAGCAACTCAAGCTTTTTTATTCTATCTGGAAAACTGAAACCTTTTAGCCTTAAATCTTGCTTTGAATCTTTCCTGTACTCTAAAACCAGAGTTAAACTCTATATTCCACCTGAGTTCAAATCAGTGATCCTTGCTTTTGAGCTCTAGGGCTCTGTAAGTACAGTCCAATGTCCTGAATTACTTTTTAACCGCTTTGCCAACCTGACCTGAAACCTGGAACATTTCATGCATGTAGCCCAGCATCTCTCTGCTCCTGCAACTCCTGAAAAATTTCATCTTGCCTTTCTTCATTCTTCTTAAGAAATCGTATCACTTTGCACTTCTCAGCATTAAATTTAATTTGCCACCTTTCCGTCCATTTCAGCAGCTTATCTATGTCCTCTTGAAGTCTATTCCTGACCTCCTCGGTTCTCAATACAGGACCTTCATCATTAATAGAGATGGCATAAAGGAGGGGTTCTTACACCAACCCTTGGTGAACCCCACTCTCTACTGCCCTTCAGTCTGAAAAAATAACTATTCATCACAACTCATTGCTTCCTGCTAGTGAGCCAACACTTTTATGCCATAGCCTTCAACTTGCTGGTAAATCTGTTATGTTGTACTGTAGCAATTGCCTTTAGATGTCCATGTACACAACATCAACTGCATTGCCCTCATCTAACCTCTCTATAAATGCATTAAAATCTCAATAAAGTTAATTAAATGCAATTAGTCTTTTCCAAACAAGGAAAAATATGGAAATCTCTTGGTTCATATTTAATCTTCAATTTAAACTGGTCATTTATCATTGCTACTTGTGACAGCTTATGCCAAAATTGGCTGCTGTGCATCCTAAAGCAATGACTAGACTTCAAAATAATTCACTAGCTTTGAACTGTTCTAAGTACATGAAAAGCTGTGACAGAAACGCATGTTATGATTTGGAATGTTGTTCCTAAAGCTTTGGATTGCCCTGATTATTAGTATTTGTACACAAGTAGAGGGGATAGATAAAAAAAAAGACTGAATGGATCACACAATTCTGGCAGCCTCCATTCTGGCGTGGTTGCAGCCTGATGGTCAGATCTGATTTCAAACAAAAGCAAACTGCCCTTTCTTTTAATCTCAATAAGCCTCCAGACATAGAGGTCAATTTGTTTAATTTATGCTTGGGTAATTTTAGTGAATTTCCTTGACTTTGGCAGTCAAGAAAACGATGGGGACATGTATAGTGTCCTACGTCTGCCTCTTGTCTGTGAAGAATTAGAAAACAGCATTATCTTAATTAGACAGCAGTGACTGATGTGTATTAGTGAAGATTTATTTGGAGCACAGAGCTCCTGAGACTTTCAGCACATCAACAGATTGGCATTCACAAGACTCAGATCATACTGAATAATAGTGATCTACACTGGGGAGCTGGCACCCATGACAACCAGGAACAGCTTTGTTTGCTGCAGTTTTTTAAATATATTTTTACATTCTTGTCACTTAACCCCTTAATAGGCTAAGTTTCCATTTCAAGCTTGTGAGCTTTCAAAGCACAAAGTATAGTTCAAGACCTAATCAGAAATTCCTGAGTCAAGTGGAGCACATCCACGAGGGAACTTCCCCACAAAATTCCCTTTTGAAGCTGAGACCTTAAATAAGGGCAATTATGACGGCTTGAAAACAGAGCTGGCTAAAGTGAACTAATTAGACTATGTTAAGGGATAGGTCAACATAGATGCAGTAGCAGACATCTAAGGGGATGTTTCATAATTGACAAGCTTGATACATTCTAACAAGAAAGAAAAGTTCTAACCCCAACCCTAACCCATGTGTGGCCAACTAAAAGATAAAAGATCGCATCAAATTTAATTTAAAAAATTGTGCCAAGATGGGTGTCAAACCAGAAGACTGAACAGAACATTAAAAAAAACAGAAACTCATGACTAAAAGATTAATGCGGAGGGAAAAATTACAGTACAAGAGAAAGCTAGCTCGAAATCTAAAACACGTAGTAAGAGTTTATGTAGATATTTAAGAAAGGAAAGAGTTAACAAGATGAGTTTTGGTCCTAAAGGGAGCGAATTTGGGTATTGATAATGGAAAATAAGGAAATGGCAGACGAATTGAACAGGTACTTGCACATTTTTTCACTGGAGAGGATACAAGTAATAACTCAGGAATAGTTGTAAATCTCAAATAGAAGGGAGAAAATCGCAATCACCAGGAAAGTGGTACTGAACAAATTGTTAGAACCTCGGCTGAGAAATCTCCAGTTCCTGATGGACTTCACTCTAGGGTCTTAAAAGAATTTGCTCGTGAGATAGTCCATGCATTGAATTTTCCATAATTCCTTAGATTTGGGGAAAGATTCGGAGTTTGGGAAATAGTGAATTGAATACTTTTACTCAAAAGGAAAGGAGACAGAAAGCAGGAAACTTCAGGCCAGTTAGCATTACATCTGTCATGTTACATGTTAGAAGTTATTATTAAAGATGTTACTGAAGAGCATTTAGAATTCAAACTCAAGACATTCAGGTGCAATGAACATGGTTTTGAGTAAGGGAAATTATAGCTGATACATGGGAACGCCCCCACCTGCAAGTTCCCCTCCAAACCACTCACCATCCTAATTTGGAAATATTTTGCCATTCCTCCAATGTTGCTGGGTCAAAATCCTGGAAATCCCTCCTTAATGACACTGTGGATCCACCTACAGCACATGGACTGCAACGGTTCAAGAAGAGAGTTCACCACCACCTTCTCAAGGGCAACTAGGGACGGCCAATATATAATGGCCGGTCAACTTGACATCCCACAAGTGAATAAAGGAAAACAATTTATTGATATTCTTTGCAGATGTAATAAATGCTGTGGATGAAGGGGAATGGGTGGATTCATTGTATTCAGATTTCCAGAGATATTTGATAATGTGCCATAGCAAAGGTTATTGTTGAAGATAAAAGCTCATGGTATAGGACTTAAAATATTGACACGGATAGAAGGCTGACTAGTTAACATGCACCAGAGTGTATGTATCAATGGGTCATTTTCTGGTTGGCAAGACGTAAGGAGTGTTATGCCACAGGAAGTAGTGCTGGATCTCAATGTTTTACAACTTATATCAATGTGTTGAAGGGACTGAAAGTATGGTTGCTAATTATGGAAACAGCAGAAAGGTAGATAGGAAAGTAAATTGTAAAGTGGACATAAGAAGGCTTAAATGGGTACAGTTAGGTGAAGTGACTGGGAAAAGATGTAGCCAATAGAATACTTTATGGGAAAACGTGAAACTGTTTATTTCGGCAGGCAGGAAGAAATAAAAAGTGCACTATTTACATGGTGAGAGATTACCAAGCTCTGAGATGCGGAGGGATCTGGGTGTTTGAATGCATGTATTGCAATAACTTGGTATACAGACACAGCAAATAATTAGGAAAACTAAAGAATGTTGTTGTTTATTCCAAGTGGAATTGAATACAAAAGTGTAGAGGTTATGTTTCAATTACAGAGCATTGATAAGACCACATATGGGGTACTGTGTAAAGTATTGATCTCCTTATTTAAGGAAGGATGAAAATATGTTGCAAGCAGTTTTTGAAGGAAAAGGTCTTCTAGACTAATATCTGGAATGTCTATGCCTCTATCCACTGGAGTTTAGAAGAGTAAGAAATGACTTAAATGAAAGACACAAGATCCCGAGGGGTCTAAAGAGGTTAAGTGTGGAAAGGATATTACCACTTGAGGGAGAATCTAAAAGTAGAACTATTTTAAAGTAAGGGATCACTCATTTGAGACGAGATAAGGATGATTAAATTTTCGCTGAAGGTTGTGAGCCTTTAGAATTCTTTTCCTGAAAATACTGTGGAAGCAGAGTCTTTGGTTATTTTTAAGGCAGAGGTACATAGAGATATATAGTACTGAAACAGGCCCTTCGGTCCAACATGTCCATGCCAACCAGATATCCTAAATTAATCTAGTCCCATTTGACAGCATTTGGTCTATATCCCTCTAAACCCTTCCTATTCATATACTCATGCAGATGCCTTTTAAATTTTGTAATTGTACCAGCCTCCACCACTTCCTCTGGCAGCTCATTCCATACACACACCACCCTTTGCATGAAAGAGTTGGCCCTTAAGTCTTTTGTAAACCTTTTCCCTCTCATCTTAAACCTTTGCCATCTAGTTTAGGACTCTCCTACCCTGGGGAACAGACCTTGGCTATTCACCCTATTCATACCCCTCCTGATTTTATAAACTTCTAAAGGTCACCCCTCAGCCTCTGACACTCCAGAGAAAATAGCCCCAGCCTATTCAGCCTCTCCCTATAGCTCAAACCCTCCACTCCCCCAACCCTGACAACATGCTGGCGAATTTGAGGGCAGGGTGGAAGGTGTTGGAAAAGTTGATTTTATTCCCCTGCACCCACATTTAAACGAATTCCATGCACACCATGATGTTGAGCTCTTTTTCTGCCGCTTCTGCCTCCATGCCTATTTGTTGAGGAGCTCAACTGGTTCGTCAACTTCACCAATACCTTTCACCCCAACATCAAATTCACCTGAGATAGTAGGAACTGCAGATGCTGGAGAATCTGAGACAACAAGGTGCAGAGCTGGATGAACACAGCAGGCCAAGCAGCATCATAGGAGCAGAGCTCCTATGATGCTGCTTGGCCTGCTGTGTTCATCCAGCTCTGCACC
>NC_063363.1:7801818-7806537 GCF_021869965.1 Rhincodon typus
TTATCTCAGATTCTCCAGCATCTGCAGTTCCTACTATCTTAGAATAAATAGATGCTTGATGACTGGTGCAGACACAATGGGCCTAAAGGTCTTTTCCATGCTGTAAAAACTGTATGACTCTTGCTTAGAAGCAGTTTTTATTTCAATGTTACTTATCCATTAATATTTCTATTGTTTTGGTCCTTTCTTTAATTTATAAATTACACTATTCAAATGTCCTTCTGAAGAAGCGTCTAGGCCCGAAATGTCAGCCTTCCTGCTCCTCTGATGCTGCTTGGCCTGCTGTGTTCCCAGCTCTACACCTTGTTATCTCTATTTATTCTAATCCTATTTTCCAGCACTTGGTCTATACCCTTGCATGTTATGGTGTTTCAAAGTGCCAATCGAAATACCTCTTAAATGTCTTTATCACCCCTTTCGGCAGTGAGATCCAGATACACACCACCCTCCAGGTAAAAGAAATCTTCAAACTCCTTTAAAACTCCCAGTCCTTACCTTCAAATGGAGCCCCTTGCTTATTGATTCCTCTAATAAGAAGAAACCTTTCACCATATCTACCCTATCTATGCTCCTCATAACTTTATACACCTCAATCAAGACACCCCCAGTCTTCGGTGCTTGAGGGGAACCAACGCCAGCCTACTTAACCTGTTCAGAGATGTTATTACACACATCTAGAGCAGGTGGGACTTGATCCCTATTCCTCACAGCTGAATCTCATTGAGATTGACCCTACAGAAACATCACAGAAACAATCAGAGATAGTAGGAACTGCAGATGCTGGAGAATCTGAGACAACAAGGTGCAGAGCTGGATGAACACAGCAGGCCAAGCAGCTGCATAGGAGGATGATGATTGGGTTGTTTCACGCTGTTTCTGTGTGAGATGTGCCGCCCTTGCTGTTATGCGTTGGTACATCACCCGTCTGATTTTCGATCAGAAGATCCTTTCATCACAGAAACGATGTTGTCCTGAATCTTTCTGAGTGCGCAGTATGTGCCGGTCCCTCGAAGATTACTGCAAAGCACTAAAGGGGACAGGCAACATCCTGGTGAATCTCCTCTGCACCTTCTCCAACACAATCACATCCTTCCGATAGCGTGGAGACCTGACTGCACACAGTGCTCCAACTCTGGCCTAACTAACTGACCTCCCCAGCAAGATGCATGCATGCATTGCTGCACAGCATTCAGAGATTGTTGTGCAGTGCAACAATACGCTGCATACAAACCGACATCCCCTTTAATGCTGTGCAGCAATCTTCACTGCGCACTCAGAAAGATTCAGGACAACATTGTCTCTGTGATGTTTTTGTTGGATCAATCTCAATGGGAAGCACCAAAAAAAAACTCTCACAGATTCAACCAGAACATCATCAATAAATTAATCCTAACTCAAGTTTCCATAAAATTTTATTACTTTTCACAATATACAGCCAGTTATAAAAATAATAGAAACCAAAACTAAACCTAATTCAATTCACTGACTCCCACACACCAGTACTGAAGCCCAGCTGGGTGAGATGAGGCTCAGTCCAGAGAAAAAAAGAACAAAGCTACCTTACTCCCGTAACAAAATATCTTATATAGCAGCACAAATAAAAAGACAGAAATTAACTCTCCATTGTGCCAATTTGTTTCTCTGTCATCTCCTAGTTTCTTCTGTCCTCAATCTTTTGTCCCCATTTTCTCTCTTTTTCCATAGCACCTGATGGATTTCTCTCTCTCTTCCTCCCTCCCACCCACTTCCCCCACGGCACTCCCCATACTCCCTGGTTTGTTTTACTCTCTCCCTCTCCCTCTCCTACTTTATGTTTCTGCCTCTCAGGTCTTAAGGAAGTTGCAAGCAATTTCCATTGGCTGTGACACCATTATCCTCACAACCAGCAATGTGCTTCCATATAATGGGTGAGGATGGGGTACTTGAAGGTTTGGTTACAAGGCACCACATCCAGGGTACTGTACATGAATACACAATGCACACCAGGACCGTACCTCCAGAGTTGCCAACAGCAACACTTGGGAGACTATTCTGATGACTCCCACCCAGAAGAACAATATGGGGAACCTCAGTACTGACCCATAGATGGCAGCCATGGTTTTCGCTGACTTGGGCTCTGATACACCTTCTCTGAACCTCTTGAATTCTTTACTTCCCATTCCAGAAAACCCAATGCTTTTGGTTACCTGCCCCATTATCTACATGAGGTGCCAGCGTCGAAGGCTGTTTGTGAACTATCTTAGAACGTTTTACAGTCCTAAACATGTTAGATAAAGGGAAGGTGTTGAATACAAAAACAAAAGAATTCTCATTCATTTGATTTTCCTGGCTCCATCTATTTTAGAGCTAATCTGATGACTATTTAATATCATTTTGCCACCATGAATAAACATACCTATATTTCTTTGGCAATTATATATTGCTTTAATTCTCTCTCTGATGCTTCAGTTGAGCTAGGAGTCTGACCGAGGAGTTCATTTTAAGCATCTAACGGTTGCTGTTTGAAAGAGTAATCAGCCATCATTAAAACCAACAGAATTATAGCAATTGTTATGACCAGATCCTGATTGAATAATGGCTTTTAAAACAAACTTTTATAGCAAGTAAATTTGTTTTATTGACCAAATATCTCTCTAATATTATCTAGATGTCAGTCAGAAGTCCAACTAAGCTACCTTCCCTATAAAACAATATATCATGAAAGTGGTTCATGAGTTGTAAAATATTGATTCTAATGCAGCAACACTAAGGATAATAATTCATGTGAATTTTTTTAGTTTAGGGGGAATTGTTTGTTGCATGCAATGCTTCTAAATTTGCCCTTGTGACTTCTCTAGCTTCCAACCTGCCCTCCTCTGCTGCTTTTCCATGAACTGTATTGATTCCTTTCATTACTCCAGAAATTGGATTTTGTCTGTCTTCATCTTATCTTAATGACAATAGATTTAGCTTCTTCCACTTCTGCTAACATTTCAATGATTTTTTAAAAATTCACAGGATGTGGATATCGCTGGCAAGACTACTGTTCATTGGCCAGTGGGCAGTTAAGACCAACATCTAGCCCAGACTAGGTAAGGATGGCAGATTTTCTTTCAAAAGGACATAAGCTTTTACAACAACTGGCACAAGGTTAATTTTTCATTCCAAGTGTTATTGAATTAAAGTTTCACCATGTGCTGTAGTGGAATTTGAACCCATGTTCCCATAAAGCAAGAGCTAGTAAGAACTGCCGATGCTGAAGTCAGAGATAACACAGTGTGGAGCTGGAGGAACACAGCTGGCCAGGCAGCATCAGAGGAGCAGGAAAGGTAATATTTCGGGTCGGGACCCTTCTTTAGAAAGAAAAGCTTCCATAGCCAGCAACATCCTGGTAAATCTCTTCTGAACCCATTTTTTCTGAAGAAGAGTAATCCCAGTACAATGGTACCAATCAATAGCTGAGCATTAAACACTCAGAAAGGAGAAAAGAAAGGTTTGCATTTTAATAGCAACTTTTACAAAGATGTCGCAAAGTATTTTATGACCAATGGAGTGCTTTTGATGTATAATCACTGTTGTACTGTAGGAGGCAGAACAGCTATTTTGTGCATAGTTGTTAACAATGTCTGTGGGGTCAAACTGTATTTAGTCTCCCAAAGTACTTTTCCTTGTGTCCATCGAATGTCCTGCAAGAGCCTTTTATTCATAGCGTTGTACCCATACATTTGCCCACTATCTCTTCCAGTTCTTTCCACATAATCAAGACACTGACACAACATAACATCATTAAACATCATCACCGCATCTCCTCCTGAGCTAGATCCCTGGAGGCTAACTTCCAATAGATGCTTCTGAGGCAACTCAGAGGCATCGCTATTTTGAGAGGCATCATTTTAGAAAACTAAGCAGGCAGAGGTCTTCCAAGCGAAACCCTCTGGCTTCACTGCACCTCCCCCAAACCACAACCACACACCACCCCCACCACCCTCCTACCACTACTACCACCCTCCTACCACTACCACCCAGTCTGGGAGAACATCTCCATAGAGCAGGTACTGCTCCATTGCTGGCAGATTGCTCACAAACCTAATTGCCTCAAATTGAAGCCTTAAAATTACACGTTGGCTGCCCACCACCAGATCCAAGGCATCAGATCCAAGTTAAAGCCACCCCTGGAAAGTTGCCTGGCAGTGAGTCGAAAAGTCATCCCGATACTGCTCCTACCTGTTTTCCTCGCCCTCTTCTTCAGCCTGCTAGACCTAACATGTTGGAACTGGGAAAGTTCAGCCCTACATTATTTTTATTAACTTCACTTGACTTCCTCAACCTGCCTCAGTGCATGAAGACAATGACCATGTTCCCGTGTTAGTTAGAGTACAGTCTCTGAAGGCACTTTATGTACTTTAAGGAGAATGGGTTAAAAAATAAACTGCGTTCATTTGTTTTCCACCTCTTGACTCTGAGGGAGGAAACCAAGTAACCATTATAAGAAAACGATCACAGGACAATTCAAATAGAAATGTCAACAGCAGGCAAATGTTAAGATTGGTATTTGTGATAAGTAAGAGTGATACACAGGCTGTTGCTCACATGTTCAAGTCAATGTGGGCCACTCCTAATGAGTGGCATTTGATTTTCATGGTTTGTAGCACCAGAAATCAACTGCTGTTACAAAACAGCCAACTGCTACATTCACACACACACACACATATAGACACACACACACACACACACACACAC
>NC_063363.1:7806637-7816943 GCF_021869965.1 Rhincodon typus
ACACACACACATATAGACACACACACACACACACACACACACACACATATAGACACACACACACACACACACACACACACACACACACACACATACACACACACATAGACAGACACACACACACACACACACATATAGACACACACACACACACACACACACACACATATAGACAGACACACACAAACACACACACATATAGACACACACACACACACACACACTGCATTCTGCTCCAAGTAACAGGACTGGGAAATTTGATTTGGTATCTATAAATGAAGATTAACTATTATAATTTTATTAGTGAAGCAGCTAATTCCTAGTAGCTGGGATTAACTGTTTTCACATCCCCACAAAAGGTTATTAATTATGAATGAGTCATGAATCCAATCTTGTTTATTTAAATATTTCTTCTATGCATCAAAGATTAAAACCTTTCTCGAAGAATTTGCTTCTCTGTTAATTTTCTTTCCCCCTTTTTCAGAAGGTGCTGACCTTCTCCAACATGTTATTAAAGAAGCAGATAATCTATTCCCCCAGCACTTCAATCAAATCCTTCTTCTTCATGTTGTGAGTCAGGACAGAAAATTGCAGCAGGCTATTCGTCCTGAGCAGATTATGCAGCCACAGTTCTATCCTATCCCAGTCTGAAATGCATATACTTACAGCAGGAATGGTCTGACAAGATTAGGTTTAGGATCCCTAGTTATTTTGGTTTGCACTTCCTGACCTGACGGTTTCGACCACTTTCACCTCTGAATCATAATCTCCAGAATCATATCCCATTCCACAGACCTGAATACATCATCAAGGCTGAGTTCAATCCAGTTCTGAGGATTATATACTTGACCCAAAATGTTAGCTCTGATTTCTCTCCACAGACGCTGCCAGACTTGCTAAGCTTTTCCAGCAAAGTTCATGTTTGTTTCTGATTTACAGCGTCCGCAGTTCTTTTGGTTTTTGCACAACCAAGGTTGACAGTCTGGGTGCAGTGCTGAGGGAGTGTCGCACTGTTGCAGGTGCTGTATTTCAGATGAGACGGTAAACCAAAGCCCAGTCTTGGCCTATGTAATGTAAATGTGCAGGAGTCACTTTGTGCACAGCAAGTCCTCACAAACAACAATGTGATAATGGCCAGATAATGTATTTTAGTGATGTTGATCGAGGAATACATTTCAGACAGGACATCTCAGAGCACGCCCCTGCTCTTCTTCAATAGAGAACTTAAGTACTAGGAGCAAGAGTAGGCCATCAAGCCCCTTGAATCTGCTCTTCCATTTGATATGATCATGGCGGACCTCATCTCACTTTCCTGCCCGCTCTCCATAACCCTTTAACACATTATTCATTAGAAATATGTCTATCTCCTCTTTAAATGTACTCAACGTCCCGATGTCCATGACACTTTGAGGTAGCGAATCCCACAGACTCACTAGTCTTTGAGGGAAGGGATTTCTCCTCGTCTCTGTTTTAAATCTGCTATCCCTTATACTAAATTGCTCCACATGTGGAAACATGCTTTCCATATCAGCTTTGTCAATCCCCTTTAGCAAAGAGTGCCCTGACATCTTTCACAGCCATCTGAGAGAACTGACAGAGCCTCAGTTTAAATTGAAAAGGCAGCATCTCTGAGAAAGTAACACTCTCCCAGTACTACACTACGGCATCAGCCTTAACTTTTTCACTTAAGTTAGAGATTCTTTCCTAATCAAACGTGGTACTACTCACCTCTGGAGCAGGTAGAACTTGAGCCTGGGACCTCCTGGCTCAGGGGTCAGGTCACTACCACAGCACTACAAGCACTCTTATAATCTAAAGGGAGACATGAATTTTCTGATTTGGAAGTGAATGTACTGCTCACTGGCCCTTAGCTTAAATGACAGAGATTGTGATGCTATTTGAAGCAAAGCTGTAGGGTTTCTCATCTTGTTCCCTGGTTAATATTAATCCTGCAATTAACATTACTAAAGAAGATTATTTTGTTACTCCATATTGCTATTTGTGGGAGCATGCTGTGTGCAAATTGGCTGCCACGTTTCCTACTTTGCAACAGTGACTACAATTCAAATTAACTGAAGTGACCGTTAAGTGTCTTAGAATGTCCTGTGATTGCGAATGGCACCACATAAATGCACAGTTTTCCCTTACGCTATCACTTCCACTATAGAAACTGCCTACACAGTATGAACTACAGATCAAAACCAGTATCTCCACATTAGCAGCAGTAGGTACAGGCTCAGTGGTTAACATTGCCGCCTCACAGCACCAGAGACCTGGTTTGATTCCACGATTCCACCCTTGGACTACTGTCTGTGTGGAGTTTGCACATTCTCCCCGTGTCTGCGTGGGTTTCCTCCGGGTGCTCCAGTTTCCTCCCACAGTCCAAAGATGAGCAGGTTAAGTGGATTGGCCATGGGAAATATAGGGTAGGGAGTGAGTGGGATGCTCTTTGGAGGGTTGGTGTGGACTTGATGGGATGAATGGTCTGTTTGTACACTTTAGGGATTCTATAATCTGAGGGTAGTCAGAATGGGAGCTGTTCCACTCCTGTTATACAAGAAGGAATATGGGCTAAATGCTGGCAAATGGGACTAAATCTATCTAGGATATCTAGTTGGCATGAATGAATTGGACCGAAGAGTCTGTTTCTGTGCTGTACATCTCTATGACTCTAAAACAATTTGTTTTGTTGATTAAACTAAAAGTGAATGGGGTTCACAAAATCAAAAAATTATAAACTTTTTTTTATCAGCTCTGTACTTCCTAGTAGTCATGATTAACTGTTCTATAAATAACATGGAATAAATGACTGGTAGGAAATGATTACTAAGCTCCAAGTTAATGGAAAGCCTTGAGATGTTATAAATGGAGAGAATTCCTAATGAACTACTTAGTAAGTAAACTAGTCCCGAGGATCTTTTTACATTTTTCAAGTAGCTGTTTGTGTTGGAACCTTAGGTTGAGAAATAAAATTACAAATTAATACAATGCATTTACAGCACTCAAACAAGCAATCCCCACAGCAGTAACTACACCCCATAAAGTCTCCTCCTCCTCTCAACATATCCTATTTCTCTCTCTCTTCCACCTCCTTACAATGCTTTCTCTTAAGATCTGTGCATGCTATTCATCTTAATCACCCATTGTGATAGCAAGTCCTGCATTCTCTCCACACTCTTGAGTAAAGAAGCTTTTCCTGAATTCCCAATTAGAATCATTGAACGGAAAAAAGCCATTCGACCCAGTGAGTCTGCACCAACCCTCCAAAGAGCATCCCATCCAGACCCAAACCCACCCCTAGCCCTATCCCTGTAACCCTGCATTTCCCATGGTTAATCCAACTAGCCTGCACGTCCCTAAACACAACAGGGCAATTTAGCATAGCCAATCCACCTAACTTGCAAATCTTTGGACTGGGGGAAGAAACCAGAGCACCCAGCAGAAACAGGGAAAATGTCAAAACTCCACATAGTCATCCAAGGCTGGAATTGAACCGGGGTCCCTGGGTCTGTGAGGCAGCAGTGTTACCCACTGTACCATCACAACTAAAACAAAAACTATCCCAGGAATGTTCAATAAATTCCAGGTTGATACCAGGAAAATAGTGGAATGACTCAGGAAAGAGAGACTGCGATTGGGTGTGGAGGAGGTGGTCAGGATAGATGGGTTGGCTTGTCCCCAAATCGATGGGCTAAGATTTCTCTCCTCACCTGGTTGCATCTTCTGCCCTTGGAAGTGAGAAACTTTAAATACAGCCTGAGGCTGTGCGAGTGGTTGGTTTCACGGGAGTTATTGTCATGAGTCGCTGAAAGTGTTTGCTCATGCAGTGCAGAATTAAACTAACGATGGCTGTGGAATCGTGACCGAGCACGACGTTCACTCAATGTCAGATTTCTTGATACTCAGCCTCAGATAGGAAACCATCTTCATTATTGGTGATTGATGGAAATAATTACTTGCCTAGCAAGCTCAGACCATAAATCTGTCTCCTTCACTTTAGGAAATGCATTCAACTTGATAATATATTCTTATTAATAAAATAATTACAGCTGTTTATTATATTCCAATTCTGCAGGAACAGCTAAGTGCATTACTCTCACCTTGTCAAGCTAGATGGACAGCTAAATGGGTAATTTCATTGCTGTCAGCATAGTGCATTAGACAGCTACATAGGTCTTTCATTGCTTTCAGCTGTACCTGCAAAGCCAACTAAATAGGGCCCTTTCATGCTGTCAATTATGATAGCACGGGTAGCTAAATGGGCTGCTTTTACACTATCAATTTTTGACAGAAGGCAAAAAACAATCCCCAGCCCATGCCATTTGCAGTCTTGTCCTAAACCACATGCAGCCCCATTTAATTCATCTCCTCGCAACTCTCATTAAAATGTAAAACCAAAGTGCGACCTTCAACGAAATGATAGAGAGATCCCTGAGCTCGTCCCTTCAGTAAATTAGTTAAGTTTATGAGACATTTACAATATGTTTCCTCCTTATTTGCACAGGCAGATTGCAAACTGAAAATCCACAAAGACTAATATAGAATAAGAGTACAAATATCACCGTAAAAATGAACAATTCTATAAACACTCAGAGGTAGCAAGAACTGCAGATGCTGGAGTCAGAGTCAACACAGTATGGAGTTGGAGGAACACAGCAGGTCAGGCAGCTTCAGAGGAGCAGGAAAGTCGATGTTTCGGGTTGGAACCCTTCTTCAGAATCCGTAATGTCGACTTTCCCATTCCTCTGATGCTGCTTGACCTGCTGTGTTCCTCCAGCTCCACACTGTGTTAATTCTATAAACAGATGGGCATGAGAGTGAAAGCGAGATCATTGTAATCCTGTTGAATGCACATTGGTGCACCAGTGTCTTAGCCAATATTTATGTCTCAACCTACACTGTTCAAAAAACACAGATTATCTGATCATTATCTCATCTGGACAATGATTTAGCTCAAGCTGTCTTTATACTAATGTTTATTTTAGTTTAGAATTAGTGATGCAGCCATTGAGAGCTGACTCTTAAAAACCGAAAGACCTGTGGATGTTGTAAATCAGGAACAAAAACAGAAGTTGCTGGAAAAGCTCAGCAGGTCTGGCAGCATCTGTGAAGAAAAAATCAGAGATAACGTTTCAGGTCCTGTGATCCTTCCTCAGAACTATTTCAATTCTGATTGAAACTCTGATTGTTTCTTCACAGATGCTGCCAGACCTGCTGACCTTATCCAGCAACTTCTGTTTTTGTTCTTGTTGAGAGCTGACTCTTGTTGTTTACTCTGTTAAATCTGGTCATCCAATCTGGGCATTATCACATTTCTGTTTGTGCTGTTCATTGGGCTCAGAATTGTCTGCTGTGTCTCCTACATTGCCACAGTGACTGCATCTCAACAAGTATTTCAACAGCTGTAAAACACTTGCAGACCATCCTGATGTTGTCAAAGACATCATGTAAATACACATTTACTTCATTAAAAGGAAAATGAAGTTGCTGGAAAAGCTCAGGAGGTCCAGCAGCATCCATGGAGAGGAATCAGAATTAATGTTTGGGGGAGAATGTGCAAATTCCACACAGTTACCCAAGGGTGGGATCAAACCCAGGTCCCTAGTACTGTGAGGCAGCAGCACTAACCCTTGGACAACCATGTCACCAAAGCTAGGCAGTTTGTCATATTTGGCAGCAATGAAGGATCGAGGGGTCCATCGTCAGTCAAGGGACTGGTCCGTCTTTAATCAGAAAAGGTGGTGAAGCATCCTGAGACAGCAGCAGAAAGTGCAGGAAGGGTTATTAATTTGAAGGGTTCGGTTGGGTGAACGTTATTGAGAGAAGATGCTGCTTACAATTGAGACAGCAGTAGACTCACCGGCCTTGTTGGAAGGTGGGTGCCACAGCAGAGTTATAGTGAGAATGAGGTGGCAGAAAGAGGCACTTGCCCTTGCAGAGGTCATTAATCTTTTTGTTGTCAGTGATCCCACTGCTGTTTCAGACCACCGTGCCTGCATTCGGCACTGGTTAGAACACTGTAAGGCCTCAGCAGCAAACAGCACTCCATCGCTGCTGAACATCTGATAGCCCAGGAGCAGCAATATGGGGGTGTGGTACATACTTAATGAGATAAGCATCGTAATGTTGAGCAAGAGCAGTCTCCAGGGCTCACGAGGGAAACTCTCCACGGAAGTCCCCAAACTTGACACTCAGGCAATTTGAGTGGAAATTGAGCCCTGTATCTTTGGGGATGGGAGCTGGTGGGCTGCTGGGCCTAGAGAGTAACGAGTGCTGTGGAATCATTAATGTCCACTACAAAGGGCATCAGTCAAACATCTCATCAGAACAATGGCACCTCCAACAATACAGCATTCCCTAAGGACTGGATTGTAAGGCCCCCCTAGATTATACAGTGGAGCAAAATTTCAACTGAGTATTTACGTCTTACAGAGTGACAGTATTAGCCCAAGTGATATGCGAAACATTTTGCCAAATAATAATTTATTATTTAAGTCTAATTTTCCCTACTATGCAGTGATACAGATCCACTGAGCAAATCTAGTGACAACATTGCTGGAATTGCTACAGTAGTAAATGAGATTGATTCGTCTGTGCTGGCATTCTTCATATTGATGTTATTCCGAGAAAGCTCAGTGACATTTGCTGACAAGCACAATCACAGCTTCATGTATCGTTTCTGAGCAGAAACGTGGAATTAACTTTCCTTATGTGCAAGTCAGATAGGAGCCGAGCTGCCACTTTAGGAGTTCATTAATGCCGCGATGCTGGTGTAGTGGTGAGCATAGCTGCCTTCCAAGCAATTGACCTGGGTTCATTTCTCAGCAATCACAGTGTTAGATGCGACATGGTGGCTCAGTGGTTCGCACTGCTGCCTCACAGTGCCAGGTGACCAGGGTTCAATTCCAGCCTCGGGCAACTGTCTGTGTGGAGTTCACACATTTTCTGCGTGGGTTTCCTCTGAGTGCTCCAGTTTCCTCCCACAGTCCAAAGGTGTGCAGGATAGGGGGACTGGCCATGCTAAATTGTCCATAGTGCCCAGGGATGTTTAGGTCAGGAGGGTTAGACATGGGAAATGCAGGGGTAGGGGAATGGGTCTGAGTGGGATGCTCTTCGGAGGGGCGATGTGGACTGGTTGGGCCGAATGGCCTGTTTCCACACTATAGGGATTCTATGATTAACTGCATGAATCAAAGGAACATTCATATTTGTATATGATGCAGTCTATTTCTCAGACAGTGGGACTCATTCAGCCTCTGCTTCTATTACTGAAATCTGAACTTCAATTCATTCATGTTTCTAAATGATTCCACTCTATCCACGAGACAACTTCATCCCATGTTGCATGAAGGGAAGATGATGATGCAATGGTTAATCACTGAGTTTCTAATCCCAGAGACCCAGCCAATGTTCTGGATAAATGGGTTCAAGCCCCACTGTAGCAGCTGGGTGTGTTAAGTTCAGCCAATTATTTTAGAAATCTGGAATTGAAAGTGCGTCTTTTAGTAATGGTGACCGTGCCAAATATAAAATTTTGTTGTCAAATCTCAACTATTTCACTAATGCCTACACAAGGAGGGAAATCTGCCCTCATTAGCTTGTCTCACTGCAGATTCCCAGAAATGTGGTTGACTCTTAACTGCCCTCTGAAGTGGCCTGCAAAACCATTCAGTTCAAGGGAAGTTAGGGATGAGCAATAAATGCTGATCTTGCCATGGACAGGCAAGTAAGAATGAGAAGAAGAATAATTGGATTTTAACTTGGTGACAAATGACTTATCTCATCTTTATTCTCCACTTAGAAACAAGATAAGAATGTCACTAAAACTCATCCAGCTGTGAAACCAAAACTCCTGGCGCATCTTCTCTTTATGAGCACCTCGTGTGCCACTCCTTCTTGCCTCTCCTTTAAAATTTGCAATATCAGTCATTATTATTTGATGCATTCTCCATGGCAATGCCTCTACCAATCACAGTCCACTTGCCAACCGATCAGCACTCTCCTCTCATCCATTATAAATGTTGTCTTCCCTTTGCTTTTCTTGTGTAATGTCCTGATGAGTGCAAAGTTTAAAGGTTTGACAAATGTGTCTTTTTTCAGAAATATTTAAAATCAAAAATTGTTAATATTTAAATTTTTAAAATTGTTCTATCAATCATCTTATCTCAATATCATGCCTGCTTTCCTCACACAGCCTCTTCACCAAACGACTTCTCATACTTGGTGTTTTCAACTCCCTTGGCCAGCAAATCATCTTTCACCTTTCATGAGTCTGAGTTTGTCTAAACCTCTGCTATCCTTCCTCTAACTCGTTTCAATTCACCCATCAGCCTGGTGGTCCTCAGTCTATCAGCTGACCTGCACTGGTTCCCAATCCACCAATGCCTCAACCTTAAACAATTCACACTTCTTTTCAATCCCTCAAAAAATAAAATGCACTATATTCAGGACAGATCTGAAATATATGCACCTTATCCCTTCTGCATTTGATGAGATGCAGCTTATAGTCACAGCCAAAGCAATACATTGTCAGCAGCTCATCTGGCTGCAGCTCTATAAAAGCAATCACATCAGAGATAGATTTCATTAGAATTTCCAACAATAATATCTCAGAATCACCTGGGGATGGATTGGTGCAGTTTTTACTATTAAGAATGACAAATGTTCACAGAATCATTGTTGATTCTGTGGTCAATGGTGCGTGAGTTTGTTTGTTTGCATATAGCTCATTTGCCTGAATTTTCATTCCTGGTTATAGTGCATTTGGGTTTGTGTTTGAGTTAGTGTTTGCCTTTGCATCCATTGCTCAGTCACACTTCTAATTGCAGTTCAAAATCCACTGATTCTCTTTCGCAGCTTGTGTTTCAGATTTGCAATCAGGACTCAACAGCCTCTTGGTGGCCTCCCACCTTCTAAGTTGAGCTCATCCAAAACTCTGCTGCCCACAGTTGTAACTTGCATACTACCCTTTTTGTTTTTCACCCCTTTGCTAATTGATCAACATTGGCTCCCAGTCTGACAGTGCTCCAATGAAAAACTACCCAACATTGCTTCAAATCCCTACAAAGCCTCATTCTCCCTTTCTCCAAAGCCTCCTCCAGTACACCACCATTTCTTGCTTCTTGGTGATACACATTAGTGACTGTGCCTTCAGATGACTTTTTTTTATTCCCTCACAGGATGAGGGTGTCGCTGGCTACGTTAGCGTTTATTGCCCATCCCTAATTGCCCTGAGGGCAGTTAAGAGTCAACCACATCGTGTGGGTCTGGAGTCACATGTACTTCAGACTGGGTAAGGATGGCAGTTTCCTTCCTTGAAGGACGTTAGTGAACCAGATGGGATTTTCCAACAATCGACAATGGACTCATGGTTATCTTTAGACTCTTAATTCCAAATTCTTTATTTTCAAACTGGTGCTGTGCCATGTAATGGCAGGGAAGGAGTGGGGCATTTGTAGGTGGTTTAGATATAGACACAATGGGGAAAGAACTCCCTTGCCCAGACTAAGAAATTAATGAAGAACAAAATTATGATTTTGCACCCAGAGGTGGAAATCTTTCCCCATTAAGTGCGGACTTCAAGCAGGCCAGTGAATGCTTGCTGATGATCCTGTTCTACTGGAAGCTCTTCTATTCCATAGTTGTCTCGATAAGCACAAAAGAAATTAAAAATTTAACGACGCCAAGAATGTCTGTGCAGCAATAAATGGCAGCCCTCAGTAAGTAGAAAGTATCCAATCTAAAACTGATTTTCCCTGTGCTGATTAAATTGTAAAAGTGAATTAATGCTTGGCCCTAGCTACTGAAGGAGCACTCTGCATATTAACATCTGAACTGCTGCATAATCGGAATTAGTATCATGGGGTGGGGGGATCCCATCCTCACACTTACTGATATCTCACAGACTACTTTGTGTTCCACACCTCTACCTTAAAGGAACATTGCCCTGATGCAGTTTGTACCAAACCTCTTATTTAATTTGCTCACAAGTATGCCATGTGTTTAAATAAATCACATTAACACAGATGAATCTCCTGTCCAATCGCTGTCACAATTGCAAACACAAGTTGCTCCTTTGCCAAATAGAGTATGCACTCAGAGATAGTAGGAACTGCAGATGCTGGAGAATCTGAGATAACAAGGTGTAGAGCTGGATGAACACAGCAGGCCAAGCAGCATCAGAGGAGCAGGAAGGCTGACGTTTCGGGCCTAGACGCTTCTTCAGAAATGAGGGACGGGAAGGGGGTTCTGAAATAAATTGGGAGAGAGGGGGAGGCGGATACAAGATGGATAGAGGAGAAGATAG
>NC_063363.1:7817443-7832616 GCF_021869965.1 Rhincodon typus
ACCTCCACATGTCTCGATACCCATAACCAAGAAAAATCTATCTATCTCATTCCTCATTGGTGCAGTTTCCCAAGCAGGCTTTATAGCCCAGAAGAGGTCCACAGCTCTGCAACTCTGAACAAAAAACTACTCACAGATTCTCCTGCTGATCGGTGTCACTCTAATTTTAAGACAGTGTTCCCTTGTTTGTGATATTTCTCCCCCCAACACCCCCCAAGAGGAAGTAGTTTCCTTCTCGTGTTTTCATTTCCAACGTCCAGCACTTGAGGCTAGTTTGTCCTTTGTAATTCAGTACCTAAGCGAGTCATAGATACATAGAAATTAGGAGCAAGAGAAGGCCATTCAGCTCTTTGAGATTGTTCTGCCATTCAATATGATCATGGCTGATCCTCTTATCAAAGCCATATTCTCAGTTTCTCTCCATACCCCTTGATACCTTTATTATCTAAAGCTTTATCAATATCTTTCTTGAACCTACTCAGTGACTCAGCCTCCATAGCCTTCTGTGGTAGTGAATTCCACAAGTTCATTATCTTGTGAGTGACGAAATATTTCTCATTCTAAATGGCCTTCCCTGTATTCTGAGGCTGCGTCCCCTGGTTCTAGAACTCATCAACCATGGAAACATCCTCCCTGCATCTACTCTGTCCAGCCCTGTTTGAATTTTATATGTTTCAATTAGATCCTCTCTCATTCTTCTCAATCGTAGTGAATACAGATCCAGTCAAATCAATCTCTCCTCAAATGAAGTGCTGCCATTCCTGGTATTAGCCTAATGAACCTTTGCTGCACTCCTGCTAAGGCAAGTATATCCTCACTAAGGTAAGCAAACCAAAACTTCACACAATATGCCAGGTGCAGTCACATCAAGGTCCTATATATCTGTAGAAAGACATCCCAACGTCTCAACAAATATCCTCTTGCAACATTATTTTCTAATCAACCAGTTCAGAGATGCTCTTACACACCTGTAGACCAGGTGGGACTTCGATCCAGGTCTCTTGAACCAGAGGTAGGGACACTACCATTGCACCACAAGAGCCCCATAGGCCAAGATACCATCTGTTTTACTAATTGCTTGCCTCAGCTGCCTGTCTACGTTTACTGACTGATTACAAAGACGCCCAGATCCCTTTGTACATTAATCTTTCCCAATATATCACTATTTAAATAATACCCTGCCTTTCTGCTTTTCACACCGCCAAGTTTATAACCTCAGATTTATTCATGCTATACTGCACCTGCCATGTGTTGGCCCACTCCCTAAACTTGTCTAGATCATCTTGAAGCCTCCTTGAATCCTCCTTGCAACTCACAATCCCACCTACTTTTGTGCTATCAGCAAACTTGGAAATATTACATTTAGTTTCTTCATCCAGGTAATTTTTGCATATCGTGAATAGCTGGGGCCCAAGCATTGATTCCAGTGGCAGATCATGAGTCACTGACTTATCATCTGGTAAAAGACCCATTTATTCCCACTCTGTCAACCAATTCATAATCCATGCCATTATATAGTATTACTATTCCTCTGTGTCCTACATGTTTTCCACATATCTTTGGGTCTGGAACCACCAGTAATTTCAAATGTTTGAACTCAAATTGGCTGAGTCCCAGGTAGAGGATTTGTTCCTGTTTGATATGTTACTTACTCCCTTCTGAATGCATTTGTATGAAAATACAAATTAAGAACAGGAGCAGACCATTCAGCCCCTTGAACTTGCTCCGCCATTCAGTTAGATCATGGCTGATCTGATTACTCCACATTCCTGTGTCCCCCTGATAATCTCTGGATGATCAAGAATCTATTTACAACTCCTTTAAAAATAGTCAAGCACTCTGCTTCCACTGTTTTTTGGGGAAGAGAGTTCCAAAAACTCACCGCCCTCAAAAAGGAAAAAAAGCGTGTTCACATATTTAAAGGAGTGGCAACTATCAGTGAGTGCGCTGAATGTCAGCAAGGTTCCATCAAGTTCATTGAAAAGTACTAAGTAAGGTGGAGCCACCACGGCTTTATCAGACCTTTGAGCTATTCTCTCATTAGAGAGAGACAACTGGTGGTGGTTTAACCTGAGGGTCATCACACGTCAGGAGAAGGGAGAGATTGAGAAGGATCGTGGTAACCTCAGCTGCTGTGGGAAATGAATCTGTGCTGTTGACATCACCCTGCATTATAAAGCAGCTATCCAGCCAGCTGAGCTAACCAACCCCATTGATAAAAATTACTGCAGCAGGCATGAATGGGGTGGAGAGATATTACTTACGAGCTGAAACACTTCTACATTTAATATCTCCCTTCCGACGGTTCAGTTCCCCAATATGGAAGAGGGCATTTCAGATCTGGAAGACTGAGGTTCATCTCCAACCTGTGCTTAAATTTGTAGATCTGAGCAAAAAGATGCTTCAGTTTCTACAATAGCATCAACATCCCGCACCTATAAATTAACTGAGCTCCCCATTGCTGATGTTTGAGCCAGAGACTCCTACTGAATAAGTGCTGGTATGGCGCATCTCAGGTGATGACAGGATCACACATGGATGTGACGCCCTGTCTGATCCAATATCTGATTTTGGTGAACTGGGTGTGTGGAACATATGTTGCATAGATTAAGACCTAGCAGCAGCAACTTGGTGAGTTTGTTTGGATAACCAAGGTATTGTATTGGAGAGACAAGCTACCACTTTGATACGGACCTGGGTTTCCTTAGGGGAGATCAGATGTCCTTTGGAGGAAGTCAACTGCCATTTGGGAGAATAAAGTACACTTAAAGATTGTTAATGGGAGACATGAATGTGTGGTTTAGAAAGTGCAGAAACCTGCTAACTGTCAAGTTCATTGCAACTGTCAACAATGTCAAATAATCTGTCAAAAGTAAGTGTAAAATTCTCAAAAGGAACTGTCAAAGGGAATTTTCAACCTGTAAGGTATTTAAAACTCCTGCCTTCTAAATCTCTTAAAAGCCCTGTAGAGTTTAAATAAAATGTTGCTGGTTATCATTCATTAGCCTAGATTAATGCTACAGGACTGATTTCATAATTTTCCATTATCCTTGCATGTTGTTTCATAGTATGTTTGACAGCTTCAAGTAGTTATAGACTTGTTGAAGCAGGACTATGAATTCCAATGCTTGTTTTAAGAGGGACTCAAATTAATGCATTTTATCTATTGAGTGTTTATGCAATTGAACGGATGCAAATGTAGTCAATAGGCTTTTATGAATTAAAGTTTTTTTGATAAGGAAGTCTACAATGGACACTTAAAATTGTATAATATTTTATCTCAGCTTAGGTCCTGACATCTGCCAATAGTGGGTTGAGTTGGCATGGCAGGTATAAGGGCAAATGGTGGCAGGTGAGTTAGCATGATCTGATACATGGGCTATAAAGGGTCATGGGGTGGGAACAGAGGTTGACATAAGAATGATGAAGAGGTCTGGGTTTAGTGAGTGATAAATTGCCATGGAGAGTATATGGGGTCATATTGAGGGTGAGAGGATACAAGGTTGGCATGGAGACTATGAGGGGCAATGGTATGTAGGTGGGGGCATTTGGTATATGGGTTGAAGTAGATCAGGCATGTGTTTGTGGTGGAGGGGGCTGTTGGAATGTGAATGGTAATGGCTGGAGAGACATTTTATGCATTTTTTTTCAATTTTGGCTTCAGTTCTGGAGTCCCTAGACATGCCTTTGGCTGAGTCCACCTGCACACCCAGCAGTGTCCGCACTCATTGAAGGTCACCTGACCTGATTCCAAGAGAACCATGCCACCCATAATGCAAATCCCAATTTCGGGGAGCACTTTCTTCCAGGTTGGACATGTGGGCAGGGAAATGTCCCCGTTAGAGACAATAAAAAACTGCAGATGTTGGAATCCAAGGTGGACAAACAGGAGGCTGGAAGAACACAGCAGGCCGGGCAGCATCTGAAGGGAAGCAGAAGTCAATGTTTTGGGTATTAAATAATAGAAATGCCCTGACTGTGTAAATGAAGGCCTCTTACAGAAATACAGTCATACAGCACAGAAACAGAGCCTTCAGTCCAACTTATTCATGTCGACCAGGTTTCCCAAACTAATTCCACTTGTCTGTGTTTAGCTCACATCCCTCTAAACCTTTCTTTTTCATATATCTCTTGCCTAAGCTGATACAAAAAAAAATAGCAGCAGTGATTAGAGTCATGGAGTCATACAGCATGGAAACAGACCCTTTGATCCAACCAGCTCATGCCGACCATAATCCCAATCTAAACTTGTCCACCTGCCTACGCTTGGCCCATATATCTCCGAACGTTTCTTATTCATGTACTTATCTAAATGTCTTTTAAATGTTGTAACTGTACCCTTATCCACCATTTCTTCTGGAACTTCATTCCATATATGAACCATTCTCTGTGTTAAAATAGTTGCCCCTCATGTCTTTTTAAAATCTTTCTCCTCTCACCTTAAAAATATGCTCTCAATCTTGAAATCCCCCACCCTCGGGAAAACACACCTGCCATTCACCTTATCTGTACCCTTCATGATTTTATATGCTTATATAAGGTCACCCCTCAACCTCCTGCGCTCCAGTGAGAAAAAGATTGTGGAGTTATACTGCTTTTTATACTTCAGGTAACGGCAAAAATTGGGCAAAATAAATTGTTGTATGGAAAGTTGTTGGAAAAATCTGGTTGGGAACCTCTTGAAAGAAACAACAGATAATCCAATCTTCCACCCTATTTCTTTCAGAAATTGGCAAATGATCATAGCTAGCTTACAAAGAAATATTTGGCAGTCAATTCCCAAAGGAGAGAAATAAGGAGAGAAAACATGATATTTATCATCTTTACATACTCTCTTATCTTGGATCACAGTATCCCAGATTGAGTTGTCCCCTGAGCCTACATTCACAGAAATTCTGCCTTAGGTCCTAATGAATGTTTTCCAAAGTGAATTAGCAGGTCAAGCTCATTAATTCACGTGATTAACTTAAAATGTAATGAGTATTTTGTTCTACACCGCAGCTTGTACTGTTCCTCAGAGAGAGAGGTTCATTATTTCTTGAAGAAAATCCTTCAAGTGCCTAACTTTCAACTTGCAATTTTCTAAATGGCTGGCTCTCTTGTCTTTTTCTTGTTGAAGAAATATAGGGAACAATTTTAACCTGACCTGCAGCTCTTGTTTTACACCTTATCCGATCTTATTTCCTACTGAAGTCAACAGAGGCAACTTTGTGGCACAATTGCCATTGCAAGCCTCCCAGCCCATACACTCACAAAATCCTGTACATTTCTGACCAGTGAATCAAACGAAAATTGCCCTCATAGTTCCTCAGGCCTTCTTATAAATGGCCAATTTTCACAGTCTCGACTGTGATTGGAATTGACTCTTTGACTGTGAGAGGAATCACACCAGAACCAGATACCATTCTACCCACTCTCTCTGCATGATGTAAAAGACCTTACTTTGAAGAAGTGTTCTGACCAATACTTAGTCCCCAACACATATCTCTGGAACAGATTACCCAATCATTATCATTTTGCAGATTATGGCGCTTTTTAATATTCATTCATGGGGAGAGGGCTTCGCTGGCTAGGCCAGCATTTATTACCCATCCGTAATTGCCCAGAGGGCAGTTAAGAGTCAACCACATTGTTGTGTGTCTGGAGTCATAGGTCAGGCCAAGTAAGGATGGCAGATTTCCTACTGGAAAGTCATTAGTGAAGCAATAAGGATGGCAATTTCTTTCCATAAATGACATTAGTAGAACCAGATGGGTCTTTCCTGACAACCATTTCATGGTCATCATTAGGTGACGAATTACAGATTTTTATTGAATTCAAATCCCACCATCTGCCGTGGTGGGATTCAGACCCAGGTTTCCAGAACATTATGATGGTTTCTGGACTAACAGGCCAGTGATAACATCACTAGGCCATTGTCTCCTCTGATTCCCTAGGAGACCTGAGACAGGCCTTCAGCTGTGTCCACCTTCACACCCAGCAGCTTCTGCATTCATTGCTGGGTCTCCTGGCCTGAGTGCAGAAAATCAGGCCACCCCAGAATGCAAATCCCAATTTGCTCTGTGGAAATTGAGCCACTTATTTCCCTGCTTTGAATAAATGCTGCATTGAATGTAAAAGAACATGGCATATCGACGCCCTCATCCCGTTTATGAATAAAGGAAAAAAAAAAGTAATGAAAGGTGCTCTGCAAATGATTTTTATTAATGAATCTGCTAAAAGAGAACAAATTAGATTACATTATCATACAAGACCTTTGTTCACATAACCTGTGGTGACTTCTGTCTAACGCTACATTTAAACTGGAATTAATACTGTAATGTGTTTAATGCTATCACTGAATTATGTAATTCATTATATCATGGTGTGTCCGTTTGATGGTGTTAATTACCTAATGACACCTTTAAAGTTGCACTATCCAATGTGGTAACCCTACTTGGGGGTTCTGCAGTAAACTGAAGTGGTTGCACTGCCTCTTTAATCCAGTAATAACTCTTTAATATTTATAATTTAGTTACAATCATTTTACTTCCAAGTGATACAACATGTCAAAATCTGCAATAGGTTATTATATCTTCTTTTGCCTTGCGGAGGCCACATTACTGACACACATAGCCTGAGAGAGCTGAATATTTTCTTCAAACATATAATTTAGCAATATGATGATCTGATTGTGTAAATATAAAAATGTTCTCTCGTATCTGGCACTATTCATTGTGTTGTAAGGTGTAATAAGCACCAAATTTAATTTCTAAATCCAACCATTGGCTTCAGGACTGTTTTCATGTGGGTTCTATGAAGACTTCCAAATTATAAACTGCTTGCAATTACACATAATTACAGTTAAGTTTGTTGTTACTATTTTGTTCGGGATTAGGAGGCACAGTCAGTAACATCCCTCTGGGTTTCAAAGAATTTTGACCAACATTGAAACAAACACTGCAGCTCTATTACGATCCCATCCATCATTCCATCTCCACATGGAAACTGGTTTCTTGTGCTCAGTCAGCTACCTGGTCATTCGTAGCAAGTTCCACTCTGACCTAGAAAAGACTCGCACTTTGTCAAGCATTTCTATTTAAATATAACTCAAGTCCTCAAAACCACAAAGGTATGATGCATGCCAAGATACAATATGGTTACAGCATGATCGGGTAATAATTGCCTTAAGACAGCAAATTGTCATCAGATTTGGGAGCATGGAACCCTGGAATACTTCTACCCTTGCCTGACTTGGTATTGATTCGAATCAAGAACTGATCAGGTGGAACATCTTCACAGTCATGTAACAATTTTTTTCTTGCCTTTCCCCAAAGACATTGACTCTTACTTAGGTAGGGTTCCATGCAAGCCAGAAGAGCTGCGGTGTCTTGGAAAAACTGGGCAGTCAGGGTTTGTATACCAAGTAGGGCATGACAATTAACCTTCTTCTGTTGTCATCAGAGGCCTAGAAAGGTCCTTTTTTTTAACAGGCAACAGTGTCAAGTCAACAGGAGCTGGATCCCCAATGCTCTCAAGACCTATAATAGCAGCATATTCACTACACCATCACAGCACAACCTAGGAATCAACCTGAGACCTTCAAACCCATACCGTGCAGAGTAATCATCACTTTATTTGTGAACGGTAATTTTAATTCCTGTATAGCAAATACAGTGCTCATTTTTGATTAAACAAAAGCTGATACCTGGGCTGAAGTGTGTTGGCTTTAATAACCTGCTGCTTAATTACCAAAACTTAATTTCTCTCACAGCTTGCACTATTAATTGGCAGGGGCTTGCAAGAGGTTCATTAGCAAGAAACAAATCGGATGACTTGCTTTAAAAGTAATGTGACTGCTTTAGTGTTCAACTGAACTAATTTGTTGCTGAGAAATAAAAGCTATCTATAGTATCGAGATGTATCTGCGTGAATGTTTATCAGTTGTGTTGTAGAATGTACATTTATGCTGGTTTAGAATGATGTCTATTTGTACTATGTTTGTGGTCCGGGAAGATATATATACATGATGTCATAATGTGTATGTCCATGGCGTGTAACATTTCTTCATGCTGTAGGATGCATGGTTGTACCACTATATTAACAAAACCTCCTTGCAATTATTAAAAGTGAACCAACTCCACCTTAAACCTTCAATTCAATTTCCAACCCAGACACATTTCACGAGGGTTAAAGCAGTGGGCAATGCATGTAGATGCTGCACAATCCCCTGGGCTGGGCATAGTTAAAGCTGTAGCTGTAGCAGTGGCTAAGGAGTACTGGTGATTGAATGGTGGGATTCAACGGATATTGAGCAAATATTGATAGGTTCTACAAGCTTCTGCAAGCAATGCCACAAGAGGCCAACTAATAGTGAGATGTAATTAGACATTTGACAGGAACAAGGCAGAAAAGATGACAAATGGCTTTGTCCGGATGTGCAAACCAGGCTGATCTTGCTGAAGACCTTTGCTGAAACATTTCTGGAGCAGCCTGTGGTTTGTTGTATTCAGATGCCATTAATTTCCACGCTGCGTCAATGTGAGGGCACAATACCTGAATAAGTGACTTTGCTTTCTCCTGACTTTAAATACTCCTCTGTGTAGCTGTCACGAAAAAAAGGGGCAGCTTCTGAGCAGAAGCTGGGAGCGAGATATTTGTTCACCAGTTTCACTATACCACCTGGGTGTACAAGCGTACTCCTGCTGTGACCAACTCTCACACATTCATGATGAATGGTTAGCAGCATTTTAAAAGGAACTCCATTACTCCACCCATTTCCAAATTTCTTCCTCCTATCCTGAAGGTGTTTTTTTTCTGGGTTAAAGAACAATTGATATCAGCAGCTGTTTTTATCTTGTCTGAATAACCAGTCTTTATCCATCAGAGAGGGGGCAAGGGTGAGATCTCCATTATGCTTTTTAGCTGAGGTGGCAACACTGCCCAACCTGAACCTGCCTGCTTCATTGACAAATACAACTTTCTAAGCAGAATCAATGGACAGCGATGACGAGCAATCAAGGAGTCTACCACTTAACAATAACAATAACAGACAATAAAAACTGCAGATGCTGGAACCCAAGGTAGACAAACAGGAGGCTGGAAAAACACAGCATCTGGAGGAGGAGCAGTCAACATTTCAGGGATTACCCTTCTTCAGGACTGAATGTGGGGGTAAGGGGAAGCTGCAGATGAAGAGTGGTGGGGGGGGGTTTGTGGAATGGTTGGTGATCATTGAATCCCTACAGTGTGGAAACAGGCCCTTTGGCCCAACAAGTCCACACTGACCCTCAGAGCATCCCACCCCGACCCACCTAATCTACACATCCCTGAACACAGGTAATTTAGCATGGCCAATCCACCGACCCTGCACATCTTTGGACTGTGGGAGGAAACTGGAGCACCCGGAGGAAACCCACACAGACACAGGGAGAATGTGCAAACTCCACACAGACAGTCACCCGAGGCTGGGATCGAACCTGGGTCCCTGGCGCTGTGAGGCAGCAGTGCTAACCACTGAGCCACTGCGCTGCCCAATAGGTGGATGCCGGTGGTAGGTAAGACCTGGTTGGTCGATAGGAGGGATGAACCCGGTTGGTAGTTGAATTAGAAAGGAGGAGGTGGAGCTGGCAAGGAAACTGGAGGATGATTGGGAAGGTTATTTGAAATTGGAGAACTCAATGTTGAAGCCTCCAGGCTGTAGGGTGCCCAGGCGGAAGATAAGGTGTTGCTCCTTAAATTTGTGCTCCAGGTTGCTGTGACACTGGAGGAGGCCAAGGATGGACATCTCAGAGGGCAGTTTTGGTGGGGGGTGGGGGGTGGGGAGTTGAAATGGGTGGTGACTGGGAGGTTAGGTTGGCCGTTTCAGGCCAGGCGAAGATGGTGAAACGGTCACACAGTTTACATTTGATTTCACCGACGTAGAGAAGACTACATTGGGAGCACCGGATGCAATAGACTAGGTTGGAGGAGATGCAGGTGAAGCTCTGTCTCACCTGGAAAGGCTGTTTAGGGCCCTGAATGGAGGTGAAGGAGGTGGTGTGTGGGCAGGTGTTGCATCTTTTAGGGTTACAGGCGAAGGTACCGGGAGGTTGAGGGGGGGGGGGGGGGGGGGGGCGGTGGGTGGGTGGTGTGGTGGAGTGGTTGGTGGGGAGTGTGGTGCAAACTGAGGAGTGGCGAAACGAATGGTCCTTGTGGAAGGCAGTGACAAGTAAAATGCTCCAGGTGCTTTATGGGCGGATTCCAATACAAAATTTGAGACCAAGTCACATAAGAGGATGGTAGGACATCTGACCATAAAGGTCAGTAAGAGGTTTTAAGGAGCATCTTAAGAGGTGGAAAGAGGATTAGGGAAGAAAATGCTGGTCCTGGTTAAGGTCATGCTCCTGCTGTGTAAGTTAATGTCGCCATATCTGCTTTCCTGTATGCTATATCCCCTTTGTTTTATGAAGTTGTCTCATGAGGCAAGTTGCACAGCCTGAGTATATTTCCACTGGGATTTAGAAGGATGAGGGATGATTTGATTGAAGTGCATTAGATCGTGAATGACCCTGACAAGGTGGACATGGAAAGAATGTTTACTCTTATGAAAAGTCCACAATTAGGGGGGCCTGTTTAGACCATGAGACCGTAAGCTTTAGGAGCAGAATTAGGCCAATCAGCCCATCAAGTTTGCTCCATCATTTGACCTTGTTCCTAACACCATGGGCTCTTATTTTATTTAGAAGACTTATTTAGACCTTCTCAAATGCCTTTTGGAAATCCAAATAGATCATGCCCATCGGCTTCTCTTTGTCTAACCTGCTTTGTTACTTCCTCAAAGAAATCTAACAGATTTGTCAGGATGACCTCCCCTTGACGAAGCTGTGATGAGTCAGCCTTATTTTATCATGCACTTCCAAGTACTCTACAATCTCTAAAATACTCTAAAATCTTACCAATGACCGAGATCAGTCTAACCAGCTTGCAGTTTCTTCCTCCATCCCTTCCTAAATAGGGGTGTTATGCTAGCTATTTTCCAGTCCTCTGGGACCTGACTCCAGTGATTCCTGAAAGATCACCACCACTGTCTCTACAATCTCCTCAGCTATCTCCTTCAGAACTCTGGGGTGTTGTCCACACATTAATAATTAGGGTTCACTCTTTCAAGGCAGCATTGCGATGAATCAGGAGAGTGTTGTATGGCTTTGGAACTCCATTTCAGAAGATTGTGTCATTGAATATTTTTAATCTGGAAACAGGTAGTTTCTCGTTAGCTATGTTTATCGTTGGTGCATGGCAGCAACTTCTGGAACCAGAAGTCAATGTGTTGTCATGCCCACCAGCATGCACAGAAACTCTGAATGAGTCATGAGCCTATAGAGGGAACATTTCTAGTTAGGCAAAGATGAATGGAGGAAGACTAGAATGTGGAATTCAAAATACCAACAGGTTAGCCACAATTTTATTGAACGGCAAGCCAAGTTCAAGGGGCCAATGGTCCATTTCTGTTCCTAATTCATATGTTTGTGTGTTCTTCCCCCCCGTCCCCTGCCAAATAAAAATGTGGTTTCAACCAGGTTATTGGTGCAGCGTAGGGAAGATGGGCAAGTTATTTTGTGAGTAGTGCAGAAGTTCATTGGTGTGCACAGTAAGAGGTTATACTCACAGATTACGGCGATAGTATCTCTTCAGGAACGGATGGGCTGCAGCACCAACAGCAAAGTTACTGCTACCAGTGTCCACCAGAATGTTCAGCTGATACAGAAAGAGAAAACCATTATTTAACTCAAATAGGATCTCTCATATGTTCTGAATGCTAAAGGACACACCTACTGGTGTCATATACTTTTGAGTGTTTTGACTGTTTTGATAACACTGTATTATTGCAAAAATCAAAATAAAGCCAATACAATACACTGCTGTTCATCTCATAGGGGAGAAGTTGATTATTTAAATCATGACTTGCATTTATGAAGTAATTTGAAGGAACTGAAGATCAGGCGGAGTCCATTCTGAGGGTGGATGTGGTAAGAATGTTTCCTATTGTAGGGGTCACTGTTGACAAGTCAGAAGTCACCCATTTAAATCACAAAGGAGATGACAGGCTTTTCTCTGAGACGCTTGTGGGTCTTTTGAACACTCTTCCTCAAAAGTGGTGGAAGCTAAGTCTTTGAATATTTTTATGACAGGGTAGATGGGTTCTTGTTAAGCAACAAGGTGAATGGTTATCAGGGTTAAGAATCTAAGTACATTCAAGGCTGAGATAGACATGTTTTTAATCAGTTAGGGAATCAAGGGTTAGAGGAAAAGGCAGGAAAATGGAGTTGAGGGTTATCAGATCATGTATGATCTCATTGAACAGCAGAGCAGACTTAATGGACCGGATGGCCAACTGCTTCCCCCATGTCTTAAGGACTTATGGGTAGGCAGGAATGTGGATTTGATGTTGTAATCAGATCAGCCATGATCTAGCATGGTGGTTGAGGGGCTCACTGGCCTACTCCTACTGTTTGTATGTTCAATGGAGCATTACCAGACGCAATGTGACACTGAGCCATGTTTGGAGATATTAGGACAAATGAGCAAAGCCTGGTCTTGGTTTCTAAAGAACGTTATGGAGGAGGGACAAAGGTGTAGAGAGTTATGGAGGGAACTGGTAAGTTTATGGCTCCCAGCACGTAGGCTTTACAAAGATGGTGGCAATTCCAGTGCAAAAGCTGTCAGCTGCACTGAATCAGAATATTGCACAGGCTCACTTTTAAATCCACGTCCTCCCACCAGCTGATTTGTAAATCTGGCAAGTTTGTAATTGAGGTAGTGAGTAGCTTTGCTTCAGGAATCAATCACATAAACATGCCACTGACAAGGAAACAAATGGAGCTCTCAATATTGTCTGGAGTTACTCATACATTGCTTCAAATTGTTTGCACCATCACTGTCTATAGACAGGGCCATAACGAACCCTTCTTCCCAACTTCAACCAACTGTTTCACTGCTCAAATAGCCTTCCCATGACCCAACCCAAGACCAGGTGGAGAAAAACCCAGAAGGGGTTTTCATTTAGCTGAACACAGACGAATTGAACAAATCTTCCTTTGACTGAAATTCTAGGGATGCAGTTGGGCTAAGATCATACGAGGGGTCCACAGACTGCTGAAGCAAGGTGCAAGTCAAATCTTTCAGGCCACTTGGGCAAAGTCATTCAAATAGGGGTCTGCGATCACCAGTTTTGTACCTGAGATCTAGTCACATACTTGGAGTCTGGACATATAAACAATCAACCTCAATGCTTACTTTGAAGCATATAAGCCAGTCCCAATACTGCAGCATTCATCGTACAGGCACCACAAACACGATCCTCTGAAGTTGATTGTACCATTTTTAACTTTGACAGGAATAAATGGTTATAAAAATGTTCTGATTCCATCTTATCAAGAACTGAAACTGAAAGCCTGAGGAGCACAATATTTTACCACTAAGGTTGTATTAAGTCTCAGGGAAATCAGAAATGGGGGTAGAGTGAAGAGAACATTTTACTTTGAATGGGTAGCGGCCACATGCTGAGCCTCTAGAATATTCCTGCAGTTTCTGATGTTTATGAGATGTGGCAGTGATTGTTCAATTACACTTAGATGCTCTGTTAAAATGCTCTGAGGCAGAATTAAGATACTAGAACATAGAACATAGAACATTACAGCGCAGTACAGGCCCTTCGACCCTCGATGTTGCGCCAACCTGTGAAACCAATCTGAAGCACATCTAACTTAAACTATTCCATTATCATCCATATGTTTATCCAATGACCATTTAAATGCCCTTAAAGTGGGCGAGTCTACTATTTTTGCAGGCAGGGCATTCCACGCCCTTACTACTCTCTGAGTAAAGAACCTACCTCTGACATCTGTCCTATATCTATCACCCCTCAATTTAAAGCTATGTTCCCTCGTGCTAGCCATCACCATCCGAGGAAAAAGGCTCCCGCTGTCCACCCTATCTAATCCTCTGATCATCTTGTATGTCTCTATCAAGTCACCTCTTAACCTTCTTCTCTCTAACGAAAACAGCCTCAAGACCCTCAGCCTTTCCTCATAAGACCTTCCCTCCATACCAGGCAACATCCTGGTAAATCTCCTCTGCACCCTTTCCAATGCTTCCACATCCTTCCTATAATGCGGTGACCAGAACTGTACGCAATACTCCAAGTGCGGCCGCACCAGAGTTTTGTAGAGCTGCAACATGACCTCATGGCTCCGAAACTCAATGCCTCTACCAATAAAACCTAACATACTGTACGCCTTCTTAACAACACTATCAACCTGGGTGGCAACTTTCAGTGATCTATGCACATGGACACCGAGATCTTTCTGCTCATCCACACTACCAAGAATCTTACCATTAGCCCAGTACTCTGTATTCCTGTTACTCCTTCCAAAGTGAATCACCTCACACTTTTCCGCATTAAACTCCATTTGCCACCTCTCAGCCCAGCTCTGCAGCTTATCTATGTCCGTCTGTAACCTGCAACATCCTTCTGCACTATCCACAACTCCAACAACTTTGGTGTCATCCGCAAATTTACTAACCCATCCTTCTACGCCCTCATCCAGGTCATTTATAAAAATGACAAACAGCAGTGGCCCCAAAACAGATCCTTGAGGTACACCACTAGTAACTGAACTCCAGGATGAACATTTCCCATCAACCACCACCCTCTGTCTTCTTACATCTAGCCAATTTCTGATCCAAACCGCTAAATCACCCTCGATCCCATGCCTCCGTATTTTCTGCAATAGTAGAGGAATAAATGTCAATGGGCTGCATGGCCGTTTATTATTTAAAAAATAATTGAATCCCTACAGTGTGAAAACAGGCCATTCAGCCCATCATGTCCATACTGCCCCTCCAAACAGGATCTCACCCAGACCCCTACTTGTAACCCTGCATATCCCACAGCTAATCTACCTGCACAGCCCTGAACTCTGTGGGCAATTTAGCATGTTCAATCCGCCTGACCAAACACATCTTTGAACAATGGGAGGAACCCGGAGCACCCACTGGAAACCTACGCAGACATGTGGAGAATATATGAATTCCACACAGACAGTTGCCCAAGGCTGGAATCAAACCCACTCAGAGATAGTAAGAACTGCCGATGCTGGAGTCAGAGATAACACAGTGTGGAGCTGGAGGAACACAGCAGGCCAGGCAGCATC
>NC_063363.1:7832716-7855904 GCF_021869965.1 Rhincodon typus
ATGCTGCCTGGCCTGCTGTGCTCCTCCAGCTCCACACTATGTTATCCTTGGAATCAAACCCAGATCCCTAGCACTGTGAGGCAGCAGTGTTAACCACTAAGCTGCTGTGCCTTCCTACAGAGACACAGGGTCCCACAGAGATCCCAACTGGCACAACACAGATAGCAAAGCTGCTCACTACCTCAATTTTCTAGATCCAGTGTATAATCATCACATTGTCGGTGTTAAGAGAAACCAACATAACTTACCTCTCTGCTCCCCTAATGCTTGTTCCAAGCATTTAAGTTGGCCTGCAAGCAAGTATCTTATAGAATTGTGAAAAGGTACAGCAGAGATGGAGGCCATTCAGCCCATCAAGGCTGTGTTAGGTGTGTAGGAGGGGAAGTGATTATCCTTCCCTGGTATATACTCTGTACACCAAAGTGTCAGGATTGTAATAAGGCTAACCTTGTAAATGGAAGGAAACAAGATATGCAAATCAGTATGAAACTAATTAGTCTGTATCTGTACTTATACCTGAGCCTCAATCTTTGAGGTGGTTCAGCTTCTCGAAAAATATATCCCATTCTGTTAAGGGAGCAGACTATCATTAGACGAATGTTTCTCATTTCCTTCTGATAATATAGGATTTGCCTTTTAATTCTTCATTCTGTCAACATCATCTGTCTGTCATTCTCGCTCAGTAGATATTCCAGTTTTGCTATTTTACAATTAATAGCATCACGTAAGCAGCTTTATACCAACGAAATGAGAGACACTTATGCAGTTCCTTATCATATCTAGCAGAAATGTTTCAAAGTGCTTTGCATAACGTGAATTACTTTAAGGTGTAGCCACTATTGTTACCTATGTAAATGCAGCAACTATTTTGTGCACAGCAATATCCCACAATTCAATCCTAAGTTCACTTTATCTAAGGGTAAGGAAGAGATGCTGGCTTAGAAACACTGGAGAAAGGGCTCTCAGGTTTTTTTTTAATGGGGTGTGGCCAGCATTTATTGCCTATCCCTTGCTGACCATTGAGAAGTTTGTGGTAAGCTACTTTCTTGAACCGCTGCAATCCATGTTCTGCAGATAGACCCACAATGCTCATGGGGAGGGACTTCGAGGATTCTGACCTGGTAACAGTGAAGGACTGGCGATATATCTCCAAATCAGGATGGTGATGGCTTAGAGGGGAACTTGAAGGTGGTGGTGTTCCCATATATTTGCTGCCCTTGTCCTTCTACATGGAAATGGTTGCGGGTTGAAAGGTGCTGAGTGAGGATCTTTGGTGAATTCCTGCAGTACATCTTCTGGATAGTACATACTGCTGCTACTGAGTGTCAGTGGAGGAGAGAGTGGATGCTTGTGAATGTGGTGCCAACCAACTGGGTTGCTTTGTCCTGGATGGCATGAGGCTTCCTGAGTGTTGTTGGAGTTGATCCAGGCCGGTAGGAAGTATTCCATCATACTCTTGACTTGTGCCTTGTAGATGATGGAGTGCCCTTGGGGAATTAGGAGGTGAGTTACTCACCACAGTATTCCTGCTCTTGTCATGGAGTCATAGAGCTATACAGCACAGAAACAGGCCCTGTGGCCCAACTCATCAATGCTGACCAGGTATCCTAAACTGAACTAGTCCCATTTTCTGTGTTTGGCCCATATCTGTATCCAGGTACCTGTCCAAATGTCTTTTAAATGTTGTAATTGTACCCACCTCTACCACTTCCTCTGGCAGCTCATTCCATATACGTACCACCCGCTGTGTGAAAAGTTGCCCCTCTGGTCCCTTTTAAATCCTCCCACTTTCACTTTAAACCTGTACTTTCTGGTATTGGCCTCCCCTATCCTGGGGAAAAGACTTTGGCTATTCACCTTATCTACGTCCCTCATGATTTTATAAACCTCTATAAGGTCACCCCTCAGCCTGCTATGCTCCAGGGACAAAAAGTCCCAGCATCTCCTTGTAACTCAAACTCTCCAGTTTCGGTAACATTCTTGTAAGTCTTTCTTGCGGTCTTTCCAGTTTAATAACATCCTTCCTGTAGCAAAATGATCAGTACTCCAAAGGCAGCCTTACCAATGTCTTGTACAGTTGTAACATGGCACAAAATGCATCATGGTTCCATCTTCTATCCCCTCTGAGACATATACTGTCACATTTACTGTGTGACATCCTCATGTTGAATGAAATCCAACCCTTCCACGGTCAGTCACCTGTCATAGGCCAAGAAACCCTCAAGAATATTCAAATTTTATTTTAAGATATGACTTCTGTCTGAACCTTGAAATATATTGCGAAAAACTCCAGGATATTAATTGCGCCTCATAACCTGTTACAAATCTGCAGGGCTTACAGAATTATCTACACACTCGGTCAATTCACCGAGGTCCTTAAGTACCAATATATTAAGTCTGTGAACATTCAGACACCTTTAACAACTTCCTATCAATGGCCCGGTCAATTATTGTAATGTATCGCTTGGAACAGGAAGATCAAAAGGGTCTGTTTCTTTAATCAGGAAGAAAACAACACAACTGTAAATTTGTGGCACAGCCCTACTCCAAGGAGCTTTCATCATGGTCTAGGATTCTGCGAATCCCTGCCTTCCCATACATCCCTAGTCACCATCCAACATTGGACCCACTTATCTAAGAAGGAACAAATCTTTATTTCTATTGTGCCTTTAACATCATAAAGCCTCCACAGAGACAAAAGACAACACAGCATATAGCATAAGCCTGAAGGGAGAAGATGCTTCTAACCTGTGGTCTGCAAATCAAATAATAGTCTCTCTTTTATTTCCCTTCTGTGAACAACGTATTAGGTCATCCTAGTTATGGGACATAAATCGTATGCTACATTTCATCCTTGTTACAAATGGAAATTGCTCTGGGTGCATCTGTTAATGCATTTCTGTCAAACGGCAATATGTAATATTTTGATAAAGTCATTACTGGCTTTACCTTGAATAGGTTAACAACTTGGTTAGAATTTGCACACAAGAATTGGAGGGGAACTCATTAATCATTGAAGGTGGCTCTGACATCCAAATGTGAAGACTCCTTTATCTAGAGTGTTGAGAATGTGGAACTCAGTACAACATGAAACAATTGAGGAGGGTAGTTAGGGAGCTGAAGAATAGCACTTAAGGCGAAGCTGGGCGAACACATGAGGGAGAAAGAATCAGAAAATATGTTGACAGAGTGAGATGAAATTGGGTAGGAGGTAGCTTGTTTGCAGCAGAAACATCAGCACAGACCGGACTGATAAAAATTTGATGTACTGTGACTCTGTGTAATGTTGTATTTAGATATTACAGGAGCAGCACGGTGGCTCAGTGATTAGCACTGCTGCCTTACGCGGTACCAGAGACTCAGGTTCAATTCCAGCTTCGGGTGACTGCCTATATGCAGTTTGCACATTCTCCCTGTGTCTGTGTGAGCTCCCTCTGGGTGCTCTAGTTTCCTCCCACAGTCCAAAGATGTGCAGGTTAGATGGCTTGGCCATGCTAAATTATCCATTGTGTCTGGGTGAAGTGCAGGGTTACAGGAATAGGGTGGGGGTGATTGGTCTTGGCAGGATACTCTTCAGAGGGTCAGTGTGGACTTGATGGGCCAAATGACCTGATTCCACACTGTTAGGATTCTATTAAAAAAAATTATTAGAACCAGTAGTTCTATATTTAACCTTTGATTTCCAGTATTGTGGAACCAGCCACATTGTTATTTGTTTGGAGGTAATAATTTATGACTCACTTTTAAGTCTGGCAAACTTTCTTCCATGGCCTGGGAAGGTTTCTAAAAACTGTTTATTAGAAAAGTGAAGCACTGGCCAATAGGTTTAAGGTAAGTAGTTAGCTCACCTGCGATCCACAGTCCAGTTCTCTGTAGTACTATCCGAGTGACATAACCATTACACTGCCATACCCATAATGTCTACAGGCAGTCACACTGTTCCTTACAGCGCTGCCTCTAGCCTTGTAGTTACAAAGCTGTCAGATAAAAACATCTTTCGCTAACTAACACCACCCTGCCAAGAAAATGAAGGAACTTTAAGGAAAGCATGTATTGCACATATCTGCAGCCTTTCCTTAATCATGCTCTCAAGGTTTTCATCTGTTCAACTCCACAGACTTTTATTTTTGTGTGCTTTCACACAACAGAAACTGTCAGCAGGTTTATTTAGTGTATCGATTCTAGTACACTGGAGCAAAAATTGCATTTCAGACAATACGCTTCTTGTGTGCTGGCCCCTTATTCATCAACTGAATTGGTTCCCCTGTCAGTGATTAGCCTTAACCACCTGCACTCCAATCTAGTGTTATATATTTTAACTATTAGTTCTGAGGATGTTGGCATCATTGGCAAGGTTGGTATATATCACGATCTCCAGTAGCCCTGTGAAGATAGTGGTGGGCATTCTTCTTTAAATATGGCTAGTGGTGACTTTTTAAGACCAGTTCAGATGTTAGTTCAGAGTCAGTCATGTTAGTGTGGGGCTGGAGTCACATACAGGCCGAGTGCCAGTAAGGGCAGCAAATTTCCTCCCTCCAAAGGAGATTAATGAAGCAGTTGAGTTTTTACAACAGTCCACCATAATTAAATACCAAATATGAAAAAATGAAACATCATTAACTGCTACCAGCTATTTGAGGTTGTTTTTTAAATTTGAGTTTGAATTCTCAAAAATTCAAACTCACTTAGAATGTTTCATCAAGCTCATGACTAACAGCCATTAGGTTGCTGTGCTCAATATCGCTCAAATTGATGGAGGGAGGAATGAAAGACATACATAAAGCCCCTTTCACATCCTGAGGACATCTCTCAGGGTCGAAGAATTGATTTGAAGGGCAATCATTATAGTCACCTAAGAAAAGGAAGCATCAGTTGGGGTTGGCACAGTGTCTCAGTGGGTACCCTGCTGCCTCACAGCACCAGGGACCGGGTTCGATTTCATCCTCGGGCAATTGTCTGTGTGGAATTTGCACATTCCTGTGTCTGTGTGGGGTTTCTGCCAGGTGCTCCAGTTTCCTCCCACAGTCGAAAGATGTGCAGGTTAGGTGATTGACCATGTTAAATTGCACATAGTGTCCGAGGTGTGTCAGCTGGGTGGATTGTCCATGGGAAACAGCACGATGGCACAGTGGTTAGCACTGCTGCCTCACAGCGCCAGGGGCCTGAGTTTGATTCCGCCTCAGGCAACTGTCTGTGTGGAGTTTGCACATTCTCCCCGGGTCTGCGTGGATTTCCTCCGGGTGCTCCGGTTTCGACCCACAGACCATAGATGTGCAGGCTAGGTGGATTGGCCATGTTAAATTGCCCATAGTGTTCAGGGATGTGTAGATTATTTGGATTAAAGGGGAATGGGTCTGACTGGGATGCTCTGATGGTCGGTGTGGACTTGTTGGGCTGAAGGGCCTGTTTCTACACTGTAAGGATTCTATGGATCTATGAAATGCGGGGTTAGAGGGAAAGGGTTGTGTCCGGGTGGGATACCCTTCAGAGGGTTGGTGTGGACTTGTCAGCTGAATGGCCTGCTACCACACTGTAGGGATTCTATGATTCAATTGTGGGCACAACAAGATCCCTCCAGCAAAAAAAAGACAACTAACAGGATAGTTTTTTTTGTTGATGCTTGAGAGATGAATACTAGCCAATTCCCCTGCTCTTTTTATAGTGCCACACAATGTTTTCATTCAAGAACGTTTGAGCTGAGCAATTGACCACATTTCTCATGTTTTGTGAATGTTCAGCAACAATGTACTAGAATGTCACATGCTATTAATGGCTGAGAAACAGGCCATTTGGCCCAACAAGTTTGCGCTGATGTTTATGCTCCATATGAGTTTCCTCCCGCACTACTTCATCTCACCCCATAAACATTTCTGTTTTTTCCTCAATTATGTGCTTAATGTGCCTCACTTAAATGCACTTATGTTGTTCACCTCAATTACCACTCGTGGTATTGTTCCACAATCCAACCAGTCACTGGACTACCTACTGGATTTATGAGTGATTACCTTGTACTGTACTTATGGTTCTAGTTCTGTTCCCTCCTTCAAATTAGTGGCACAGCCTAACTTGGATTAGCTCTAGTTGACAAGGGACTCATTGTCGTCCAGGTTTCCTTGAATCCCTGCCTTCCATGCATCTCTCACCACCATTTTTGGACCCATTCTATCCCACGTTCCATAAGGAATAAATCCTGTGTTTATATTGTGCGTTTAATGTTGTAAAGCCTCCACAGAAATGAAAGACAACACAGAATCTTCTCTATACCTACCCTATTAAAATCATTCATAATCTTAAAAGACCTTTAACAGACCATTCCCACTCCATTCCACCCCCAGTTTTTCCTTTTACATAGAAAAGAGCCCCAGCATGTTCAATCTTTCTTGATGGGTGTAACATCACAGTTCAGTAAATCAATTTTGCACTTATGCTTATGCCTTTGTATCTGTTTTATAGTATGGAGATCCGAATTGTGCACAGTACTCCAAGTGTTGTGTAATGAAATACTGGAACATGGAGTGATGGAAGAGGGCATTTCCATGGTGTTTAGCAACAGTGAATTAACTTTTGGATGCAGATGGTTTTGTGCGCTGCTGAGGATTTGGCATTCCAATATTAAATGCAGTTTGGATACTCGTTGTTACAGGTAACATATTAGTGTTATCATGCCTAATAAAATCAAAGGTGATGGCCAAGCCATGGGATCACAGAAGAGATGTAGAATCATACCGTGCTATGTTTAATTGAGCTATTTCATTGGTTCTGCTCTCCTCCTTTTTCCCTTTGTAAATGATCTCCACTTTAAGTATTTATCTTGGAGACGTTTTTTTCTTTGAGAAATGCGCTTGAATTTCTAAATATCCTTCATAATCCAAGAACTGTCCCATGATTTTTAATGTTCTACTCACTGAGCCATTACATGTGTGGGGCACAGGATGTGAGGAAGTAGGGAGGTTTTTGTAAATAATGGTGCACTCCAGAAAACATGTTGAAATGCTGTGAGGGTGCCACTTGGAACTGTGTTAATGTGAGCATGGGGATGACTTTCTTTGAACAACAAATAATTGATTATATTGATATAGCACTTGAAATGAAGTAAAACATTTCCAGTCTCTTCACAGAAGAGATAATTTGAGTCACATAATTGGATATTGAAGGACAAGTGATCAATAACTTGTCAAAGAGGTGGGTTTTAAGGGGTATCTTAAAGGGGAAAGATGGAGGGAGGCAGAGAGGTGTAGGGAGAGAATTCCAGAGCTTAAGACTTGGGAAATTGAAGGTACAACCACCAAAGGATTGTAGCAGTTAATACAGGAAATGTGCAAAAGGCTTAAACCTGAAGAGAAAAGAGATTTCAAAAGGCTTAAGAGGCAGAAGGAGATAAATACAGAAGACTGAGGCCATGGAGGAATTTAAAAACTGAGATGAGAATTTTGAAGCCAAGGCAAAGTGTAAGCAGGAGCTAATGTAGGTTAGTGAACTTGGTGGGTGGGTGGGGCAGCGGGTGGGGGATGCTGGTGGTGGTGATGGGTGAAGGGAAAGCAGAACATGGAGCAAATTAGGACACAGGCAACAACAGTTTGGATAATCTCAAGCTTACAGAAAACACAGCATGGCAAGTTATCCAGGAGAGCATTGGAGTAGAGAATCTTAGCAGTGACAAAGTCATGAATGAGGGTTTTAGAGACAGACATAACTTCCAACTGTAGAAGAAATATCTTAGTATGTTTATGATTGGACTTGCTGAAAATGCCAGAGTTTGTACGTCCCCTGTAACTGTAACACTATATTCTGCATTCTGTTCTTTTACCTTGATGTGCTTATGTCAGGTATGGTATGTCTGGATAACATGCAAAACAATACTTTGGACTGTATCTTGATACATGTGACAATAATAAAATAAACCAAACTAAATCAAAGTTAGTTGATAAAATGGGGAGGTGATGACCTAGTCATATTATTGATGGGACTGTTAATCCAGAGACCCTTGGGGTCCTGGGTTCAAATCCCATCACGGCAGATGGTGGAATTTGAATTCAATATTTTTTTTAAAAGTCTGGAATTAGGAATCTAATGGTGAGCATGAATCCAATGTTGATTGTCAGGGAAAAATCCATCTGGTTCACTAATGTCCTTTAGGGATGGAAATCTGCCATCCTTACCTGGTCTGGCCCACATGTGACTCCAGACCACAACAATGTGGCTGACTCTTAACTGCCCTCTGGGCAATTAGGGATGGGTAATAAATGCTGGTCTATCCCAAGAAATAAATAAAAAACATTCCACCCCGCATGTGCATTTCTTGTATTCAAAATCGCACCCTTGCAACGTCCCAATTTATTTCAACATGCATATATTCTGCAGAAAAATCATATAGCTGATTTGTACACTGTTAGGCCGTACAAACAACAGATCAATGAGCATTGATAACCTGTTTTTTCTGCTGAAGACTGTGGGATGACTGCTAACCAAAATGATAGTGCAAAATCTCCTCTGTCTGTTGGCTATGAGAATCTTTTGTGAAATGAAATTGCACAGTACCAGTCCAGCTCATCAAAGGGCACGGAGTCACAGCAGGCAAATGTCCTTAATTTAGCAACTCATTAATACTCTCACTGAAAGAGGCCACAGGATAGATGGTGCAGGAAATGGAAAAATGTTAGCCCTGGGCATTTTATTAAGCACAAAGAGAAATATTAAAGCAAAAGTCCTACCTGTACTTCTTGTCTGGTTGTAGAGTGAATGCATGGTGCACATATGCTGCTTACAAGGCAACAGTGAGCATTCAGTTGGAGCATGAGGTACAATACCTTGGACTCAGCTACTTTTACATGGTCCAAAGCATAGAGCCAAATTTAAGCACCTTTTAAGGCATTGGAGGTCTATTTGCCAACGGTGACTTGGTGTTACTGCCAGCTTCTTTTGTGTATTTCAGTAACATGTAGAGTGCACAGCCCTGAAATGGGCCCTTCAATCCAACTGCTCTAAGCTGGTGTTTCTGCTCTGCCCGCTCCCTCTCCCACACCTCTTCATTTCAGCATGTTTCTTTCTCCCGCACATACTTATCTTGTTTGCCTTTAAGTGCAACAAAACTATTAACCTCATCTACTCCATCATGGCAGTGAGTTCCACATGCTCACTGGTAATCAGATCACAAACCAGATGGTGAAATATCAAACTAGATACAAATCATTTTCTTGATATTATTTACCAAATGCGGCATGGTGGCTCAGTGGTTAGCACAGTTGCCTCACAACACTAGGGACCTGGGCTTGATTCCACCCTCGGGGACCGTCTGTGTGGAGTTTGCACATTCTCCTGTGCCTGCATGGGTGTCCTCTGATTCCTCCCCTGGACCAGGAATGTGCAGGTTGGGTGGATTAGCCATGGGAAATGGACTGTTATGGGCATAGGTTAGGGGGCTGGATCTGGGTGGGATGCTCTACAAAAGGTCAATGTGGACTTGATGGGCTGAATGGCCTGCTTCCACACTGTAAGGAATCTTTTTATGTCTGCTTCCTATCTGCCACACAGTGTCCCAGCAGTTTGTCTTGATACTACCTTAAAAATAACCAATTAAACTTGCTTAAACATAACAAACAAATTAACATTGCCATTGTAGGGGCACGACAACAATAGTCAGAGCCTGAATTTAAATTTAAAAATTGGTTTTGTGGGGTGATTTCACACACTATCCCATTCACAGTTCCTTTTTATAAATATGCTAACCTTATTTTAGATACTTTCTAATCAAACTGTACAGGGATGTTATTATACACCTCTGGAGCAGAACTTTAACCTGGGTCTCTTAGTCCAAAGATAGGGTTACTATCACTGCACCAAAAGAATCAAAAGTATGAATTATAAGATATTGTTAAATCAACTTGTACAGACATGTCTGGACATATTTCAGAAGCAAGTGAGACTGGAATCCAGGCTTCCTCATCCAGAGGTAGGGACATTACCACAAGCATCCTTAATAACTGCTCTAAGATATTTACATAATCAATCTACAGTGAGTGCTCTAAGTATCTAATTAAACAAGACCCTTCATTTGTCTGTGTTTCCTATCAATATAATTACCATTCCATTAATATTTACCACACTCCTAAAGGCCTCATGTAGTGCAGTGACAGTGTCCCTAATTCTGCACAGCAGGCCCACAATCAAGTCCCACCTGCTCCAGAGGTGCATAATAACAGCTCTGAACAGGTTGACTAGAAAACATTAAGATGTATCTACATTGGAAAGGCTCTTGTAGTGGAGTGGTTATGTCTGTACCTCTGAGGCAGGAGGCTTGGGTTTAAGTCTCCCTTGCTTCAGAGGTGTGTAATAACATCTCTGCACAGGTTGATTAGAAAATATTTTACCACTATCCTGAAGTTCACCCTCATTCCCAACTGGATTTATTTATGACTATTTTATGTTTATGGCCCTCAGTTCTGTTCTTCCCAAAAGTGGAACCATCTTCTGCACACCTTTATTCTCTCACAGTTTCAGAGTTTTAAAGACCGCCACGTCAGTGCTGCCCAAACATTTTTTTTCCACTGTGACACCCTTTACGAGACCTGAAAATTGCCATGAGCTTTCCACAGTGAGAACTGGACAACTAGTGGTGATTGTGGGGAGATGGGGGAAGGTCTAAGAGAACAGGCGAGGGTGTCAGCCTATTTTCATAGGTCTTCTCCCTTCTCCCCCACTGCCTTGGAGCTCATGACCCCGAACTTCCTACTCATGAACCACTTGGGTTGCCTGTTCCCACTTTGGAAAACCCTGCTCTATGAGACCATTCCAATGTTCTCTTTTCTAGAGACCAAAGACACCCTCCAAACTTGTCCAATTTCACTCGCTAGCTACAATCTTTCAGTTCTGGTTAATATACAATGAAGAAGAAAAACAAGTGTCAGAGATAAGGCCTTTAGAATTGGGAAGAAGCATCGGGGGGAGATGTGTGTATGTTCCCATCAGATGAAAAGATCTGACCTTCTTCATCACATATCAAACATTATGCTCAAAGGACGATTTTTTCACATTCACATATGGTTTAGATTTAGATTTAATTGTCACATGTACTTGAATACAGGAATATAGGAATAAAGTAAAATGTGTACAAAGTCACCATTCTCTGGTGCCATTTTAGTATATAAAAGTCAGGATTAAAAACAGAAGCAGAAGTAAAAGAAACAGCCAAAAGAAATATGTATAACATTGAGGAAAATAGAAGATAAGCCAATTTACTTTTCATATTAACATCTTAATTCATTACTCCAGATTGCATCAGCAGTGATGAAACAATAATCACCAATATTTCACTTTAATATTCTGCTGCTCAAAAATGCTCTTCCTGTGTAATTACTGAACTGACTGATTTATTCGGAAGTCTTGTGCAGCCATAGAGAAATACTAAAATATAATAATGCAAAAAAACTGCAATCTCATGAAGCGTAAAACAGAACATTTTCTTTTGAGTCTGTTTAACATTTAATGACTTAAAAGCCCTACAACTTCCCAAGATTTCTCTGCAACTACAACTTTAGCCTCTTGCATATCCCCAATTTTCTTTGCTACACCATTGGCGGCCATGCCTTCAGCTGCCAGGTCCCTAAGTCTGGAATTCTGTCCCTAAATGTTTCCACCTCCCTCACTCCCTTCTTTCAAGATGCTTCTCAAAATCTACTGTACTTTTTTTAAAACCAAACTTATGCTCACCTGTTCCATCTCTCCTTCTGTGGCTCAATATTCAGATGTCCCTGTGAGAAACCTGAGGGTATTTTCACAGCACTAAAGACACTATATAAAGGCAAGTGGTTGTTGTTGGTTGCTCATGTTCAGGTTAGGGTATTAGTGGGGCATATAATTGTTGGGATGGGGTTGAGAGGTGCTGCCCAAGGGTAAAGCCCAAGGCTTCCTCATGAGGTGAGGGGAGCTCATTATTACTATGGTCCTCAAGACAATCTTAAAGATGTTAGTTTTAAATGCATCCTACAACACTGTTCTGATTTTTACCGTAACATTCTCAACTCTCATAGGGAGCAGTAGGGTGGGTGATGGTGGGGGGACGGGGGGGAGCCTGGTATGCAGGTAGCTAATATTGAGCTTTGTATTCTGACATGAAAGGTAGAATGTACTTGTTAGATTCTGGAGACTGGGAAGGTTGTTAGATGCCTGCAGAGTGCTGACAGGGATATACCGACTTGCAGTTTTGTAGCTGGATATGTGACCTGCTAAAAGGCAAGTGCAGCATTTAACACTCCACAAAACTGACAAGATAGCGATTGATGCTGACAGGAAAATAACAATCTTCTCATTCCCGTTACCTATTCCTGTGGACCTCGCGCAGCCGGAGTGACTAGACCTGGAAATTTCCGGAAAATGACATATGGCACTTTGTTGCCTGAACAGCCACGTAAAGAGAAACTTTATTAAATTGGATACACATTCCTGTTTCTCTCCCCCGCCTTCATCTGATCTAGGCAGGAGGAGGTTACAGAACTACGAAAACTGTTTAAATGGAAATTGTTGATGCTGTTGCTACCATGTTTGTGTCACTTTATTTTACCGATACCACAGAGTTGTAGTTCTTTCCTGGCTTACTCTTTCTAAGTTTCAAATACTCCATATTAAATGTCTGCCATTCCAGCCACATCCCCAGTGTGTTAATTAAAACTGAGAGGTTTTTGATCTGTGTCCAACTTTTAACCTACACTTAACCAGGATTGTGGAAAAAGTGAACACTCTGTCTTCCCTTCCAACTACCATCCAAAACCTCAAACTTAGTGTTGTCTAATTGATGCTAGTTGACTTTATTCATCTTCTCTCTTATTTTTTCCAGCCATTGCGTTGCTCTGCACTGCAAGCCTTCCCTCAGGTATTTCAATTAAAGAACAGACCTGACAAACAAAATTAACAGATCTATAAAGATCTGTTCATGATCAGTCAGTTACTGCCTTAACTTACTTATTAAAAAAAACTTTGCATTACTTTGATCTGAACAAGAATATTTATTCAGCTGCATACATAAGAGACCTCTGAGAGGACATACAGTTCTGTGCTCTGAAAGGTCACACAGAAATCTATGACTAATGAATATTTATTTGCTGTAAACAGGTTGACTTCTGGAAGTTCAGCTAATTCTTTGAAATGATGCAAATGGTTAAAGTCTTTTATGCAGTGAAACGATATCGAGGAGGTTGATTTTTAGAAGATGCAGAGGAAATTGAATTAGATTGATCACAGAGCTTCAGTTATGCATTGAGTCATGATTGATGCTACTACTTAAAACGATGCTGGAGGATTGCATTGTAGGTTCAAGATGGCAGCAAATATTGTCAATAGCATTCAGTGAGCAGACTGGACCGGGAACACCTAAAGTAAAACCAGAAAGTGTTGGAGAAAGTCAGTGGGTCTGGCAGCAACTGTGGAGGGAGAAGCAGAGTTAACATTTCAAGTCTGACATAACTCTTCTTCGAGCTGGGGAGCTCCAGTGTCATCAGTCCAGCTGGCACAATACTGCATCATCAATTTAAATTCCTTTCTACTGTTGAAATTCTTCTTTTCAGGTTGGCATTTTTACCTCCCAGCATAGCTGACTCCTGGAGTCATAGAGATGTACAGCATGGAAACTGATGCATCGGCTGAACTTGTCCATGCCGACCAGATATCCTAAATTAATCTACTCCTATTTTTCAGCATTTGGCCCATATCCCTCTAAACCATTCCTATCCATGTACCCATCCAGATGCCTTTTAAATGTTGTAATTGTACCAGCCTCTACCACTTCCTCCGGCAGCTCATTCCAAACATGTAGCACCAACTGCGTGAAAAAGTTGCCCTTTAGGTCCATTTTAAATTGCTCCCCTCTAACCTTAAACCTACGTCTTCTAGTTTTAGACTCCTCTACACTGGGGAAAAGACCTTGGTTATTCACCCTATTCATGTCCTTCATGATTTTATAAACCTCTATAAGGTCACCCCTCAGCCTGTGATGCTCCTTTAACATCTTTCCTATAGCCTTTCTCAATAACCCCCTGTCTACCTGCGACTCCACTTTCAAGGAACTATGAACGTGCACTCCAAGACCTCTTTGTTCGCAACACTCCCCAGGACCTTACCATTAAGTGTATAAGCCCTGCCCTGATCTACCCTACTAAATGCAGCACCTTACATTTATTTAAATTAAACTCCATCTGCCATTCCTTGGCTCATTTGCCCATCTGATTAAGGTCCTGTTGTACTCTGAGGTAACCTTCTTCACTGTCCACTACACCACCAATTTTGCTTTGCATCAGTTCCCGCTTTTTCTTCATTAATGTTACTTTTCATCATGCATCACCAATCACGTCTTCCTCCCTTTCAACTTTGTGTTGCCTTTACGTAGTTCCGGCATTAGTGGGAGGGCTCCAAGACATGGCACATGATAGACAGAAGCGTCCATTTTCATGGAAATTCCCACCATTAGTATGTTGTCGTTGTTTGCTACCAATCGAGGCAGAATTCTCATTGGAATACGCAATGGACAGTGGGGCGTATACACATGCTCTACTTCCAAACTGGTGATATTGGTGTGGAACACTCAATTTCAGAAAGGTTCTAGACAGAGCAAGTAGGGAATTCATGAAATGATTGAGAATAAGAGGGCAAGATTTAAAGAAAGAGAAACCAAGGTGAAATGGGGAAAAGCTTTGTCACACAGTGAGTGGTAAGGTGTGGAATGCACTGCCTGACAATGGGGTGGAGGCACATTCCATTGAAGCATTCAATATGGAATTACACTATTGTCTATAAATTAAGATTCTGTGAGATTGTAGGCAGAAGGCTGAAAATAAACTGCTCATTTAAACAGCCAGTGCTCGTAGGATGGGCCCAAAGATTTCTGTGATTCTTCTGTCATGCATGTTAGAATAGGATTTAGTTTAAACTTCTAATTTATTCATGGGATGTAGGCATCACTGGCAAGGCCAACATTTGTTGCCCATCCCTAAATGACCTTGAAATGGTGCTGGGAGCTGCCTCCAAAACATGCTGCAATCTCTGCGGTGTATGTCCAGGGAAGGAGTTCCAGGAATTTGACAGTGAAGGTACACCACTATATTTCCAAGACAGGATGGTGTGAGACTTAGACAGGAACTTGCAGGTAGTGTATACCCATGGATCTGCTGTTGTCTTTCTAGATGGTAGGGGTCACAAGTTTGGAAGGAACTATTGAAGAAGCATTAGTGATTTACAGCATTCCATCTTGTAGATGGCATACACTGCTGCCTCGGTGCATATGTGGTGACAGGAGTAAATGTTGAAAGTGATAGATACAGTGCCTATTAAGCAGGCTGCTTTGTTCTGGATGGTGTTAAGCCTCAAGAGGGTTGTTGGGGCTGCACTCATCTAGGCAATTGGGGAGTATTTCATCACACTCCCGACTTGTGCCTTGTAGACGGACAAAAGGTTTTGGGCAGTTGAGGGACGAATAACCTGCATTAACTTCAGGGGACTGACAAAATAGACAAAGAACCGGGCAGTCTAGAACAAGAGGTCATAGTTTTAGATTAAGCAATAGCAGATTTAACATAGAAATGAGGAGAAGTTACTTCTCTCAAAGGGTGGTGAATCTCTGTAATTCACTATCCCAGAGTATGGTGGATGCTAGGACATTGGGTAAATTTAAGGAGGAAATAAACAGATGTCTAATTAGTCAACAGTTTGAAGGGTTATAGGAGTAGGCAGGAATATCGAGTTGAGGCCGAGAGGAGATCAGCCATGATCACATCAAATTGTGGAGTAAACTTGAGGGGCTGAATGGCCGACTCCTGCTCCTCATTTTTATGTTCCTGTTGGTTAAGATTTTACAAATTCATTTCATGTGGAATCCCTAGAAGATAGTGTGAAGAATTCTGGCCGCCCTGCTACAGGAAAGATGCTGTGAAACTTGAAAGGGTTCAGAAAAGATTTATAAGGATGTTGCCAGGGTTGGAGCTACAGGGAGAGGCTGAGTAGGCTGGTGCTATTTTCCGTGGAACGTTGGAAGCTGAGGAGTGACTTTATAGAAATTTATAAAATCATGAGGGGGATGGATAGGATGAATAGCCAAGGTCTTTCTCCCAGGGTAGGGGAGTTCAAAACTAGAGGGCATAGGTTAAAGGTGAGAGGGGAAAGATTTAAAAGGGATCTAAGGGGCAACTTTTTCACACAGACGGTTGTGCATGCCTGCAATGAGCTGCCAGAGGAGGTGGTGGAGGCAGGTACAATTACAACATTTAAAAGGCATCTGGATGGGTATATGAGTAGGAAGGGTTTAGAGGAATATGGGACAAATGCTGGCAAATGGAACCAGATCAATTTAGGATATTTGTTCGGCATGGACGAGTTGGACTGAAAAGTCTGTTTCTGTGCTGTACAACTCTATGACTATTATTTTATTCCATTGATCTTGGTTAGATTCAAGCAAAAACCAGTCATAAAAGGACAATGCTATGATGTATTACCTCTTCTTGTCCAAAAGAAACACAAGGAAGACAATAATTTGACTTACAATCATGACTTTAAAGGTGATTCTCAATTTTGCCATTCAGCAAAACTGAACGAGTCAACATTTTGCAATATTATTCTAAAATGATTGAGTGAACTGTCCTCGGTTTAATATCAACTAAACTGAACAAAGGTTATGGATTAAAGTCAAAACTACTGGACCAAAACTTCTGTTCACTATCACTGAGAGGTTTTCCAGACATAAATACTGTAGTGTTAAATTTATGACTTACAGCAATGCCTACATGAATAGTCCTAAAACTAACCTCCCTCCTGAATGAACAAAAATCAACGCAAGAACATTCTTTGATTGTAAACTGTTTAAAAGACTGATACAATGTGTCAGATCGATAACTTCTTATTAGAAAATGAGTAAAGCGGATCTCTAAGTTGATTTAAAAGAGATGCAGAAGATTAAAAAGAGATGCAGAAGATTAAAAAAATGCCCTCTAGAAATTATTAATTAAAATTATACCAAAAACAAACAGCAGGATTAAAATTAATATTTGAAGCTAAATAATGGGTCCCACTAAGGCATAACCCAGCTAGCATTTGCCCTCCATCACTCACCAGCCGAAGTTACTGCAGAGATATGAGTAATGGGAATTCTGGCTGATTTCTTTACTCTTTTGCCCGCACAGAAGCCCTGAGGCCTTGTGGTATGACCCTAGAATAGTAAGTGTAGCAAGTGATCAAACCTGGTTTTTGATATATGTGGCTGAATTCTGCAGTGGATAATATGCTTACCACCTGAACCATCAGAGAAACAAATCCCTCTTACCCAATCTGAATCTTTGTTTTAGTTTTACACTCATTTCCAAGGAGTCTTACGAAAGAATTTTTCCATCAAATGGAAGAAATCCTCTTTGCATCTGAAGACAAATGGAAATTAGCTTGCTTTCTGGCTCAGTACAAACATTGATTTTGGGTGGAACTGAAGTGTAATTATTCCCAAATCTATTTGTCAATTTTATGATGGTTTCGAAGAAGAAGCCTTCCAATTAAAGGGGTATTTTCTTGAATAAGTGACAAATCTTTTAAGGAAACAAAACAAAATATTTAAGAAGAAAGAACATTGCATTTTGGTAGATTGTATTTGTCACGGGAGACTTTACGTGGAAGTGACTCAGTGATGCGTTCCCAAGCAGGTTCTCCCACGCTGCCGTAGAAAAAGATTGGACAAACACCTTTTGCACATTTAAGTGGCACCTTTTATTCGAAACCAGGCTAGCACTAAATATGCTACTTTCAAAATAAAAGAAAGTCCTCTGTAAAATTGAAAGAAATGTAAAACAAATAGTTTTCTGATGCCTGTATAAATGAATTGTTATACTAATATATTAAAAATAGCCAACATTGTTACTGTATTTTGATACCGGGTATTGTCATTATTCTTAGATACAATTTACAGTGCAGAACAAACGTAATTATCGATGTCAATACATACATGCATAGATACATGAATTTAATACATCATTAATATATTAAATACCACTCCACTCTTACCTTCTGAGCGGGTGTTCCTATTGTCATCTCCACATAATATCCCTGTCCAGATTTCCCTCTCAGATTATCAACCATATCCATAAAATTGATACTTTGTCTCCGGCCAGTCTCATCGGCAGCTCTGGGCAACCTGCTGGGGATCCCGATATCATTTTTCAGAGGGACCTTGATCCCTGACGGCTCTCCATTGCAATACAACCATTCAATCAAAGAGCAAAGCAACAGCATAAAACGAGAAAGGGGACAAAAATTCATTTCGAAATACTTTCTTCCCTTTCTTTTATTTAGAAAGAAAAGACAAGCGCGATTGCACAGCAGCTGCCTGCAAAATATATTTATTTAACCCCCTCTCGCACTACATTGAGACATGTGGGGGAAAAGCAAAGACTCGGCGTCAGATGCTTCATTGATGGGTTTAAAAGGAACGGCATTTAAAAAAAAGGCAGGGAGTGAAAGGTTCATTCCTGATTTACATGAATGGATCTTCGTGGAGAGTCTGGAAAGCTGTAGAAAATGCCATTATTGTTCATCACTCCACAATTTGAGGTTGTGGATCGATGCTTCATGGAATAAATGGTGATGGGTTTCGGTAGAGACAGCATCAGCAGAGCCTGAACAATCTTCCTACTGTCTCTCTGCTTCCCCACTCCAACGGAAGAACTATTGTACATACAGTAAAATACAGGAATGACGCTGGGAAAAGCAGAGGGAGCAAGGTTGATAAAGCCCTCTGGGTGTTGTAGTTTCTAATCTTATTGCTGTTAATGATTGGAAACTCTGCTGTGCACCCAAGTGTCTCCTTCTGGTGCTTTTCTCTGCATCCCACACAGAAAGAAAATCTGGAAATGAGCACAGTCTGCTATTGCACACAGAGGGATGTATCAAAATAAATCTCTCAATCCAAACGCTTTGAATTGTAATTTTTACTTAGAACATATTTGCTTGCAATAGGGCTCGGAGAGATAGTTCTGGAGCCACAGGTATTGAAATGCCTTTGCCCCTGAGTTTTGTATCCCCGAATTCTCTCCAGACTGCAATTTGTCTGAACTGGAAAAACTACAACTCCCGGTAGGCGCAGCGGCAGCGGTGCGCCTGCGCATTGTTTACACTACCGGGAGGCGGGACACTCACATATTTGAATGACGGCCAGAGAAGCCAATCGAAAACCGACAGCCATCCAAATGGTTGGCATTATGAGCCAATCGAATAGTGTGAGAGGTGTAGAGGGGCGGGAGGAGAGGCCGCTCCGCTTGAATTGTGGCGCCGGAAGTGATTTTAGTTCCATTTATTTTGTGTATTTTTTGTTATAATCCTGGAAGCTGTTAAAGTGCAAGTGGCCGTGTCCGAGGAGCGGGAGCACGTTCATGGGGGCGGCTTTCTCGGCGCTTGAGGGCAGCGCGGGCCCAGCGGCTCTGGTACGCGACCGGTTGCTATGGAGCCGACGGCGGAGTGAAGGGAGAGAGAGAGAGAGAGAGAGAGAGTGTGGGTGGATGGATGGATGGAATGGGGGGAGTGGGTGGGAGAGGGTGAGGGAGGAGAGGAGAGAGTGGGTGGAATGGGGGGAGTGGGTGGGAGAGGGTGGAGGGAATGGCGGAGGGAGGGGGTGAGGGAGGGGAGGAGAGAGTGGGGGGAGGGAAGGAATGGAGGGGGAGTGGGGGGGGAGAGAGAGGGATGGGGGGGAAATGGAATGATGGGGGAGGGAGGGGAGACCCACACATCAGCACTCCCACTGGCCACATTATCCCTTGTCGGCCCCATCATTAACACCACAATACCATCCCCCCACCATTCCCTTAACAGCAATCTTACTCATAACCTTAATCCTCACTTATCGCTCCACTACCAATCACCTCGCCCCACTCTGACATCAACCAAAATGTCCATCGTGAACTCCATCTCTATCACCATCGTTATCCATTGCCCTTGCCAACATCACCATCATCTCCTTTCTCATCACTATCACCCTACACCGACAACACCCATGAGCATTTCACCGGCCATCACTACAACATCTTCACTCACCACCAACCTCACTTCAGTCAACACTGTCATTATCATCACTATCACTCTTAACATCACCCCAAAGTAACCCTACCTCTAATTTTAATCCAGCACCCATCATTATCATCACCCACCATCACTTTCATCACATTGATCACACTCGTGCCCAACATCAACTCACCCCCTTCATAAATACCCCCTCACAGCCTCCACTTAGCATTGTCACCTTCATGTTTCTCTTTGCCTCCCATGTTTTTCCTTTCCCCTCCTTACCTTACACTCCTACAACTCCCCTTCCCTCATTGCCTTTCCATAGCTTTGTGCTGATGTCTGCATCAAATATTCATCCAAATTTTCTTACAGTGAGATTGTGTGTGAGTTATAGTCTGACTCTAAAGTACAGATATAAAGCAGATTAAATGCACTACAGGCACCTTATAGGTTCTTTAAAGTTTGACATCACTGCAGTTCTTTAGGCCTAACCATCTTCAACTATTTCATCAAGGTCTTCCCTCCAGCGTAAGGTCAGAAGTGACAAAGTTTAATCATTGTTTACAACACCTTGTTGATCCAGTACTGAAGCATGCAGCAAGACCAAGACAGTATTCAGGCTTGGGATGATAATTGGAAAATGACAGTTGTGACACATGCCAGGCAATGACCCTTTCCAACAAGCTAACATCTCTGAAAGTTACTTGCATTACCATTGCTGATTTCCTTACCATCATCCTAGCTGGATTAGCAATGACCAGAACCTTAACTTCACAAGCCATGTTAAAAAAGAAGCCATTTGGCTATAACAGCAGGTAAAAGAGTTGGATTTCCATGGTGAGTTGCATCACCTCAATCCCCAAAGCCTGTCCACCATCTACAAAGTACACAATAGAATATTCTTCACTTTTCTGATGAGTGCAGTTTCACTAGTGTCCAAGAGGCTCAGTATCATCCAAGATAAGGTAGTTGCTCATCTGATACGCCATACATCAACTTAAACAGTCACTGTTTTCACCACTGGTAACAGGAGCACCGGTATCTGCCATGCACAGGATGCACTGTAGCAAGGCCCCCAGGCTCCTTCAATAGCATCTTCCAAACCTGTGACCTCTAAGACCTGGAGGACAATGGCAGCAGGCACATGGGAAAACCACCACCTACAAATTCCCCAAGCATTTTCTCTGGGGGATCATCCTGGAGCTCTCTCCCTGACAGCATTGTGAGTGTATCTATCCCACCTATGGACTGTAGCAGTTCAATAAGGTAGCTTCCCAGTATTTTCTCGAATAATTAGGGATGGACAACAAAAACTGGCCTTGTTAGTAATCCTGTATCTCGGGAACAAATTATCTTTTTGTGGAATGTTTACTTCTGTGAAAGGACATTGACTTAAAATATTAACCCTGTCTCTCTCTCTCCAGGGATGCTACCTGGCTTGATGCTTTTACTTCTGATTTGTTAACCTCCTCAGTATTTTGCTTTTACAGAAAACTCTGTCTTTGTACAAAGGTCCAATTTTTATTCGCGCCTGGTCCTGTGAATGGGCTATTTAAAATAAGTTATTTGTTATTTATACAGGTCACACAACTTCAAAGCCAGCATGCTATTGTAGTTTATTTACAAAACATAACTCAATCAAGCCAACAACTCATTTTTAAAGAAATGAAGCCCCACTCTCCAAACTCAAAGAAAAGGCCATCATTATCCTGGCAATTAATTTCTGGCCAGCAAATTAAACAATAGAATGTTTATATTTTGGCATGAAGAATAATTGGGTAATATGGTCTTAATTACCAGTTAAACCAATATGTTTATTGATGTTGTGCTCCATTGTATGAAGCTCACTAAGTTCCCGTTGTTTAATCACTTCTGTGAAATGCCTTGGGATGCTTTACTATATTAAAGGTTTTGTATAAGTCAAAGTTGTTTTTTGTTAATCGGGGTCTATTATAGAGCTCGTATCCAAATTGACCGGGTTGTCATGATTTCTGTCAAATATATTGCTTGGTCTGTCCATTTAAACTAGAGGAGTAACCAATTTCCTTGAATTTTTTTTTGTCTGGATGCAAACTTGTAGTAATTACATATTTCTTTCAGAAAGGTAACCTGTCTGGATTCTGTTTCTGAGATAGTAGGAACTGCAGATGCTGGAGAATCCGAGACAACAAGGTGCAGGGCTGGATGAACACAGCAGGCCAAGCAGCATCATAGGAGCAGAAAGGCTGACGTTTCGGGCCTAGACCCTTCATCAGAAAAGGGGGAGGGGAAGGGGGTTCTGAAATAAATAGGGAGAGAGTGGGAGGCGGATAGAAGATGGATGGAGGAGAGGATAGGTGGAGAGGAAACAAACAGGTCGAAGAGGTGGGGATGGAGCCAGTAAAAGTGAGTGTAGGTGGGGAGTTAGGGAGGGGATAGGTCAGTCCAGGGAGGACGGACAGGTCAAGGGGGCGGGATGACGTTAGTAGGTAGGAGATGGGGATGCGGCTTGAGGTGGGAGGAGGGGATAGGTGGGATGAAGAACAAGTTAGGGAGGCGGGGACGAGCTGGACTGGTTTTGGGATGCGGTAGAGGGAGGGGAGATTTTGAAGATTGTGAAATCCACATTGATACCATTGGGCTGCAGGGTTCCCAAGCGGAATATGAGTTGCTGTTCCTGCGACCTTCGGGTGGCATCGTTGTGGCACTGCAGGAGGCCCAGGATGGACATGTCGTCTGAGGAATGGGAGGGGGAGTTGAAATGGTTCGCGACTGGGAGGTGCAAAGGTGTTCTGCAAAGCGGTCCCCGAGCCTCCGCTTGGTTTCCCCGATGTAGAGGAGGCCACTCTGGGTACAGCGGATGCAGTATACCCCATTGGCAGATGTGCAGGTGAACATCTGCTTGATGTGGAAAGTCTTCTTGGGGCCTGGGATGGGGGTGAGGGAGGACGTATGGGGGTAGGTGTAGCACTTCCTGCGGTTGCAGGGAAAAGTGCCGGGTGTGGTGGGGCTGGAGGGGAGTGTGGAGCGGACAAGGGAGTCACGGAGAGAGTGGTCCCTCCGGAAAGCAGATAAGGGTGGGGAGGGAAAGATGTCTTTGGTGGTGGGATCGGATTGCAGATGGCGGAAGTGTCGGAGGATGATGCGTTGGATCCGGAGGTTGGTGGGGTGGTACGTGAGGACGAGGGGGATTCTT
>NC_063363.1:7856304-7913856 GCF_021869965.1 Rhincodon typus
GGCCCGAAACGTCAGCCTTTCTGCTCCTATGATGCTGCTTGGCCTGCTGTGTTCATCCAGCCCTGCACCTTGTTGTCTTGGATTCTATTTCTGTTTGTATGCTGTAGTGCATTATTGACGTCACAGACTTTATTCTCCATTGGTCCTGGGCAGCTTGTGAGGGTTTTCTCCAAATCAGCTTAGACTCTCACTGAGTCAAAAGTGCATTTGTGAATGTTGGGTGAGCTTTGGATTCACCTGTGATTCATTTAGTGGCCCAATTTCCTTTGCCACTTAACTAGCTGGATTTACATAAATAGTAGCTACTTGAACAAACAACTCGAGAACAATCAGTAGCAATAGAATCATGCCTCAAACAGCCAGTACCTTCCTAAGCTCAATTAGGGATGGTAAGAAATGCTGGTTTTGCCAGTGATGCTCATAACAGCAAATAAAAGAATGCTATTTAAAGGGCTTCTGTAGCACACTGGTAGTGTCCTTACCTCTAAGCTAGGTGGCCTGGGTTCCAGTCCCACCTGCTGCAAAAGTATGTCATAACATTTGGATGAGTTGCTATAAAACTGTAAGAATAGTACTTAGTGAAGAGAAAATTGGACTACAAGAAAACAATATCTTAAAGTCATCCTAACTATTCAAATTCAAAAAGCAAGTTGTAAAATGTTCACTTCTAATGCACTCATTGGCCATTTGTGACAAGGCACGAGTGCCACTTTCTAGGAATCCAATTGGTTGCAGTGAGCTCAGTTGACTTTATTGTTTTATATTTGATTGACAGGACTCTGGACCAATGTTCGTAAGGATGAAATAGATGGAAATAAGGACGGATTTGGTCGATTTCAGTTCACAACAATGGCTTCATGATCCCTGGTAACCACATGATTTCCATGGTAACCACTGCTGATTGGTCTTTAGCACAGTTATCAGTCTGTCAGATTTTGAGACTCTCATTGGTCCCTGGTAACCACGTGACTAGCATGGAATGAAATCACAAAAGACAATTTGACATCACAAAGTGATTGAAACTGATTTTTCTAAAGCTGAAAAGAATTCCTTTATAAAAACGTGTTACCAGGGCCGGAAATAGAATGTAAATTGAGAAGGTGTGTTCAAATCCTCTGCCTATTTATTACACAATTAATAGATCCAGCAATAATTGTAGAACAATTGCAGGAAATGTGTAAACCACTACCAAGAATTCTGTGGCATTGTTTAAGAAGTAACACATGTTCTGCTCAATGGCTATAAATCTTTACCATGATCCTCCAAATTACTGATATAGTATTCGTTATGATTACTTCAGTAATTTACCAGAAATATTTCCATTGCACATTTTACATAATAAATATGGTTCTGTGAAGCTTTCTTGGGTTGTTTTACATTAAACACATTTACATTTACGTTTACATTACATTAAACTGTAGAAATGTGGTTACAATCTGCATGATGTATCATTTGCACATGCTGATGCAGAATTTCATAGTAGGAGTAAGACTTCTGAAATATTTGCAATTCTGAGGGAGAAATGGAACTTAAGTACAGGAGAGAAAGAAGCCCATGTAGAGCTAACATTAAGAAACGATTTAATATGTGTTTTCAGAAGTAAATAATTCAAATGCCTTGACTTCAGGGACATGGATAGAAAAAGGGCCTGGAAACATTGCAAGGAAAAGAAACTCGGTGACTTGCGTCATTCATTTCATGGCAGTTATGAGTTCTAGATTCCTGGGCCTGAGCAGAAATAATGAGTGAAAATGGTGCTACACCAATGAAACAAATGAGCTTTTGATTTGTTTTCATTTAGTCAGTGGAATTTTTCAGCTAGTCAGAGTCATGAGTATAGCTGAGATTGATTATTCTGCACATTCATTAGAATTGTACAACACCGGAAGTCTGTTTGTGCAGAATGAAATCTCAAGGCATTGCAGTAATCTTTTATTTTTAGATGTTGGCTGCTCTGTTGTATGTATAGTTATATTTTCCCCACTTTCTTTCAGATTTATAAAAGTTATGGTTTAGTTTTATATCTTGACTTAACACAAACTACTTTTGCCATTTTACTTTGAAATTGTCAATGTTGTGACACATCTTGAAATGTATTTCAGTGCAATTCTTTCACTAAACATTGTCAAATGTGCTGACATAAGCTTTGCTTCAAACCCGGCCTCCAGTATCATTGTTTCAATTCTGTCTTCAGCGTCAGCCACCTTTTAACGGCTCTTACATTAGTTTTCTAATGTGGGCAGAGCTTCCTTAGTGTACATCGAGATTTGTCAAATTTGTTCAATGGGGATTTTGACAAAGAAGAGGAAATCATTTCATTTGTCAAAATAAGTTTCATGTTGAAGACCACAGTAGGTATATTGCTGGATATTGTGGTCTGTTCATACTACAATAAGATAAATTTTTGAATAAAGGATTGCCAGTGCTGCAATAGAGTCAGAGATTAAATTGGAGGTGGGTTTGGGTAGAGGGGTAATGGAGAGGTGGGTGGAGGATTTTTTTTCATGTGTGTGCTCTTGGCTAGAATGCACTGCCTGAAAGGTTAGTGGATGCACATTCATTTATTACTTTCAGAAGAGATTTGGATATTTATTTGCAAAAGAGAAAATTGTGGCTATGGAGAAAGGTAGTGGATGGAGCTAATTGGATGTCTCGTTCAAAGAGCTGGCGGTATCATGATAGGCTCCTTCTGTGCTTTATTATTAGGATGTTCTGAAACATGCAACAGATTTTTTAATATATAACTGTAACGGTCAGACTTCATTGCCTAGTGTGTGAGCCTATCTGTCAAATCTCATGTACATTGTCACACGCCATCTCTAATGTTCAGCTAGGTTTGAAGAGAAACAAAATTGAAGGATGCAGATTACCTCAAACAATGAAACTAAATTTAACTTGTTGTCCAACCCTCTTGCTGAAACTAGCTGTGACCCTTCAGATGAGTCCAAAGAACTGTTGGTGCAGGAACAGGCCTTTTGGTCCACGAAGACTAGTGCCATTCTGTTAAATATGATCAGTACCCTATCTAGTTTCATACAATCTGCAAACTTTGAATCTGTATCTTGTCTCCTCCCTTGTGCAGGATTTGGTCAGTAGGTCATTCTCCCAGAACTTCTGCTAGACAGCTTTCACGTTGCTTGTGAGTAAAGTCTACGATTCAAGTTGTGGCAAAGTTGTCAGTCATCATAGTAATTGGGGCAGCATGGTGGCACCATGGTTAGCACTGCTGCCTCACAGCACCAGGGACCCAGGTTCAATTCCAGCCTTGGGTGACTGTGTGGAGTTTGCACGTTCTCGTTGTGTCTGTGTGGGTTTCCTCCAGGCACTCTGGTTTCCTTGCGCAGTCTAAAGATGTGCAGGTTAGGTCGATTGGCCATGTAATATTGTCCATAGTGTCCAGGCATGTGTGTGTAGGTTCGGTAGATTAGCCCCTACATTAGGGTTACAGGGATAGGGTAGAGGGGTGAGTCTTAGTGGGGGGATGCTCTTTGGCGGGTTGGTGTGGACCTTTTTAGCCGAATGGCATGTTTCTGCACTGTAAGGATTCTATATTTTTAAAAAAAAATTCTATAACCCAGACGATCTGATGAATGCCTGCCTGCTTACCCAGCTGTTTCTCTAGCTGAAACTGCAAAGACTGTAAAAATATTCTGGGATTTCCCAACACAGCACAGAAATCATGTTTGGCTGCAGACCCATCCAAAGAAAGCATGCTAAACGGGAGAAGATTACCAAGGCTTTTCTAGAGCTAATTCCCAACATTTTTCAATGCCTTTTTACTGTGCAAGGTCAGGCTATTGGAAATTGTGAACAGTTGAAAATTAAAAATGTTTCCCCATATATCTAATGCATCATTGTTTTATTATTGTTTGGAAGCAGATTAAATCACATGGGGGCCTTCTGGTTTTCTCGAGTCTCGGTTTAACTCAAATTTATGGGATACCTCACCCCGGCTGAATCTTTACAGTAACAATATGTGCTGAAATCATCAAATAGTCTTAATTATTTACCTGGATGCATGAATCTGTGGAAGATAATTATTTTCATATTGAACCTATTCTTTGAAAGCCCAGTGGCCGTCTGAATCTATCCTCCTGCTTCCCCCACTATGTTGAAATAGTTTTAGCATCTTCCTCATCTCTTTAAAATACTGGAACCTCTGTGCTTAATAACGGTGACTTTGGTGTTGTAGACCATATGGTAGCTTGTATCAATTTTCTTCAGTGGATGTGAGGCCAGTCATCATGTGGCTATATTAGAATTGTTTCAGAAACATGCATTAATTTTAGTAGAAAATGTTTAGCATAGACTAACAATTTAAGGTGAATATGTATCATGTATACACATGTATTTAAAGCTGTCTATCACAATTCAGTAACCAAGGAAGAATAGCCCTGATAGTCAAATAAACATCATACATTCTGCTTTTTATTTTGATGCACCTAACACTATGTAAAAGATTCTATTAACAAAAAGATGAATGTTCACACGCTGTATGAGTATGAGTATTGAGATTGTATGTCCACTGACTGTATCTGCAATCTGCTTTTGTTTACTATTCAGAATAATCTACATCTGGAATGTATATTAAACCTGATTTGGGCCTGGACTAGCTTAAAACAAGAATCCTTCCCAATCAGAACAGACAGATCATGTGAAACCTGATGAGAACCTTCAGAAAATTAGCTTTGCAAACTTCAGCCTAGTTTTTGTTCGTCAATTTAAAGACCAACACAGCTGTTAATTCAGCACAAACTCAGGAGTCTCATTCATACACTATAGATAAATCCAAGGTTTGGCGGGGGTGGACAGGTAAATCGAATAAAGGCAGGCAAAGATTAACAGAAAATGTAATTGTCTAGCCAATAGAAGTGAGCACTCAGCGCAGATAAAACGTGTGCAGTGCAGTGAAATGTTATGCATTGGAAGCAAAAATAGGTGTCGTATACATGTACTTTTTTTTCTTACTGCTGAGTTACTTAAGGGAGAAACTGACGGTGATTAGGGCTATTTGTGCATTCAAATCTAACATCCCTCATTGATGCCCTGTCATTGGTGCAGAATTAAATACAGTAAATGGAGTGGTGAATTGTTTGAGTGAAAACGTTGGCTGTGAGTGGTTACACATCTTTAATACTTTGTCCTGTTTTCGTCACGGAGACTCGAGGGTTAATTATTAATCCGAGGTGGTGATGTGGTAAGGACCATGAAGCTGCTTAATATCAAAAGACTAATGTGAGGAAAACTGGAAAAGTTTGGACCAAGCATCTTTTCAACAGATAGGTAAGGACAGACCATGGGGACTTGTTTAAAGTATGAAAACCCATGGATAAAGTGAAGCAAAAGACAGATTTAGAACTGATGGCAGAATGTTCTTCACAGCAAGAAAAACAAGATGAGCAGTACAATTTTAGCCATGGTAGAAGATGAACTAAATGTTTTTCTTATTCATGTCTGTTTTTAACTGATGTTCAATATTCCCCCTCACGTGGATGTAAAAAGTCCCAACTCTGATTTTGAAGAAGAACAGTGTACCTCAACCAACATTGCTAAAACTGGTTGTTTTCATGTGTTTTGAATTGTCTGCTACATTTCTTGCATTGCAATAGTAATTTCCTTTCATTGGTTATAAGATGGTTTGGGATGTATTTAAGTCATGGAAACGGCTATAAAAGTGCGAGTCTTTCTTTACACAAGGAGCCTTCCATTTGCACCTAAACGAGGATGTGCAATACATTTAATGCTATTCTCACAATCTCATCAATGAGAAGTGTTAACCTCACTGTGATCAAGTTGAGGCCTTACTGCTTGCATTCCTTGCAATTACAGACAGCTGTCTGCACTTAAATAGACAACACATTCTTTACAGTTTAAGAATGTGGCTGCTCTAATAGTGATCTTTGACCCCAGGAATCCATACCATAGTGTTCGCAGTCAACATCAACATAAATAAATCTATCAGACACTTTCAGATCGGTGCCCAAGATACATTTTTCATGTGGGTTTTCTGAATGTAACTGAGAGTGGGAGCTGGGGTGCAATAAATGTTGCTTTCCAGGGGGAGTGAAGTGTGGTGATCTGAGCGTGCTGTTTGTGTTTATCATGCACATGCATAGTTGTGACATGACTGTCATGGTGTTACTATTTCCGAATGTGAGTACTGGACAAAATACCAGTCAATTTTAACGTAACATCTCCTCGGGTCTGCTGCTTGCACTCATTTAAATGCTGGAAAACCTGCACAGTTGGCTGTGAAGACCCAGCTGCAATACATCTGCAGAAAATTTCGTGGTTATCTTTTATTCAGCAACACTACCTGCTGAGTACTGTGCGAGACCAAGTGCGGATAGATAGGATTAGCAGATGTTCCAATTCTTGAACGTGGTACTAAAAAGGTTCTGAAACATGAAAAAAAATTAATATTTTCTTCAAAACTAAAAGGACCTTTTACTCCCCATGTACTATGGAAACTGGTTATTGTAGAGAAATTAATCATGAATGCTGCTGATGGTTTAAGTGAATTTCACTATCGGCAAGGAACGCAACATGAAGTTCCTACTATCTATGATCCAGGATAATCAGGGTTTGTGCTTGGTTACCTTACAAAGTCGGTTAAGATAGTATGAGTTTGCTTTCCTGCTCCTCACCCATATTATATTGATTTGGTAGGTTGCTAAGTGAGGTTGCACAGATCTGTAAATAGCTTAAGGGCCACCAGTGGGGCTATTGCTTGTTCGTACCATTGCACCCACTATAAACCTTGCCAGCATGCTGGTGCTGACCAGCCTGGGCAAGTAATTACATGTTAGCTATAATTGAAGTAGGGAAATGTAAATCAGATTACACTGGTGTCTTTCTCTTGCCTGAACCAGTTAAAAGATTGATGAAGGATAGCTTTTCATCCAGAAGCCAAGTTGTGATTTGGTACCCTCAAGTGTTCTGAAACACATGCTGCACCTTCAGGAAGTTTTGTCAGAAGATTTGCACATGTTTAGTATTTTTCAAAATGTCAACATGTCCTAAAGCACGGGACTTGTATTACTGAAATGTAATTACCACTTCAGTGTAAAAAAAGGTGGCAACTAATTTTCACATAGCAATATACTACAAACAGCAATAGAATCATGACCAGATAGGCTTTTCAAGGTTGTGTGAGCAACAATGTCCTGGGGATCCTTTACATCCACTGAGAAGGGTGAGTTAACATCTTGTCCAAAAGACAGCAGTTCTAACAATGTATTTTTTCCCTTAGTATTGCCATAAAATCCCAGCCTAGATTTTGTGCTGCGGTCTCTGGAGTGTGACTTTATCAAAGATTATATTTAGAACCTTTCCTGACAAAGGGACACAATGTGTGTTCCCTGTGTAGATGCTGTCTGCCTTGAATATTTCCAGTGTTTGATTTGTTCACATTTCTAGGATCTGCAGGATATGTACATAGTTCACAGATTGTGGGCATTGCTGACTACGCCGTGTTTATTTGCAAACTCTAATTGTTTTTGAAAAGGTGGCGGTGGTGAGTTGCCCTCTTGAGTGATTGCAGTACATGAGTTGTATAGCCACAGTGTTGTAAGGAAGAAAGCTCTTGGATCTTGACCCAGTGACATTGGAGAAACAGTATGTACGTAGTTCCACACCAGGATGGTAGAGGTTGTGGGTATGGAAGGTGCTGCTAAGGGAGCCTTGGTAAGATTCTGTTGTGCATACTGCTGCCCCAGCACTGGGGGTGAAGGGAGTGAGTGATGAAGTTCATGGTTCTGAGGTCATTCACGTTAGCTTCTTTGACTCTGGTGTCGACCTGGAGCTGTATGGATCCCATGCAAGTAGAGAATGTTCCATCAAACCTCTGACTTGTGCCGTTTGTATGATGGACAGGATTTGGGGAGTCCTGTAGTGACACTCACTATAAGAGCTCCTAGCCTGTGCGTGTGTTTCTGTACTTATGTTCAGAGCTGTTCTATCTTCTGTTTACAGGATGTGGTTGGATTGCATGTACTTGAAAATGTTTTCCATAACATTTTTAAATGGCTTTCAGGAAATGATCCCATATACTGTATTGAACAAAGAATTGCATATATCTGGATGCTTAAAAGTGCCATGTGTTATCAAAAATTGTCTTAAATGACGTCAGTTTTATACTGTGCGTGTCTCTAAAACTGATGTATAAAGTCCACCCAAACGGACATCTGAATTTTTCAATTGTAGTTAGCCTAGAATGATTAATTTTATACTTCATTTATCATTTTAGATAAGTTTCCTAGTTTGTATCTTGTATGTGACCTAAAATAATCATCTTGGCTAAATTGTAAATCTGCTAATTAAAAGCTTAAATGGGCAATTTATTATTATTATTATTATTATTATTATTATTATTATTATTATTATAATAAATCTGTATGTAGTCACGACCGTATAAGACAGTGTGTGGTTGTTGAAAATGTTTGGAAAAATAAATCCTCAGGCAGTTGGTAATTCTCTCACTTCATTGTGAACTTTAAGCTTTTGGATGTTAACAATTTCAGTGCTGCCATTTGAACTCCATTGATGCAAGCATCAGTCGTGCCTTTAGGGATGCAGAGGAAAACTTCCCTTGCCTCTCAACAGCACCCTCTGCTGCATCACTGTGAGATTTTTCACTTAAAACGTCACTTACTCCTGAAATCCTTCTGAGTGAGAGAGCAGAATTTTCACCCAGATATGCAGGCAGGTAGGTGCATCATTTCTCGCTGCCTATTGACAACGAGATTCTCTGGCAGTATCCTCCCTGCAGACAGTTTTCCCGGAGTTTGAAGGATTACCGTTCTGCTAACGGCAGTTTGCCCATTTAAACCAATGTGAAGACCCTTTAAAGCAAACCTCTGAATACCGACTGGAATTTTGCCTGGGAGCTGTGCATTTGTCTGGAAGCAGCCTCCCTGTGACAGATTGGAGTTCTAGCATTCCCTGCAGGCTTTGGGGCCTTCCTGCCTTGGCCATAGGCTGCTCTGCTGTGGTTGCCTGGCAGCTCTGGCTGTTTTTTTTTAATTTCAATCTTTTTGGAAGTCCCTGAGAGTGAGAATCAAAGTGGAAATTCCCTATCCATGTCATGCCTAAACAGCTGGCTGCTCCTCCAGCTCAGATGGAGGGCCTCCCAATTGTCCTGCAACTTCAACAGCCTACCCATTGTCCTTAACTGGACACAAAATTACCAATTTTTGGACCATCACTCTTGGGTGACTGTTCGTAACACTGTGTGCAATGATCCCCATTTGACTCTGCAATGCAAATTCCTCCCCGAGAATCTTGGTTTTGCAAGGTAGACCTGTTTGAAACCTTTACCAATGACAGAGAGAGGTGATATTCACCCCTCAGTTCAGGCTGAATTTTCATCCAAGTTGGCAAAGATATTTCATTTTGCCCTGCCCAAAGTGACAAATTTTGCTTTCTTTAAAACTAAATGTAGTGTTTTTTTTGGCAGTAATTTTTATTAGCACAATCTTGGTGGTAATGTGGTTGCTCAGAGAACAAGTGCTCTTATTTAATGCACCTTTTCCTATAATTTCTGTCTTCGGGTTGCATGTTCAGCTTGTTATCAGTTTCTGATGGAGGTTCAAAACAAAAAAAAATCTTTTAATCCTGGGGTTCCTAATGGATGTTTCATGGTGGATAATCTTGTGCAGCTTTTACAAATGCAATCCTAAGAATGTGACCTAAAGCAAGATCATCTTCTATAAATTTCACCAGCCTGGTTTTTTAATGTGCAATATGTAGAAATATTTATGAATGTCTTTGTCTTTGACTTTCAGTGTCTATGATTGAATTCTTCATGCTGACTAACAAATATTCTGAAGAACTCTGAGACCTGTACTAAATCAGTGCACGGAGCAGCTAGATGCATAATCCATGTCGCCTAACTAAATCCTGGTTAAGCCTATTGTTTGTGAGGACCTGACTTTGACAGTCAGAACAGCGTGAATGTTTCTGTGTGGAACCAGCTGCTTATAAGCTTTGGCTGATCCTTTTGTTCTTCCCATCTGTTCCAGAAAAGGAATTTTTGTGTTTTATTCCATTAAAACTTGGTAAAACGATCATATCTTACAAGTGATCATGATTTATGGCTTTGTCATTGGTGAATTATGACCTTCCTTTAATTTTGAGGTAATGGATCTCATTGTGTCATATTGGTGTGCTATTTCTGTGCTTGAAAGATTCCACATGGAATCTCTTAATGAGCAAATTCCCTCACTGGACTCATTTTAAAAGTTATATGATGAGGGCTCCTTTAGTCGCTTAAGTGAATAAGACATTGAACAGACATTCATACAGACTAGGCAGGTTGCAGATTTGCTGCTGATTTTTTACATGAGTATATTTCTCTTTTTTTTTTATTCTAGTCACTATTTTCCCCTAAACAGAATCACAAATATGGATGATCTAGTTATTTAACTCTTTACTGTTTGTGATGCAAATTTGTTAACTGTATTTCCTTATAGCACAACAGCGATTGCACTGTAAAAGTACTGAACTGGTTGTGAGGAGTTTTGTGACATTACAAAGTTGTGAAAGACACTATAAATTCAGTTCTGAAGAAGTGTCATATTAGATTTGAAACATTAACTCAGTTTTCCTCTCCACAGATGCTGCCAGACCCACTTGAGTTTCTCCAGCACTATTTTTATTTCTGATTTTCAGCATCAGTATTATTTTGCTTTGCCTGACTGTATAAATGCAACTCCTCCTGTATTGTAACACTCATTTTTACGCGCTCTGGTCATGGTTTTGTTTGGACAATTGACTGGGGCAGGTGGGACTTGAACCCAGATCTTTAGGCCTAGAGGAAGGGGCACAACCACTGCATCACAAGAGCCACAAAATTGCATCATGTTTACATTTCTTTCAAATTCCATACCACAGTGAAACTGTAACACTACCTTGAACTGCTGGATACTAGCCCAGTGACCCTCACCTATTGTTGTTCAATTCTCTACATTAGCGTTTGGCTGCTTGATGATTAGCCTAAGATGATTTTTAGTGAATCTGACCAGTAGGCTAGAGGTGATGCCTTCATCGACCATTTCATTAAATTATGCCTAAAGTGTGGCAACTCCAATGTTTGTCGGTCCGGTGCAGGTGCCAGCAAGGTAGTGGAGGTCTCCTTCAGTTACTGGAGGCTAGTTACTGGCGTGGACTGGGTCAGAAAGGCTGTTATTCTGAGCTTTTTATTCATTCATCTTATTAATTTATGCCAATGATTTGAAATGTTGGACTTTGTTTCTTTTTTTTTCTAATTTTCTTTACCCCAAGAATTTGTTCTTAAAAATCTGCCCCTAAGTACCTTTGTACCTAAGATGGCACTGTAATGTGGCGACTTATGAACTTTTCACTGTATTACTTAAGTAAATGTGACAATACAGCTAATTCAAATTCAAATAAAATGATGGATACTTTGTTCATGCTGTTATTTATGAGAGTATTTTTATTGGCTAAAATGTTTGTTACTGTACTGTTTCAGGCCCAAACATTTGAACAATTGGAATAATTTTTGATTTTCATTTTTGCTTTAATATTACTCTTGTAGTTCCATTCATGTAACTTTATGCTACTTCATATTTCAGGTAAGCCCGGTGATACACTTAAACTGAGATGACAGCAACTGCACTGCGGATAGGGGACCAATTAATCCTAGAAGAGGATTATGATGAGAATTACATTCCAAATGAACAAGGTATTTGAACATGGGTTTACTTTGTATCTGTATTTGTTAGTTGATTTTGAGTGTTGGACAAAGGCTCATTGCATAGGCAATTTGTATGCAATGACCCTTTGCAGCAATGAGGAGGCCTAAGGCTGATTTGAAACTGAAGCTTGAGCTTCAATAACTATTTAGGTATGAGTGTCTGGTGCCTCCCCAGACAGCTTGGGCATTGAAGACTATAAATGGTGGTACTGCTTGCTGCTTTGGGAGTGGCCTGAAGTTTAATTTCTTTGATTAATTTGCAGCAGGCAACAGCGTTCATTTGCTGGGTTGGGAAAGGAGAAATTTTGACCAGGTCAGGCATTTACTTTCTGCTGTCCTCTGTGTAGAAGAAAACTGCCATTTCTTTTTAAAAGAAAGCTTGCCTTTTGCTGGTGGCTTCAGCAGCAGTTGATCAATGCTGAGTGCAATAGAGTACAAACTGTTCCACCCATCAAAGGTTTTCCGGTGGGCTTCCTTGAACAGGCAGTTGGATCCCAATGAACATGTAGAGAGACTGCAACACCTAAAATTTGGTCCCAATGAATTTAGCATTAGCCCAATGCTCATGCAGATATGGTAACGACCACTCCACTTAGAGTCATAGAGCTCTACAGCATAGAAACAGATGTTTCGGTCCAACTCGTCCATGCTGAGCAGATGTCCTGAATTAATCTAGTCCCATTTTCTGGCATTTGGTCCATATCTCCCTAAAGCCATCCTATTCATATAATCATCCAGATACAATTGCAAAATTTAAAATGCATCAGCCTCCACACCACTTCCCCTGGCAGCTCATTCCATACATGCACCACCCTCTGCATGAAAAAGTTGTCCCTCAGATCCTTTTTAAATTTTTCCCCTCTCACCTTAAACCAGTGACCTGTGGTTTTTGACACCTGTACCCTGGGAAAATGACCTTGGTTATTCACCTTATCCATGTCCCTCAATATTTATAAATCTCTATAAGGTCACCCCTCAGCCCCTGACGCACAGGGAAAATAGCCCCAGCCTATTCAGCCTCTCTGGAAAGCTCAAACCCTCTAAAGTCCTTGTAAATCTTTTCTGAACCCTTTCAAGTTTCACATCTTCCCTAAAGCAGGGAGACCAGAATTGAACGTAGTATTCCAAAAGTGGCTTAACCAGTGTTCTGCACACATGAGAAATTGACACAGTGCACAACAACGTCAAACCACAAGTTTAACTAGTTCACCTTTCATATGGGAGTCCGCATGATGAAACAGTAGTGGAGCGTTGTATTTGATTGCCATGATTAAATCCTGTTAGTTTACAACAGATCCTGACTTGAGTCAGGGAAGAAATCCAATGAGTGAGATTTTTGGGCACCATGGATCCAAAATCACTTGTTCCTTCCAAACATGGTACATTTAGAGCATGCCATGCCTCAAATTACTCATACACTAGATCTCAAAATGTATTTTTTAGAAATAAATCTATCAAATTGGCATTTTAATGAATTAATGATATTGCTTGCACAGTCACTTCCTGGAAGACTGTTTCATCAATTTACCACTCACTCTGATTACCCTTTTCTGCTTCCTTTAAATATCTGAAATACTCTGTTTAACTGAGCTGACCAGAAAGATGCGCAATATTATTACCAGTTTCGCCAATGATTCATAAGGTGGCAGGATTTGTCTTACTATTTCAACTCCCTGTTGACCTTATAATAGATGTCAGCTTCTGAATTGTTTTTTGCTTTTGATGGTGTTGATTGAAGGGTCACACTGGCCAGTACAGCTGCTTTATCCCTACCATCCATATTCATGAGAAAGACCTGTCAAATGCATCAAAGTATTTGTCTCTTGAACACGTGATAGAAAAACACCCAGGATGAGGTTATTCAGGTTGGAGCAAAAGGCAGCTGGGCTTGTGGCTTAATAAATTCAGAATTTATTGTTTAAATCTCAGTGGAGCAGCGAGAGGCTCAATTAAATAAATGGCATTCTGCCAGATGGGTGCCTTCTAGATCAAGTTTTACAACTTAACAGTCACTGAAGCAGCCACTGATAAGTTATGGCCTTAAAATAGCAATCTACTGCTCCTGTGCTTTCAGAGCAAGTCCCTGTATAAACCAATGAGGCTGGTAAATTGTAGTTTTTTATGTGGGTAACTTGTCAGCAACTGGTCTACTAGTTTTGCACATTGTAAAAATTGGTTTGAAATGTGCCGTGGTCAACTGAATGCAGTTCTACAAACAGGTAATTTATCACTTTTCTGCACCCACTGTATTTTTATTGAAAAAAGGAAGATTAAAACCATAGATGGATTCAAGTGGGGGACAGGGCAAGGAAAATAAAACTCTAGCTCTGTGATTCATGAAACCAGTAAATTGAAATCTTGAGCTGATAGACAAAAGTCAACAGTTAACAGTTGTAAGCTTGCTTATGTGTAGTGTTCTCATCACTTAAGGTTGAAGTTTGTAGGTTCCAGCATTATTCAAGAATTGATGCACGTTTCAGTGCTTAGTAAGGGAGGCCTGCATTGCAAAAGATCCTATGACACAATTTTAAGGAGCAGTGACAAGTTCTCCAGTATCACGAAAGATTAGACAAATGGTTTTGGGGGGGATTGGTGGCAGATGGAATTCAGCATGGTTGAATTTAAAATCACAAAATGACATAGAAGCAAGATAGTGAATTACATATAAAACAAATTACATATAAAACAGTTACAGGTTGGAAATTACAGCACATGAATGAATTGTCTGGTTGTTTTTGTAGACATATCCTTAAAAATGATGGTTCGATGTTTGTAGCCAGTGAAGACAGCAAAATTAAGTATTGCTATATGTATGTGTAATAAAGTAATGCTGAAGTTCTTGATATCCTGGTTGGTACCATACCTGGAAGATTATGTGGAAAATCTGCTTATTACAGAAAATATGAAGGATTAATGGATTGAGTCCCAAGGAGGTCTTTAAGATTTACAACTGCGGAAAGCTGAGTTATGAAGTGATTCACTTTTGGACTTTGCTATTTGGAGAAAAAAAATCTTGATTAAAAAGCTGCATAAGATGTTAAATAGTTTGGAGAATTTGGATTCAGGACAGCTATGCTATTGAGCCTTAGGTTTGAAGACTAGGAAATACAATCACAGTGGCAGTTCTTTTTTTAAGATTAAGACCCGAATAATGCTTGAATAATAACAATGTGAGTTCAGAGTAATAGTGAGGAATCTTACTCCCATCAGACAGGACTAGACTAGGTAGCGAATGATTTTCTCAAGTATAAAACATTTATTATAATGCTGAAAGTTGGAGTGTTGAATGTCTATTCAACATAGGTACCTCAGTTAAATATTGCAATCTACAAATTAGATAATAGATCTTTTGAGTGTTATAATTTCTATTTTGGGTTTGAAGTACTTGGTTGATTAACGGTTATTCTACTGACCAGATTTAATCTGGGGTTGCAATGCATAGTAACTGACCAGTTCAGTAGCATTTGTATCCTATATATGGCCCTTTTCCCATTAAAATCATAATTGCTTGAATGAAAATCTCCCAGATGCTTTTTGTGCAAATAAAATATGGTGAAATATAATGCAGTGACATCAAACATAACATGAGCGTTGCAAAACCTGAGACAACATCTGACATTGTTCATTTTTATTGCATGTTCTTGCATTCGGTGCTGTTTATATTAAACAGCATCCTAGTGATTTGGGAAAAAAAAATTGTGGCAATATTTAACTCATCACAAATTAGGTTTGCAGAGTCTGCAAGATTGTTCTCCAGACTGGAGTAAATAAACAGGGATGGGGTGTGGGGGAAATCACAGGGGTGTGTGTTTTGTTTTCCTTTAAATGCACTTTTTACTGCTTATTAAGTAAAAAGAAAATGGAGATAAGAAATATTGTTTGACTGGGCATGGCATGTAGAAGTGGAGATCACGTGGTGGATATCCAAAGATATGTTGGACCATGTAGAAGTTTCAGACGACAATTGAGTTCAGGAACATTTCACAAAACAATAGGTAATTATTCTCAAAGATTGAGAGAAAAATAAATATGATAGAAAGCTCACCTGTTAATCTGTCAACTTACAGTGAACCAGAAGGAGACAGTTTGAAGCCACTCAGCTGAGCAGTGTAGTGTAAGTGCTGGTGGAAGATATTATGACCGACCATATGAGGAAGGTGTAAAGAAGTTGAGAAGAATGGAGAGAGAGTGCAACGTGATCACAGGCATAGAGGTTACGATTTCTGACATAGATTAGAGCCAATGTCAGTCAGTGTTGTGACAATAGTAGACACCTGATTGGAAAGTTGCAGGTGATAACACATAGTTTCCTCTCCATATTTTGTTTTTCCTATTCATTTGTGGGATGTGGGCATCGCTGGCTGGCCAGCATTTCTTGCCCATCCCTAGTTGCCTTTGAGAAGGTGGTGGTGAGCTGCCTTCTTGAACCGCTGCAGTCCTTCTGCTGTGGGTTGACCCACAATGCTATTAGGGAGGGAATTCCAGGATTTTGACCCAGCGACAGTGAAGGAACAGCGATATATTTCCAAGTCAGGATGGTGAGTGGTTTGGAGGGGAACTTGCAGGTGGTGGTGTTCCCATACATCTGCTGCCCTCGTCCTTCTAGATGGAAGTGATCGAGGGTTTGGAAGGTGCTGTCTGAGGATCTTTGGTGAACTTCTGCAGTGCATCTTGTAGATAATACACTCTGCTGCTGCTGAGCATCGGTGGTGGAGGGAGTGAATGCTTATGGATGTAGTGCCAATCAAGCGGGCTGCTTTATCCTGGATGGTGTCAAGCTTCTTGAGTGTTGTTGGGGATGCACTCATCCAGGCAAGTGGGGAGTATTCCATTACACTCCTGATTTGTACCTTGTAGATGGTGGACAGACTTTGTGGAGTCAGGAGTTGAGTTACCCGCCTCAGTATTCCAGCTTCTGGCCTGCTCTTGTAGCCAGTCTGTTAATGTGGTGAGTCCAGTTGAGTTTCTGGTCAATGGTAACCCCCAGGATGTTGTTAGTGGGGGATTCAGTGATGGTAACACCATTGAATGTCAAGAGGTGGTGGTTAGATTGTCTCTTATTGGTGATGGTCATGGCGCGAATGTCACTTGCCACTTGTCAGCCCAAGCCTGGATATTGTTCAGATCTTGTTGCATGTGAACGTTGGCTGCTTCAGTATCTGAGGATTCTAAGCTTATGGATGCCATAGCTGTTTGTGAAGATGGTACAGTTGAGGGCTGATCTTTCTGCTAATATGGAATGATGGCAGCTAGTTTCGAAAGGAGTCGGATGATACCAGAGGAAAGAGCAATAGTATCAGCAGTAACTCAGTCAGTTGTGCACTCAACTCTGAGTCAGAAGGTTGTATGTTCAAGTCCCACACTAGAGATGTGAATGCTCCAGTGTATTACTAAGATAGTACTGCACTGGCCGAAATACCCTGTTTGCCTTCTCTGCTAGTTATGAGAGATTTCATGGTATGGTTTTGAGGAGCAACTTGGAATTGTCTCTGGTCTCCAGGCCAACACTTATGTCTGAGTTAACATCGCAAGCAGATCATCTGGTCATTATCACGTTGCTGTTTGTGGAAGCATACTGTCTACAGATTTATTGTTGCCTTTCTAACAATAGAACAGTGACTACATTTCAGAATTACTTATTTACTGTAAAGCAGTTTTGCACTATCCTCAGTTGTTAATGGTGCTGTAGAAGCACTGTCTCCCGTTAATGCACAAGGACAGGAAGTTGTTGTCACCAGTGGTGTCACTCTGTGTCTGGAAGAAAGTTGACACCAACTCCATCCATACGTGCATGTGTGGAGTTGCTGATAAAATTGTTGTGCATCTTTTGAACAGTCGCCACTCACTTTCTCGTCCTGCTTTCCACTTTGCTCACTGCCTCTATGACCACCTCACTGGATGTTTTGATCTGGAGCAGAAGCATTCATTTGATGGTCCTCCCATGGAATCCAGGTAAAATAGCATAGGTATTACTGATGGTAATTCTCTGGAGCTCCTGTGTAATACACAGCACAGATTTCACTGCAGAATGGAAGCATGATGATGACACCTGCTCTATATGCTGGGACTTCTAACACGTGGAGTCTTTGAGCTGGCACAGCTGATCTTGTGTTGAATCTCCTTACCAATGGTGGCTTTTTGTGAGAGATGCCTGCTGAAGTCTGGGAAGTTCTGAATATTTGGCAGAGCAAATTAAATGAGTTTTGTTTTGGCAGCATTCAATGTTGAGGTGTTTGTTGTTTGCAGAATTGAAGTGATTGAGTGTTGTTTGGAAATTTGGTGCAGAGTGTGCTACAAACTGCAGTCACCTGCAAACTTTAGATCATATATGGTGGTTTGTTTAGTATTAGCTTGGAGGCAACTGAGGGTAGAGAATTTCCGTCTAGGTAATATTTAACACTGACACCAGAGGACAATGATCTTTGACATGAAAAGCTATTGTTGGGCAACTTGTAAATAATATGGGAGCTATCACAGCCTTGCCTGACCCTGGATTTCAAAGACAGCTGTTTCAGACCTCCCACTCAAAGCAGTTAGTCATGTCATCATGAAACAATTACAGAATTGTGACCAAGTTTCTTGGACAATTAAATCTTTGTTTCACAGCTTACAGAACCTTGTAATTTACTGAGGCAGTGAATGCACTGAAGAGTTCCTTGTGTCTTTGATATTTTTCTTGCATTTTTCTAGCAAGAGAGATGGTATCAGAGGTTTCTCTGGTTGGATTTTGACCTTCCTGTCTCTGGCTGATGAAATCTTCCCAGAGGAAGTAGATAGTTCAGAAGGATATGTAAGTTTTTCTTTCCCTGCTGTGGACAAGAGAAGAATAACTTGATAGTTCCCACAGCATGACTTCTTCTCTCCTCTTGAAGATGGTTACTGTTGTTGGTAGCTGCAGAAGATAAATGGCTTGACAGTTAGGATTTTGAAAATACTGTACTACAATGAGTCTCGTTCATTTGGAATTTTATGTACCCTTTCTTTCTTCCTCATATGTTCCTTGACATCAAGATTGGTTTTTCTCTTCTGTTCTGTCTGTGTCTTGATTGTGGGATAACCTGACTCTACAGTGTGAAAAGGTGATAATGACTTGAGTCTCTTATTCAATTAGCAACTATTTGCATTTTTATTTTGGGCCTGAAGTGCTAACAAATTGTCAGTGTTTTAAGGAACAGTGAATAAAGAGCAAAGGCTATGGAAGAGAGAGAAGGGAAAGTCATAGTAAAATAGAAGCTAGACAGACCTAAGCGACCCCACAACCAATGGATCAGATCAGTCTGCTCTCGATCATCAATAAAGTGATGGAAGATATCATCAACAGTATATTTAAGCAGCACCTGCTCAGCAATAACCTGCTCATTGAACCAGTTTGGGTTCCAACAGGGTCGTTTAACTCCTTATCTGATTACAACCCTGGTTCAAACATGGACAAAGAGCTGAATTCCTGAGTGAGGTGAGAGTGACAGCCTTTGACATCAAGGCTGCATTTGACTGAGTTTGGCATCAAGGAATCCGCAGCAAAACCAGGGTCTAAACAAATCAGGTAGAAAACTCTCTGCTGGTTGAAGTCATATCTGGCACATAAGAACATTGCGGTTATTAGGAGGTCAGACATCACCGCTCCAGGATGTCTCCAAGGAGTTCTTCCGGCTAATATCCTGGAACCAACCATGTTCAGTGCTTCTTCAATGACCTTCCATCCATCATAAAGTCAGAAGTGGGATGTTAGCTGGTCATTGCATAATGTTCAGCACTATTCAAAGCTCTTCAGGTAGTGAAGCAGTCCATGTCCAAATAGAGAAAGACCTGGATAGTCTCCATGCTTGGGCGGACATGTGGCATGTAGCATGTGTTACAAATGCCAGGCAAAGACAATTTCCACTAAAAGGCAATATAAGCATAGCCCCTTGACATTCAATGGAATTGCAATCACTAAATTCCCCACTCAACATCCTGGGTTACCAATGACCAGAAACTGAACAGCACTAGCCATATAAATGTAGTGAATGGAAAGTTGCGAAAGTTCAAGCAGTGGAAGAGGTTCTTTTGATTTTTTTTGGCTTGAAATGCAAAAATTGGAGCAATGAAAAATAATTTTCCCTCCCCTAAACAAAAAAGTTTATATGGTTCAGCTATGATGATACACAACATTATGAAAATATGTAATTGTTTTTTGATAAGTTGTGAAATTGAATGTCATTTTAGTAAAAATGATGGAAAACTTTTTAGGAATGATCATTTGTAATAAAATTAACATTGATCTGACACATTTGGGTTAATTGAGGGCAAATTGTTTTAACTAACTTGCTTCAGTTTTTTGATGAGGTGGCAAAGAAGGTGGATGAGGGTGATGCAATTGATGTGGCATTCTTGAACTTTCAAAATGTATTTGAGAAGTGCCCCATAGCAGGCTTATCAGCAAAGTTTTTGAGTCTGAAATTAACTAGACTACAGCAACGTGCATACAAAGACACCAAGAATTGCAGATTCTGGAGTCAGAGTCAAAAAAGTGTGGAGCCGGAGTAACACAGCAAGTCGGGAGTAGGAAAGTTGAGGTTTTGGGTTGGGACCCTTCTTCAGAATTGAAGAAGGAATTGTAACAGTAGTTGAGTTGCTCTTGATTATGATTATGTTTGATTGTGTTTTGATATTGGGACATTTGTGTTGAGAGCACTGATGATCTCATCCAAGACAAATTTTAAAACCCATCTAATCTTGGTTTATTTCACCTTCTAACGCTTCAGAATTCTAAAAAAATTCTAGGTGCTGTCCTAGAATAAAAGTTTTGACTTCTCACCAAGTTTTGTCAGTTTTCAAATAGGTCAGTTTGGATACTAAATGCAGTCACCTCATAATTCTGTTACCCTATCCTTTCTAGAGCAGAACATGTTCACTTTTTAAATTTAATGTTGAATTCTTTATGCATTTTATTATCTGTCATAGATGAGCTCTCTATATGAATGTAGTAATTTTTAAAGGATTGTTTTTGCTCAGGACATTTTTAATAATAATGTATTACCATGTAGCCTGGGTACAATTCACGTTTCATTAGCCAAGGTGTACATTTAATTTTTTCCAAGGGACACATTGGTGCTGGTGGCTGTAACTGCCATTAACAATTTTCTTTATCATTAGAAAAGCCATTGAGACTTGAACCAAAACTAATGATCAGGAAAGAAGAGGGACACTAAATATGCTGAGTTGTTGAGTGAAATGTCATCATCAACGCAATATCCATGAATAAGGATACCAGATGATCTAATATCACGCATATTTTACAGAGGTACATTAATTCTGAATATTTCAGACTGCACATGCACGCCGTATGAATAAGGAGAAAGAGTAGGCCATTTGGCCCCTTGAGCCTCTTCCATGCAGAATTTTTATTGCTACAGTTGTTCAAAACAAATTCTTTGGCTTGAAATGCTTTGAAAGGTTTTAAAAATATCAGTGCGACAAAGTTTATTTCATGAAAGATGGTGATAGTTTAGTGGCTTTAAATCATTTGGAAGAAAAACTTCATAGACTTGTGATCTTGATAGTATAAAGGTTGTTTCTCTTTTCCACTATAATTTGAACGTAAAAGTTTTAATCCTTAAATATTGTTTTGGTTCTGATGTTTTCTGGTCTATTTTATAATTCTGGTCCTTTATTTTCTCCAGTAATGTTCCCTTGCAATGCAATTAGACATAGGAGCAGAAGTAGCCTCATCGGACCATGGAGTCAGCTCTGCAATTCAAGGAGATCATGGCTGATATGTTCATACTGAACTCCACTTTCTTGCTTTTTCCCCATTTACCCTTGATTTCTTGATCATTCGGGAGGCTGACGGGGTTGATAGAGAGGAGTTATAGGGAGGTGGTCACACCCAAGGTACAGGAAAAAGGTAGCTGGGTGACTGTCAGGAGGGGGAAAGGGAATAGGCAGATAATGCAGGGATCCCGTTCCCCTCAATAATAAGTAAACCATTTTGGATAGTTTTGGGGGGGAATGACCTACCAGAGGAAGGCCATAGCAGACAGGTCTCTGGCACTGAGCCTGCCCCTGTGGCACAGAAGGGAACGGGGGAGAATACGAGAGCAATTGTAGTGGGGGATTCAATAGTAAGAGGCACAGACAGGCAGTTCTGTGGACGCGAACGAGACAAACGCATGGTATATTGCCTCCCGGGTGCCAGGGTCCATGACGTCTTTGATCGTGTCTTCAAGATCCTTAAGTGGGAGGATGAGCAACCAGCAGTCAAGGTACACATTGGTGCCAATGACATAGGTAGAAAAAGGACTGAGAATGTGAAAAACGAGTACAGGGAGTTAGGTTGGAAGCTGAAGTCCAGGACAAACAGGGTAGTTATCTCTAGATTACTACCAGTGCCACGTGATAACAAGGTAGGAAATAGGGAGAGAGTGCAGCTAAACACGTGGCTACAGGGCTGGTGTAGGAGGGAGGGCTTCCATTATGTGGACAATTAGAGCACATTCTGGGGAAGTTGGGACCTGTACAGGAAGGACGGGTTGCACCTGAACGGGAAGGGCACAAATATCCTGGGAGGGAGGTTTGCTCGAGCTATACGGGATTGTTTAAACTAGATTGGCAGGGGGTGGGGAACCGGATTTGTAATTCACAGGATGAGGTATTCAGCCTTCCAACAGACACAACAGGGAGTGAGGTTGTTAATAAAGAAATGCGGTCGATGGAGCGTAATTGTGGACACAGGGATGGTTTGAAGTGTGCATACTTCAATGCTAGAAGTATCAGAAATAAGGCGGATGAACTTAGAGCATGGGTCAGTACTTGGAACTACGATGTTGTGTCCATTACAGAAACTTGGGTAACTCGGGGACAGGAATGGTTGTGGGAAGTTCTGGGATTTAGATGCTTTAAAAGAAATAGGGAGGGTGGTAAAAGGTGGGGGAGTGGCACTGCTAGTCAGGGCTAGTATAGCAGCTACTGAAAGGCAGTTTGAGAATGATATGTCTACAGAGTCAGTTTGGGTTGAGGTCAGGAACAAGAAGGGAGCAATCACTTTGGGGGTTTTTTACAGATTCCCTAATAGTTGCAGAGAAGTGGAGGAGCGGATTGGGAGGCAGATACTGGAAAAGTGCAGAAGTCACAGGGTTGTAGTTATGGGTGACTTCAACTTTTCAAATATTGATTAGAAACTTTTGTAATAGTTTAGATGGAGCGGATTTTGTCCAGTGCATTCAGGAAGGATTCCCGACACAGTATGGAGATAGACCAACATGAGGAGAAGCCACTTTGGATTTGGTGCTTGGCAATGAACCGGGCCAAGTGTTAGACCTGTTGGTAGGAGAGCATTTTGGCGGTAGCAATCATAACTCTGTTACTTTTACAATAGTCATGGAAAAGGATAGATACATACAGCAGGGTAAGGTTTATAATTGGGGGAAGGGTAATATAATTCTGTTAGGCAAGAACTGGGTAACATAAAATGGGAACAGATGCTGTCAGGGAAGAGCACTATTGAAATGTGGAGATTGTTTAAGGAATGCATACTGTGTGTGCTCGATATGTTTGTCCCTTGCAGGCAGGGAAGATGCGGTCGAGTGAGGGAGCCTTGGTTCTTGAGAGGTCGAACGACTGGTTAAGAGGAAGAAGGATGCTTATATAAAGTTTAGGAAACAAGGATTGGAAAAGGCTCTAGAGGGATACAAGTTAGCCAGGAAGGAGCTGAAGAAAGGGCTTAGGAGAGCTATAAGGGGGCATGAGAAAACCTTGGCAGATAGGATCAAGGAAAACTCCAAGGCTTTTTACACAGAATGGGATAAGAGAATGACCAGAGAAAGGGTAGGGCCGATCAAGGCTTGTAAAGGGAATTTGTGCACGGAGCCCAAAGAGATAGGAGAGGTCCTTAATGAATAATTTTCTTCGGTATTCACAACTGACAGGGACCTAGTTGTAGAGGAGGACAGTGTGAAACAGGCTGGTAGGCTAGAGGAGATGGATGTTAGTATGGAAGATGTACTAGGAATTTTGAGGAACTTGAAGATAGATAAGTCCCCCGGGCCTGATGGGATTTATCCAAGAATTCTATGGGAAGCAAGGGAAGAGATCGCAGGGCCTTTGGCAATGATCTTTTCGTCCTCACTGTCCATGGGTATAGTGCCGGAAGATTGGAGAGAAGCAAACGTCATTCCCTTGTTCAAAAAAGGGAATTGGGATTACCCTGGAAATTACAGGCCAGTTAGTCTTACTTCAGTGGTGGGCAAATTATTGGAAAGGGCTCTGAGAGACAGGATTTATGATCACTTGGAAAGGCACAGTTTGATTCGTGATAATCAGCTTGGATTTGTGAGGGGTAGATCATGCCTCACAAACCTTATTGAATTCTTTGAAGAGGTGACCAAACAAGTAGATGAAGGTAGAGCAGTGGATGTGATATACATGGATTTAAGTAAGGTGTTTGATAAGGTTCCCTATGGTAGGCTCATGCAGAAAGTAAGGAGGCATGGGATAAGGGGAAATGTGGCAGATTGGATTCAGAATTGGCTGACCCTTAGAAGACAAAGGGTGGTAGTGGACGGAAAATATTCAACTTGGTGCTCAGTTACGAGTGGTGTACCACAAGGATCTGTTCTGGGTCCTCTTCTATTTGTGAATTTTGTAAATGATTTTGGATGTAGGAGTGGAAGGGTGGATTAGTAAGTTCGCGGACGATACGAAGGTGGGTTGAGTTGTGGATAGTGCAGAGGGCTGTTCTAGCTTACAAAGGGACATTGATAGGATGCAGAGCTGGGCTGAGAAGTGGCAGATGGAGTTTAACCCTGCAAAGTGTGAGGTGACTCATTTTGGAAGGACAAACTTGAAAGCAGAATACAGGGTTAAGGGAAAGATTCTTGGCAATGTGGCAGAGCAGAGGGATCTTGGGGTTCGTGTCCACAGTTCCCTGAAAGCTGCCACCCAGGTGGATAGAGTTGTTAAGAAGGTGTATGGTGTGTTAGCTTTCATTAATAGAAGGATTGAGTTCAAGAGCCGTGAAGTTATGCTCCAGCTATACAAAAGCCTGGTTCAGCCACATCTGGATTATTGTGTCCAGTTCTGGTCGCCTCATTACAGGAAAGATGTGGAAGCATTGGAAAAGGTGCAGAGGAGATTTACCAAGATGTTGCCTGGAATGGAGGGAAGGTCTTACGAGGAAAGGTTGAGAGAGCTAGGGCTTTTCTCTTTTGAACGACGAAGGATGAGAGGTGACTTGATAGAGGTGTACAAAATGATCAGAGGTATAGATAGAGCGGACAGCCAGAGACTTTTTCCCAGGGTGGAGGTAGCTGTTACAAAGGGGTACAGTTTTAAAGTGAGGGGAGATAGATATAGGGGAGACGTCAGAGGTAGGTTCTTTACTCAGACAGTGGTAGGTGTGTGGAATACATTACCGGAGAGGGTAGTGGAGTCGGCCTCGTTAGAGGCATTTAAGCAGCAATTAGATAGGCATATGGACGATAGTATAAGGTAGGGGTGGAGGTTAGATAGACCTTAGGTTTAGGGTAAAAGTTCAGCACAGCATCGTGGCCGAAGGGCCTGTACTGTGCTGTACTGTTCTATGTTCTATGTTTACTGATTAAACATCTGTTTACCACATCCTTGAATATGTTTAATGACCTAGCCTTTACAGCCCTCCAAGGTAGAGAATTCCACAGATTCACTGCCCTGTGAGAAAATAAATTCTTCCTCATCTGTCCTAAATGGACACCCCCCTTTTGATCCTGGACTCTCCCCTACAAGGGGAAACAACTTCTCTGCATCCACCCTGTTAGGCACCTAAAGAATCTTGTGTGTTTCAACAAGGTTGTCTCTCGTTCTTCGAAACGCTTATTCCAATAATTCCAGACTGAACCAATGCAACTATTCCTTTTCAGAAAATTCCTCCGTGCCCTAGTGAATCCTCTTGGGACCGCCTCCAATGCCAGTATATTACGGAAAAATATGTTCAGTTCTCCAAAAAAAAAAGCTCAACTTATATTTATCTCTTCTGACCTTTGTTGAACAAGAGACCTTTAAATCTATAGTAATCTAAAACCTACTCGCAGATTTTCCCCTTAAGGTAGTGAAGAAGGTAGCTGGAAGGTAGATAATTGAGCAAGTTGCCCCTGGAGATTTACATCCACCCTTCAGACCAGGTCAACAATTAAGTTTTAGGCAAGAAGATCCATCTTCTCAATCTGCTTTCAGGTAAGACTCTTAAGTGGTCAGTTAATGGTATCAGCCCATTATCTGCTTTCATGGCAGGTGAGAAAAGTAGCTGCCTAATGTGTTGAGTAGAAAGTCTCCATTCCTCTAAACTTAGAGGTAATTGGAGGGATAGGATTTGAGGCGGTTGCTGAAAGCCTCCTGCCTTGCCTGATCAATCTGATCCCTGTCTCTGTGACCCTCTACCCATAATGCCCTTTTTAAAAAAAAAATCCACCCACTCATCATTTCAGCCCATCATAGTTTCACTAATTGCCCCTCCAGTGACGATCTCCAGGTCCCAGACACTGCAAATCTCTTTTTGGCTAACAGCCTCAGGCAATTGGGACTTCAGTGTAAAATTTTTCCTGATTGGCTGAAGAGCTCATTTTAAGAATCTAACTGATGTTTGATCTGCCAAGCTTTCTTGCTAGTGGGGGCAGAGAATTAACTATCCTTGAAGTGGCTCATCTCTCACTTGGTGCACAGTACAAAATCCCAACTCTGAGTTGAGTCCTGTTTTGTTTTCAAGCAATGTATATAAGCAGGCCTAAAAGTGAGAGGAGCTTGTGCACAGGAGTGGGGCAGGTTTCCTCAAACAGTGTTATTCTCAGCTCATTGCATACGTGCCAGATCTAGCTGCCTCAGTGCCTTGACTGGTGAGGGAGGTGCCATTGTGTGGCAAAAGAGAGAAGGAGCAACAGACATGAACCTAGGGATTGTCACCTCGGGCCATTCCAATGTGTGCTGCCATAGTACTTTCCCTTTTCTTGGGACTGAAAAATCTCCATCAGCTCATTCCGTTAACCTGTGTGTCACTGGAGGACACCCGACAAAGACACTCGGCCAGCTTCCTCGGTTCAGCTACGGCTGCCGAGGTGACATCCAGATGAAAGATGAAATAATGTCGAAATCACTTTAGATGCATTGGTGTCAACCTTCTGTATAACATGATACTTGACACAAAAATAATACTCTACAACAGTCTTGTGGTCTGTTTTAGTCTGTTAAGGATTCTGACTATGTTTTCCTTGGCGACTCCTTTGAGAGACACTGATCACCACATATGCTCAAGTGAGCATTATATGGAGCACTTCCAGGGACACTCGAGCTTTTATTCTCTCTGTTGCCCTTGGTGTAGTGATTGTATTGAGTCACCCATGAGGACCTTATAGAATGAATTCCTTGATTGGGGCTGTTAATCTGGTCCAGTTGGGGAGCCCTGGCTGACAGATATAAACAGGAGTGTCAGAGGTTCATCTGAGACCCACCTCTGAGGGAACTGGATCAGTGACAAGGACTCTCCACGTGTAAATAAACATGACTTGGTGACATAATACCAGCCTCTGTGGAGTTATTTCAGTCGCCACAAGAGTGAGATTAATGATGTAACCATGCAAAAGCACCTACTAGCTGAAGCCCAGCTGGACTTCAAACAAGTACTATAACTGGCTTTGTCATTGGAAAATGTGGCAAATAGAGCATATGAGTTGCAAGGTATTCCGATGGAAATGGATATCTTTGCTAGTCCGACTGAGCTTGAGGAGCACCACTTGAGTGGAGGCAATTGCATAGCCTCACCCAGGACACATCCTGAACAGAGGGACCCTAGGTCAGCCCATAGCAAAACTCCAAAATAGAGCCAAGCCTCAGCCAAACGGTTAAAGTTTTCTTCAGGATCTGGGCTGGCAAGCCATTGTAGTTGCTGTTGGTATGCGGACACAAGACAGCAAAAGAGTCCCACTAGACCTAAATTGAGTAAGAGAACTCATCGGGCAGTATCCAGGAGTGCTCCCTGGAATGTCCACCTACATGTGATTTGGAACAGTTAATTTCTTGGTAATGTCCAAATCAGAACCAATCAAAATAAAAGTCTGATTTAATGGCCATCCGGTTCTAATGAAGGTCGATACTGAAGCAGCCATTTGTGATTGCAGACCAGTCTTTAAGAAAATTCGCTCTGGACTCCAGCCCTTAAGTTTGTGCAAGACTTTGGCTAGATTGACCATCTGTATTAGGGAACCTTTGCAGACTAAGGGCATAACTTCGGTTCCGGCCTCCTATGAGAAGCAGCTGTTCATAGTTGCCACTGATTGTAATAACAGGCTCGGGCCCAAGCTTGATGGGACGAAATTGGTCGAAAAAGATTTATCCAGATTGCCAGTATATTTTTAGATGAGAGAATGGCTGCCAGAGTGAAGTCCTAATTAAATACCCAGAAGTCTTTCAGAAAGATCTAGGAAATATCAAAGAAGTCAAGGCCGCCATCCATGTTGACTAGGAAGCAATTCCATGATTCTACAATGCCTGCGTAGTGCTATTTGTCTCATGGGCAAAAGTAGAGGCAGAAATCAGAAGGCTGGAAAGTGAAGGAATCATCAAATCAGTCCAGTTTGCACAATGGGTAGCACCGGTCATAGCAATTGTGAAGCTCGACAAGTCAGTTCCCCTTTGCAGGGATTTTAAACAAACAGTAAACCGCTTTTCACAGCTGGATGAATACCCAATTTCTTGCATAGAGGATTCATACATAAAACTGGCGGGGTGAGGGGGCTGTCCTTCATGAAATTGGACATGAGCCACGCCTGCCTACTCGCAGTTAGATGAGGATTCCAGAAGTATGCTACAATTAATACCCATAAGGATTTGTACCAAAATACAAAACTGCCATTTGGGATAACGTCAGCCTGTGCAATTTTTCAGCAGTGGATGAAAAACGTTTTGCAAGGTCTACTCCACGTTGCCATTTATCTAGATAACATGCAAATAAAAGGGAAGGCCAGTAAGGAGCACTTGTAGAATTTGGACATAGTCCTTAGACATTTCTCCCAAGTGGGTGTAGGCCTTAGAAAGAAAACACATGTATTCCAGGCACCCCAAGTGACCCAAAGCCCAGTTAAGGTTATACGCGTTGCAAGGTAACATGTGGGCAATTAAAGGTGCCCTGTCTCTCTCATCTACACCATAGCTTAGGTCTTTTCTTGGGCTGGTAAATTATTACAGAAAGTTCCTACAAAATGGTCTGATCCTGGCACTTTTGCATCGACTCTTTAAAAAGGGTCAACCTTACAAAATGACCCTGTAGCCAAACCATAGCCTTCAGGGAAGTGAAGAAATAGCTGTCATCTTCTAAGGTGTTGGTGCAATATGATCCCGCGCAACTTCTGGTATTAGACATGCGATGCCTCCCTGCATGTCATTGGGGCCCGATGGAGAGGTACATCCAATAGTGCTTGCATCCAGGACTTTGGCTAATGCAGAGCTTAAATATGCCCAGATAGAGAAGGAAGGTTTAGTGCTCATATTTGGAGTCAGGAATTTGTACCAGTGCCTTTATGGACGTAAATTTGTTGTACTAATGGGCCACAGACCCTTGCTATGTTGACTGAAAGTCAGTGCCACCCATAGTTTCATGCCGAATTCAGCAGTTACAAGTTGGATCATCATCTGGAAGGCCAGGTAGCAAATTCCATTGAGCTGCCTCCCACTGGCAGATACACCACTGCTGGTACCGCCACTGGAAGAGTCTGTAATGATTTTAAATTTTCCGGACGCACTTTCAGTCACAGCTGACGAAATCAGACTTTGGATCCAGGAAGCTCCGGTCCTGGTGAAACTGATGGTAGTGATGGGGGATACCAAAGGGCTGTCACAGCTAGAATTGAAATCTTCTTGGACCCAAAGAGACCAGATCACAGTGGAGGATGGCATATTATTATGGGGAGTGAGAGTGATTGACCCGAGCAAAGGTCATGGGCAGATACTGGCTGAATTCCTACAGGATTTCCAAAATAAAGATGTTGACTAAAAGTTATGTCTGGTGGCCAGGATTGGATGCAGACATAGCTGCGTTGGAGGGGCAGTGCCCAGAGTGCCAACAAGGACAAAAGTTACCACCAGCAGCTCCCCCACATTCACAGGAATGGCCAGATAAACCCTGGACTTGGTTACAGGTTGACTGTGGGCTCAATGTTCTTAGTCATTGTGGACACCCATTCAAAGTGGATGTGCATGGAGTTCATTTGTTAAACACAGGGACAATGATAGAAAAACTGCATGCATCTTTTGCATTGCATGAACTCCCAGAAGTGTTGGTCACAGATTGTTGGTCATTGTTTTCCAGCAGGAAATTTGAGTATTTCTTAAAGTCCAATGGAATTTGTCATGTAAGGACAACTCCATGCTATTCATCATTAAATAATTTGGCAGAGACAGCAGTCCAAACACTTGAAGGCAAGCTTAAAGAAATAGCCTACAGTTTCAGTCAATACCAAACTGACCCCGTTCCTATTTGATTATACAATCACCTTATTCAACTACAGGGGTATCTCTAGCAGAGTTGCTAATGGGGACAAGAATCCACACCAAGTTAAATCTGATCTTCCTGGACCTGGAGGGGAGGGGGAGATAGCATCAGGAATGCTAGTGCCAGACACATGACTCTGCTAAGCGAGAGAGAGAATGAGTTTACTTCAGGGGGTGAAGTTTGGTGTAGGAACCATAGGAATGGCCCTGCATGGGTAAGAGGCATAGTCAACGCGAGGTCAGGTCCAGTGATTAATAAAGTTTGGGTAGGTGTGGTGGTCCTAAACAAGCATGTGGACCATGTGAAAGCTGCAAACTTGCAAGCGCTGCCTTTCTGACTGTTCTTGAACAGGTGGTCTCTCCCTCTTTGTCAAGCGTCGAAGATATCTCTGAATCTGAAATGCAGCAGATGTTGCTGCCTCGATGCCTTATCTGCCTGAAGAGGAGAATGAATTTCTTCCGAGATGCGCCGCGTGCAAGAGACGAGCTGTTGTGCGTTACGCACCATCCGTATCAGAGGCGGAGTTGGAGAAACCTGACCTGGTGCTAAAACGCTCCAGGAAGAACTACAAATAAAGAACCAGTCTATGTCCTCGAACTCTAAGCGGGAGAATGTAGTAATTGTAATTACAGAATATGAGATCCCTGATTGGGGCTGTTAATCTGGTCCAATCGAGGAGCCCTAGCTGACTGATATAAACACGAGAGTCAGATGTTTTGTCCATTCTGAGAGCTAGTTCAGTATCAAGGACTCTCCACATGTAAGCAAAGGGTGATTTGGTGATGGGATACCAGCCTTTGTGGAGTTATTTCAATCAGGAGGTACATAACGCACAGAAATTGGGAACCTAAGCTAGATATTTGGATGTCGGGGTCGATCAGCATAGTTTAGCCCCTCGTTATCTCTATAATTGATGATTGCCCCTTTCACACTGAGGTTTAAGTGTTATAAACACAGCCTCCATGTAACCCTGTATAACTTGATACTGATGCTTTGGCCAGGAAACTGAACAGGAGATTATTGGTGCAAAGGGAACAAATTAAATTACAATTAATGACAAACAAAGCATCTTAACCATTTGCAGATAGAAAGCGAGAGGCTCCTGGAGGGCATGAATTGCCTCTGCACTGTAATTGGTTCATAGCTCTAATTATTGCACACATTAATGCAAAATCAGGATCAGAACTGTCAGGTTCTCTTGAGCCTATCTGCCCTGCCCTCTACTGCATCATGATCGTCAGTGATCGCTCCATCAGCATTTCCATCAGATTCCTTTGTCATCACCTGAGTAGCTAGGTAGTTGTTCCATCTTTCCCTCTATATAAGAAATAGGAACTGGAGTGGGCCATTGGGCCCTTCAGGCCTTCTCTGCCAGTCAGTAAGGCTATTACTGATCGGCCTTGAGGCCTCAATTCCATTTTCTTGCCAACTCCTCATAGACCTTGTCTCAAGCAGTCCAACAAAGCTGTTGCTGCCGAGGTGATATCAAGACACAAGATTAAATAACGCTGAAGTCACTTTGGATGCATTACTATCAACCTTCTCTATGACAAAATACTTGACACAAATACCCAATCTTTCAAAAATCTATCTACTTCTTTAAATACTTTTGTTGATTTAGCCTTAGCAAGTCTCTAGATAGAGAATTCCAGCCATTTCCTATCCCCTGGGATAAGAAATTCCTTTGCATCTCCGTTTTCATATCCCCATATTCTGTAACTACAGACCCTAGTTTGAGATTCCCTCAAAGCATTTTATAATACGAGAGCCTTTGCAGTAGAGGGCAGCATTGCCCAATTTTTTTTTTAAGTCCGTCTTTAACAGCCTTCTCCAGTGATTCATTTAAGCATAATGTAGTCGATCAGTCAGCCAAATCTTTCACCTTTTCTGCTGAAAGCAGAATGGTTTATGTAACCAATCTTTAAAATTTGCACATTTTATTGAAACTTTGCACAATCTATCCACCGTGTATGGGACAACAGCATAACTGTACTTCATGATTACCTCCTATTTTCTCCCTTTTTCTTTTTGAAAGCAAGGGAATAGTTTAAGGCTACAGGTTTAGGAGGAGAATAAGGCCATTTGGTCCATCATGTCCATTGCCCCATCCAGTAAAAACATGGCTGATCTGATCATCCTCAATCCCACTTTCCTGCCCTTTCCTTGATTCCCTTGCCAATTAAAAATCCCTGCCTCAGCCTTGAATATTCTTAATGACCCAGCTTTGACCTCCCTCCCCCTCACAGTAAAGAATTCCAAAGATTCACTACCCTCACAGAAGAAATTCCTCTTCATCTTTCACTTGAATTAGTAACCCTGAGAGATGTCCTTTGGTTCTAAACTCAACCACGAGGAGAAGCAACCTCTCCCCATCCACTTTGTCAAGCTAAGAATTTTACGTGTTTCATTTACATTGCCTCTAATTTTTGTAAACTCCAATGAGTAAAGGCCCAACCTACTCAACTTCTCTTCGTAAGAAAATTTCTCCACACCCAACGTCAATGTTATGAACCTTCTCTGGACTGCCTTCAATCACAATATATCTTGTCTTGGATAAGGGGACCAAAACTGTTCACGATATTCCAGGTGTGGTCTGACCTTTGCCTGGTACAGTTTAAGCAAGACTTCCCTGTTTACTGTATTGAATTCCCTTTGAAATAAAAGCCAACATTCTGTTTGCTTTTCCTATTACCTGCTGAACTTTAAATATCTCTGTCATTCTCCATGTATAAGCTAGGAACCATGTAGCACATTGACATGGCAGAAAGTGGTACTGTCTACTATTGTTGTCATTTTAATGTGAACCCAAGTACTTTGCAGAAAGTGAAGTGGGAATCTGATGATTATGTATTCAATTCTTTGGGCCGTTTGGGGGTAATTTTAGTGTCGCCGCTCCTACTGACTAAAATCATTCATTTAATTCAATAAAAACTAAGATTTAAATTTGAATTTTATGCGTCAAAAAACCCTATTCCGAGACGCTACCAACCTAGACTGGACAACAGACTTAGAACGAGCCATTAACGTCAGCCAACAGATAACAAGAACCAAGAAAAGACAGATCCTATAAGAAAAATTAGCCAAACTAACCCACCCAAAGGACAACCATAGATCAGACACTTGGATAAGAAACCTTTCAGACAAGAAGATAACAGACACAGAGAAAGCTCTTCTAATATTTGGACTCAACTGCAACCACAGAGACGCTAACCAGACAGAATTTTTAGCCACGCTAGAAGCCATACTGAAGACCAACGGCATCAATGAGGAAACAACAAGCCATAAGACATAGTGGTCCTGACACTGGCCAGAAGGAGCAAACTTGACACTCTCAACACATCAGAAAGGAAGGTCCTAGAAGGATTGAAAAAAGACAAAAACATCATCATACTACCAACGGACAAAGGGCGCATGACAGTAATACTAAACAAACGGGACTCCCTCACTAAAGCACAGACACTACTAGCAGACACAAACACATACCGGCAAGTGCAAATGGACCCAAAACTGCAACTGGGTAATAAAATAATCCACACACTAAAGAGACTCAAACAGACCAGACGAATCAACAAAACGGATTATCTAAAAACCAGAAGGGGCAAACATCCCCCCCCCCCCCCCCCCGATCCCCCAATTCTATGGCCTCCCAAAGGTGCATAAACCAGAAATACCCCTCAGACCCATAGTGTCACTCCCAGGCACACCAACACACAGGTTAGCCGAGAGTTACAACGAAGACTAAAGCACCTCATCAGCAAGTCACCCCACTCAATTCACTCAGCCCAGGAGTTCCTCAAATCCCTCAAAGACATAAGAATGGATGGGGATGAGACCACGGTGTCCTTTGACATTACCGTCCTATTCACATTGATTGATATACCACTGGCAAGAGAAACACTAGCAACACTACTGAAAGAACGAGACCCGAGTGACACCAGTTCCACAGACAACATGCTGAAGCTACTGGGCCTATTCCTCATGACCCACTTTACCTTTAATGGCCAAATCTACGAATAGATCAATGGGACACCCAGGGGGTCACCAATCTCCAGACCAAAGCAGAAGCAGTGATGCAGAACCTCAAAAGCATAGCCCTTCCACAAAACCAACCCAAACTATGGATCCAATACATGGACAACATTTTCATCATCGTTGAACGGACCAAACTAGAGGAGACACATCGACTAATAAACAACACTTTCACCGGCATCAAATTCACCAGGGAAAAGGAAAAGAACGAACAGCTCCCATTCCTGGACGTCATGGCAGAACGCAGAGCCAATGGGGAATTCCTGACGAAGGTACACAGAAAAGCCACACACACTGATCAAGTACTGAATTTCAACAGTAACCACGTCAACACCCACAAACGAAGTTGCATGAAAACACTATTTAAACAAGCGACAAAACACTGTAGCAACCCAGAATTACGCCAAAACAAAGAGTACCTTCACCAAGTATTTAAGGACAACGGTACCCGAATAACTGGATCCGACAATGCCTATCCCACAAACAACAACAGGAAGATGCTGCACGCCCTAACACGCTCATCAGGCTACCATATATCAAGAATATATCTGAACTGACCACAAGACACCTACGACCATTGGGCATTGGAGTAGCACACAAACCCACATCATCCCTACGCCAACTGCCAACTCGAACCAAAGACCCCTTACCCACTATGGACAGAACCAATGTATTATACAAAATTCCATGCAAGGACTGTGACAAACGTTACATTGGACAGATAGGAAGAAAATTGGCCACAAGAGTACATGAACACCAACTAGCAACAAAAAGACACAACCAATACATGGATGGAAAATATCCAACATGGTGCTCAGTTATGAGTGGTGTACCACAAGGATCAGTTCTGGGTCCTCTTCTATTTGTGAATTTTGTAAATGATTTGGATGAAGGAGTGGAAGGGTGGATTAGTAAGTTCGCGGACGATACGAAGGTGGGTCAAGTTGTGGATAGTGCGGAGGGCTGTTCTCGGTTACAAAGGGACATTGATAGGATGCAGAGCTGGGCTGAGAAGTGGCAGATGGAGTTTAACCCTGCAAAGTGTGAGGTGATTCATTTTGGAAGGACAAACTTGAAAGCGGAATACAGGGTTAAGGGAAAGATTCTTGGCAATGTGGCAGAGCAGAGGGATCTTGGGGTTCGTGTCCACAGTTCCCTGAAAGCTGCCACCCAGGTGGATAGAGTTGTTAAGAAGGTGTATGGTGTGTTAGCTTTCATTAATAGAAGGATTGAGTTCAAGAGCCGTGAAGTTATGCTGGCGAGGGTAGTGGAGTCGGCCTTATTAGGGGCATTTATGCTGCTATTAGATAGGCATATGGATGATAATATAAGGTAGGGGTGGAGGTTAGATAGACCTTAGGATTAGGGTAAAAGTTCGGCACCACATCATAGGCCGAAGGGCCTGTACTGTGCTGTACTATTCTATGTTCTATGTTCTAATACTCACCCATCTCCATTCACATGGATAAGGAGGACCACCAGTTTGTTTGGCACAACACCAGGCTCCTAGGACAGTCCAAACAGAGACAAGCACGGCAATTTCTAGAGGACACCAAGAAGGCCATCAACAAACACATAGAACTAGACCCTATATATACACCACTGCAAAGGAAAACCGGAAATGAGGTAATCAAATCCAATGGACCCCAGAGTTTAAATACCAGGCAGGAAAACACAGCTTCATTGGAAGCTGCACTGATGATGTTACCCAGCAGGATAAAGAAACATCTGTGAACCAATGAACCAGCTTGGCGAGTGAACCAACCACAGCAAATTTGAAGGCTTCTCATCTGCATGTCTTGGCCACAACTACACAGCATATTTACCCACAATATTTATTTGGGTTCTCTAATTCTAATATACTTCTGTATATATAATAAAATTGCATAGTTTTACAAAAATGATCATTTATACTTTCTGTACTTAATGTAATCAGTACAGCTACGTAATCAAGCTCTGAGCAGTTGAATTTAGAACAGCTGATTAAAGGCATTATCAAAAAGCACGGTTTGTAGAGTCGTTTGTATGGAATTTCAGTCCTTTGGCATAAACTGTGAAAATGGTTGGGTTGAAGTTTGTGGCTTAATGTTTGGGACCTTTTAATTTATATTTTCACACTCCTGATTTTATTTCATCAGCTTTGTGCAACAGATTAATGTCACAGTGAATCTGTGACTTTTAACAGCAGGAGATGAATTATGAATTCTCTTCTGCATAAAGATGACACAACCAATAATGCAGCAGACAATGGATGGATCTTGCCAAGCATGAGACAGCTAAGTTTGACTGATGGTGCCTGTTTAGTGTGCATGTGTTGGTTTGCCATGCTCAGAAATATAGTGGCTGCTCTTGTGGTTCACAGTGTGAGTCTTTAGTTGATGTGTTTCGACCGGAATATGCTTTATAGTTTACATTGTTCAGCATAATGAGATATTTTCAACTTGAAGCAGAGGAAAACTCGGGTTCTATGTATAAATTGTGGCTGATCTAATATTTAAGCACGGGTTTGAAGGTGCACAGTCCATCTCAGCTTTTTCTTTCTTACCTAGTATGTACCACTGATTTTAGTCATAAAGTTAAGAGGGAATATGGGAGGAAAGAAAGGATTGAACTTAATCGACTTGAAAACTGTGTTAGTTTCTCTACTTCTAATATTTCTTACAAGATGATATGCTTTCTGGATTTGTAGGAAACCAATGTGTTAAATTCTATCTTTTGTTTAATTCAAAGATATGCTCCCCCCCAGTAAACTTCCAGTTAGAATACTTTGCTTCTTTATTGTCTCGCACCTGAACTTCGAAAGCCACAGTAGAAGGAATTATGAGACTGTGTTACTTAATATTTTGTTTAGATGACTAAAAAGAATTGTATAATTTGTTTAATCTTCAGAAATCCAAGAATATGCTCGTGAGATAGGAATTGATCCTGAAAATGAGCCAGAGCTTATGTGGTTAGCAAGAGAAGGTATTGTGGCGCCTTTGCCCCAGGAATGGAAACCCTGGTAAGTTGATAGAAGACCAGTTGAGTTTTCATATGATTTAAGTGAAATAAAAAAATGTGGAAGTGAAAAATATACAACAATATTATTATACGTTATGTCTTCCAAACTTGGATATTGTCAAATGAGGGAATTTTGGATTATGTAATATTGATAATTATATTTGTTGCTGATAGTGATAATAGTGACAGCAAATTGAATGGTTGATGTATACTTATACAGTAGTGAAATGAAGGATTTTTTACTGTAGCTTATTATCACAGTACTAAATATGCCTAGAGACTACAAACCTGCCCCTGCACATGTAGAATTCTCAGACATTATGAACTTCCTTCTGTTAACATTCCAATCGCATGCAATATTGCAAGACCAAATTCTTCTGTCTCTATCATTTGAAATGAAGAGTAATCTTGTTAACCACTAAGGCTTGCTCACCCAATTTGATCGCTGTGACAAATCTTACTTAGCCACTCCTCTCCAATTCTTTTAATATCCTTCCCAAGTAAGTAGCTAAACATCTCAATTGATTTTACATTAAGAACACGACGTTTCACATTCTAACAACCTTTAATGATGAAAGACTAAGAACTGGACAGGAGCAACGGGATTTAGGTATCAATGAACACAAATCCCCTGAGGGTGATGTGCATGTAAAAAAGGCTGATGGAATATTGCTTTTATTTCAGGTGGTTGCAACAAAATGGGAAAGAAGTTATGCTTCAGTTGTGTCAGGCCATGGTCGGATGCATTCGAGTACTATATTCAGTTCTAGATATGATAGTTCTGGACAGTTTGTACAGTGGGGTTTATAAAGTTATATAAATTTGAAGTATGTTCCTTTCATCTTAGATGGTAGAACAGAGCATGTAGTTGAGGTATTTTAAAAACAAAAGGAATTAGAAAGGGTAGGCATGGAGAAACTATTTTCTTCTGGTGGACCAAGCAAATTGGTGCAATTTTAAAATGAGATCTCAACCGTTCAGGGGCGCTGTTATGAAACACTTTGTCTTAGAAATTTGGAACTTTTTGTTCACTGCTGCCACCTCCTTCTGCTCAAAAAAGCCCTGCCTCCACCCAAAAGCTTTGGATGCTAAGTTTGTTGGGCAAGGTTATCAAGGATGGGCTACTTAAGTTGAGGTACAGATCTGCCATAATGTGACTTAGTAGTGGAACAGCTTAATGGTCTGAATGGCACCCTGTTGCCTCTATGTAAGAATAGTACTGACCCTGATTTATGTAATGTATCTTGGCTATTTTTTAAACATCTCTGTGGTCATCACATTGCTAAGGTGGGACTTGAACCTGGACCTTCTGGCCCAGACATCAGGTAACTTGCAATAACACAGTGTGGAGCTGGAGGAACAGAGCAGGCCAGGCAGCATCAGAGGAGCAGGAAAGCTGACATTTCAGATCAGGACTCTTCTTCAGAACACCAACTTTCCTGCTCCTCTGATGCTGCCTGGCCTGCTGTGTTCCTCCAGCTCCACACTGTGTTATCTCAGACTCCAGCATCGGCAGTTCTTACTGTCTTTATTAGGTAACTTGTGCTGCACCACACGACCCTTTTTGTGCTTGGGCATTTTAGGTACATTGACTCATTGTTTAAAACACGTTTCTGTTGTTTTTCTACCTTCCTACAGTTTTGGAAGAAAAATGTTGCATATATAAACAATGTGAAGTCAGCTGTTCTTTATGAATGGGTATTCCCTTTTACCCATTAATTCCTGCTCAAGGATTCAGACATTCACGTTTGCGACAGTAAATCCCTTGTTAGCAGGCTTTGTAGATTAATGACAGAATGAATATACCAGAATTTGCCAGACTTGGGTCATGTGTCTGGCTGTACTGCTCAGTTATGCACTATGTTAGAGCTATAAAGTCATAGAGTCCTTCAGCATGGAGACAGGCCCTTCAGCCCAAACGGATCCACGCCAACCAAAATGTCCATCCATGCTAACCCCATTTCCCTATGCTTGGCTTTTTTTCCTTCTAAACCTTTCCTATCCAAGTATTTGTCCAAATGCCTTTTAAATGTTGTTAATGTACCCGCCTCAACCACTTCTGCTGGCAGCGCATTCCATATGCGTGCCATCCTCTGTGTAAAAAAAGAAGTTGCCCGTCAGATTCCCATGTACTCTTTCCTCTCTTGCCTTAAACTGATGCTCACTAGTCTCTGATTCCCCAAGGTTCTTGCAGCAAAATCATGAGAAGTGCTTACATGTGAAACACTTCTCCCTTTTCTTTTACAAACAGCAGGATTATGGTCTTTGAATGTCTGGTGTTTTATTCATACAATATTAACTTTCCAACCTACTGCAACTTACATTACTGCAGTCATGTCGTGGAAATAGTATCAGTGGCACAAAGTCAGTATACGTAACAAAACAATATACGTAACTTCATTCTTATTTATCTTTCGTTGTGTTGGATCTTAAAAAAAATGATACTGTTTGCATAGTTGCACAAGTTCAACACCATTGAAAACAGTGCAGGGAGCTGTAGAGGAAAGAATTGCAAATAAGGGAAAGTAGAGGAATGGGAGGAATTGATGAGAGTATCCAAGTTGGTTTTATGTAAACAACTGTATTGATGTTACACAGAATCTTTATAATGTTTACATTCTAACTAATAAATTAAAAATTCACATACTCTAAAAATTCAAATGAACCAATCAGCAATAAATTTTGGCAGTCTAGTGTTCACCTGGCAAAAAACAAAAACAGCTGCTGCCTGATGATTAAGTGCCAGGAAGCACACAGGAGCCATTTATTCCTTTGTATACTCTGGGCTCCTGACATTTATTGCTTAATTATAAGTTTCAGTATAGAATAGACAGTGTTTGTTTAGTCATAAATACACCATTTTAAAGTTCAGTACAGCCTGCATAAAATCAGTTAAAGAAGTCATATTCCACTTAAAATTTGATCCACAGTATAGTAATTTATATTGTGATGAATTGATCTTAAATGACATTAAAAATTAATCAAAAATTTATATTTCATCTGCGGATTAAGTTTTAAAAATGTTGTGTTTGAATTAGCCTAAATTTTTAATCGGTTGTCATTAAAGATATATTTTTCTCCCTTCTTTTGCATAGTTGGGCAATTAAGTTTACTCTAGCATTATACTTAGTCATTCTCAACCTTTTCTCAACTGGAGTTAATTTTATGCATAAGGCACTCTCAATGGATAAATTGCATCCAAACTGATCAGCAGATTAATTACAATGTTGCAGTCTCCATATTCTGGCCCATCCTTTTGCCAGTGTGGAATTAATTTACCTGATCTGTCATTGTAGCCAAGTCCCTTCATCTCAATGACCCTGAAAAATTGAGATTGCTGGAAAAGCTCAGCAGGTCTGGCTGCATCTGTGAAGAGAAATCAGACTTAACGTTTCAGGCCTGGTGACCCTTCCTCAGAACTGATGGTAGCTAGGAAGGTCTTGGTTTATAAGCAAAAGATAGGGTAGGGGGAGAGTGTGAGGAGTAAACAATAGGTAAGGATAGAGCCCAATGAGAGAGAAGAACAGTTGGACAGACAAAGAAAATGATAACAATCTGGCTAGGAGGGTGAATAGATGTTAATGGACACTGTTAGTGGCTAACAGTAGGTAGTGCGTATTGGCAGGCTATGTGATAACAAGGCCTGGTGTGTGAGGTAGGGGGCTAGGACATGGGAGAGTTCAGGTCCTAAAATTATTGAACTGGACATTGAGTCCGGATGGCCGCACGGTCCCTAAACGGGGTATCCTGAAAAATTGTTGGCATACATCCATTCTAGTCTTTCCAATAATAGAGCACCATGAACTGAACACAGTGTTCTAAATTACATCTCACCAGTTTTCTATATAATAATTGCAGTTACAATTTATTTAATTCGATAAAATGGTAGAAGTTGCAGTGGAGAATGAATGGAGTTATTTGACCCATTGTGAGCCCTTCAGCTTGAGCTAGCTACACTTTCTGTTTCTTGCACTTTCTCCAGCTTGTCTTGTTTATTTTCTTGGCAGGTGCTCATTAAGTGTGTTAAACAGAATAAATGTTCCTTTAACTTTCTCTGTCATGGTCGTTTCACTGTGTCACCAATTCCACCTCCTCAAAGATTACTTATTGTACAAGAACATTTCAAATTTAGCCTCAATAACTTGAGTAAATTCAAACTAAAACTGAGAATATGTGAAACACAGGTTTTTTTTGTAGTCGGACTAAGTTGTAACTTTACACAAGTATTTTTGTAAACCAAAATACATCTGCTACTGTTTCATAACTCACTTTGGGTAAACTGGAATTTTGTTATTACTTTCTCAATACGAATTCCTTTGTCTGATTCTGCTTTCTGTGCGTCAGTGATGATTAGCATGGTACCATAATATGAAAAGCTAGATTATCATGGGTTTTGGAAATGGTTTAAAAATATACATTTTTGCATGATTACTTTCTCTTGTCCGAGGCAGCCAAGATGTCACTGGAGATGTCTATTACTTTAACTTTGTATCGGGCCAGTCAACTTGGGATCATCCATGTGATGAACAGTACCGAAATCTGGTTTCTTTGGAGCGTGAGAAATTGCATGCTCTGAGTGGAAGCAAAAAGAAAGAAAAGAAAAAGAAGAAGGAAAAAAAAGAAAAGAAAGAAAAAGAGCAACTTAAATCTGCCACAGTGAGTCTTAATTTAGTTATGTCAACTGTGCATTGTTTTTTCTTCCCCTCTTTGTCTGTTGTAATTCCATCTTTATTTTCTTTCCTGTTAAAAGGTATTGACCTCCTCACTGCTGTACAGATTCACAGGTGCTGGTGGTTATCTCATTTCCTATGTCAGAGCTTTGTAGATGATCATCAGCAAGCTCTTGCTAAGTCCCGAGCTCACTTGTTATTCACAATTGCGTGCTTTTAGCAATTTTTTGAATAATAATTTTGGACTGGGGGCCCGGTCAAATTGCCTTGAATCTACTTGTTCCCCTACCCTCACGGTATTTAGATGAATTGTAATGCCTCACTGACTGAGTTAATTTAGCACACTGTGATCAAACTTGTGCATATGTAGATGAATTTGGGCAGAATGGCCTGTTTCCCCGTTGTAATTTGCATATGTTTCTATATAGGTGTACTTGCTGTGACTCAGCTTCTTGCTGTGAAAATGGACAGAGCCATTAGATACGGCTTTTTTTCTTTTAACTCCGTTTTGATGCACCAAAGAAATACTAAATTGAAATTTTATTTGTACTTACGCAAAGTAAGTATCTGGTATCAAAGTAATTTAATAAAGACTTGAAAATCCTCTTCAGTCTTCAATGGAATCATTTCTTTGGTGCCTTGAACTACCACTTTTCTCGATTAGTATTCACAGTTCATAGTTAATTAGCATTAAGAATGAATGAAGCATTGCTTTCCACTAAGTAACTCATTCACGTATGAACTGCAATCCCTATTTTTTCTAGTTGTTTTTCAGAGGGGAAATCTGACAAAATGTGATACAAGAGTTGCAAATATTGTCATTTCAAGTTCCAATTATTTATCACAGACAGAGGTGTAAGTGATTATGTGAGTCTTTGTCACATGCAAGTTAGCATGACTATTAAAATAATTATACACATTTTAAAAATTTTATTAATATGATGCCGAATTTTAAATCTTTGCAAATATGATAATTTTAAAAAGTGAAGGTGATTTTACATTCAGATGGCAAAGCTGCAGCTACAAAGCAGAGACAGCTGCAGACGGGATTACTGCACTAGTGGCCCTGACACTCTATTCCAGGCAGTGCTCTGCTTCAGCACAGAACTAAAGAATCACATCTACATTTTCGACTTAAAATGCTGGAAACCTCAGCAGGCCAGACAACATCTGTGCAGAGATGGAAAGAGTTAATGTTTCAAGAATGTTTTGAGTCAATGACCTTTCATCAGAACATCAAAAAGACAAGTATCACCAATGTAAAACATTGATTTTATTTATCTCTTTGTAGATGCTGCCTCACCTAGTGAGATTTCCAGCATCTTCTGTTTCTGATTTACCGAACTAGAATTTGTTCTCCTACAATCTTTAACTTGGTCAAGAACATGAGAATTTGGATTTTAAAATTGTATGACTCCATGTCATTTAAGGAGCAATGTTGACACCTAACTCATTCTCTAAGCTATAAATTATTGGTCTAATTGGACTTCTGCAGGTTTTAAATTTTTGGATTTGCCTATCTATTTGTAATGACTAAGTGGATCATAAGGAGAAAGTGCTGGGGAAGCTGACAGGTCTGAAGGTGAATAAATCACCCGGGCTATACCCCAGGGTTCTGAAGGAGATAGCTGAGGAGATTGTGGAGGTGGTGATCTTTCATGAATACTGGACTCAGAGTCCCAGAGGACTGAAAAATGACAAATGTCATACTGTTTAAGAAGGGAGAGAGGCAGAAGATGGGAAATTACAGACAGGGTAACCTGACCTTGGTTGTTGGTAAGATTTTAGAGACCGTTATTAAGGATGAGATTGTGGAATACTTGGATATGTATAGTAAAATAGAGCTGAGTCAGCATAGCTTCATCGAAGGCAGGTCATGCCTTACAAGTCTGGTAGAATTCTTTGAGGAGATAACGGGCATGTTAAACATAGAAGAGTCAATGATGTATCTATTTGGATTTCCAGAAGGCCTTTGACAAGGTGTCATATAGGAGGCTGCTAAATAAGATGAGCCCTGGTGTTAGGGGCAAGGCAGTGGCTTGGATAGAGGATTGGCTGACTGTCAGAAGGTAGAGAATGGTGATAAAAGAGTCATTTTGAAGATGGCAGTCAGTGACTAGTGGAGTTCTGCAGGGATCAGTGTTGGGACCACAACTATTCACATTATACTTTAACGATTTGGATGAAGGAACAGAAGGCCTTAGTGCTAGGTTTGCAGCTGACACAAAAGAGAGAGTTTTGAGAAATCAGGGAGGCTGCAGAAGGACTTGACAGGATAGAGAATGGACAAAGAAGTGGCAGGATGGAATACAATGTGGGGAAGTGTGAGGTTATCTACTTTGCTGGGAAGAATAGAGGTGTACACAATTTTCTAAATGATGAAAGACTTCAGAAATCTGAAGCACAAAGGGACTTAGGAAACCTAGTTCCAGATTCTCTTCAGGTATACACTTAGATTCACTTGGCAGTTAAGAAGGCAAATGCAATGTTAGCATTTATTGTGAGAGAGTGAAATATAAAAGCAGAGAAGTACTGTTAGTCTGTATAAGGCTCTGGTCAGACTGCATTTGGAATGTCGTGAGCAGTTTTGGGCCCATGTATCCAATGAGGGAAGTGCTAGCCTTGGAGGGGGTCCAGACGAGAAAGAATGATCCCAGGAATGAAGGGCTTGTCATATGAGGAATGGTTGAGGACTCTGCATCTATACCCGAAGTTCAGAAAGATAAGAGGGGTCTGATTGAAACTTGCAGAATACTGAGACACCTGGATAGACTGGACATGGAGAAGAAGTTTCCAATAGTAGGAGAGACCAAAACTCAAGGATACAACCTCAGAGTGAAGGGACAATCCTTTGGAACTGAGATGAAGTGAAATTTCTTCAGCCTGAGGGCGGTGAACCTGTGGAACTCATTGCTGCAGAAGGCTGTTAAGGCCAAGTCTTTGAAACAGATAGGTTTTTGATTTAGTAAAGGGATCATGGGTTACAGAGAAAAGGCATCAGAATGGAGCTGAGAAACATGACAGCCATGATTAAATGGCAGAGCAGACTCTATGGGGCGAATGGTCTCATTCTGCTCCTTTATCTTATGGTCTAATGGTCTAAATGCTGAAGTGAAAAATAATCTTACAACGGAACAGGGCTACTATTAACATCTTTTAAAGTCAGTTTTTATTCAGTACCTCTGCTTGTATTTTTTTTCTGTGCTTTTGTTAGTTTTTTAAGTGCATGATATGTGGAAAAAATAAGTTATAGCAAAATAAGCCAGTCTAAAATGCTAACCGCAATGTGTCCAGCCTTCCTCCACTCTATTCTGTATTGTAAACTGATTATTTTCAAACAATTCCCACTTACTTTGGGATTCCAGATACATTTATGGCTATCAATGTAGAGGTTTGTTCACTTTTATGAAGTATTGGGCAACAGGGAATTAGCCTCTCCACAAAGTTCCATAATCGTAAACTGAGTAGCAACATGTAACATAATTCACAGTTAGGAGAGGAAATATTTAAAATATCTCCAAGCTGAATTACACATTATCTTCAAGCCTTTTTTTATCCTTTGTTTAGGAAAACAAGTTAGAACCAGGAATACTTCCTCCTTCATCTTATTGTAACCTAGCTCATGATCCTCCTCACCATTTTACAAGTCTTGAGTGTTTGCCTGATACTCAGATTAGGATTGATGATACAGACCAGAAAGAGGTCAGGCCCTTGCAACCATCTTTGAAGCCATTCCTAGTCAATAAATCTATAACTGTCAATTTCCCAAGTAATCTACAAGCTCTTAAAAGAGAAAATGTTAATAAAAAAATATTTGCAGACCTCGAGAAAATTCTGGGAAAAACAGTTTCTTTCAGTCCAAGACTTCTAGCTAGTCGCAGTGATCTGGATAGGCCGGAAGAAACCAGGAAGGGTCCTGAGGCAGGTAGATGCTGGAGTTTCTCTGACTTCAATTTGGATAGAATGAGCATAGGAGATGTAATAAGTAAAGAGCCAGCTAACATACCAAAGAAGTCAACAAAGTGTGAGAAGTTTGCAGAAACGCTACAGCCTGACAGCAAAAGAATGTCATTTGCACTTGAGGAGCAGGTAATTGTATTCAGTAACACAGAAAACGAGAAAATATCCATCGAAAATCTTCAGAAAAGTAATCCAAATCAGAATAAACAACCAATTGATGAAATACCACAGAGTATTGTAGAAGAAAACCAAGTTAATGAAAACTTGCCAGAGGACTATATTGAGGGGATTGTTGTCTTGCCAGTTTGTGACACGGAAAATTCATGTTGCAATCCTGTCTGTAAAGCTAATATGCCACAGAGTGAGTACTTAAAGATGCCAACATTAAGTGTTGAAGAGTGCTTGATTACAAAGGTGCAAACTGATCAGAACAAATTTGATAGGGTAATAAGTGAGCCCAGGCTGCGAGACTCCAAAACTGTGCAAAATGGACAAACCACTGAACTATTTGAGAATCTAGCAACTGGAAACATCAAACTTAAACCAGTTGGCTGCTTATGCAAAGTCTTAACCATAGAAAAACTTCATGATACAGAAGGCAATATAATGAAAACATTGAACAAAGTTAATATTCCTGAATCAAATTTGAGTGAATTAGTTAACAAAGAATTAGTTACTGAAAAAGTTGACAGAAACTCTTTTATTTCAAGTTCTTTGAATCATGTGCCACAGAAAGATGACCACAGTATGTATGATATTCTTGAACAGGACAAGGATTTTAAATCAGAGAAAAATGTCACCATAGCCACTCTAGATTGTGATGTTCATAACTACTTCAATGAGCCGAACTTGAACAATTTGGGAAAAGAATTTGGCAGCTTGTCATCTTCACATGCATTTCTGAAAGAAAATAATGCCACTGCTTGTGACAGCTGGCTTCACAGTTCAGTCTGCAAGGAGTGTGAGGAAGATTCTTATTCAGAGGATCAGAGATTTTACCAGGAAATTCTCAAAAAAGTAAAAGCAAACAGAGAAATTAATAGAGAACTTACTGAAAGCACAGAGAAAATTACACAAGGAGGACAAACTCCTGATCTATGTAACAATCAAAGTGAAGATATTGATTATGGATTTCATTCAGATGTTTGTAACTATGAACCTCATCTGATTCTTTTAGCTACCTCACATAGTGAGGATGAAATTATTAGAGTTGAACATGGAGTTACAGGATCTATAGATGGGCTGCATGAAACAGCTGAATGTTCAGGGTGTGGACAAGCAGCCTTTTTGAACTCACAGTTATGCCTTCAAACTGGACCAGCTTCTGGAGTAGCAATGCTAACTGGATTAACAGGTTTGGAAGAAGATTCTGTTGTGAATTTTCATCAAGAGGCATGCAATAGCACTAATTGGAATCTTAGAACTGAGGAACATCAGGCAGAGAGTAATGGAAAGGCAGAAGAAACTGTAAGTAAGATAGTTGCTGCTTATATATAGTCTAGAATTGTTAAATTGTGAAATAAAGCTTACCTAGAATTTGGGAAATGCAGAAAGATGAAAGTTATATATCATTTACTAGAATTGTACGTTGGACAGATTATATTCAAGGATCTTCAGTTACATATTAATAGAAATTTCAATTCCACTAATACTAACTGACATGGATGATAAGAAGCCACAGGTGCAATTACATCCTCTCTACTAATAGTTAACTTCAGATTGAAGGTGGGAAAGTGCTACACTTTGGCAGTCAACATGATCAGATAGGCCATTGCAAAACTTTTAGAAAGATGCCATTTTGTATTTTGTTTCTAGCGTATTCTGAACCTTGTGATTTAAGAAGCAAATACTTCCTCAACCAATTAACTGAATGATTAGTATCCCTTAATTATTACTGGATCTTCTACACTTCTTTTGAATTAGGTTGAAACTTTTCTGTTTGAGTTGGCAACCGTTATTTCTCATGTTTTGAACAATCCTAGCCCATTTGATACCCACAATTAACAGTAAAATAGATCTGGGATTACACAGAATAGGATTGCCACGTTAAATTTGAACTAAATCCAGTAATTTGACTAAGGATCAGTGTAATAAAGATTACTCAACATTAGAGTCCTTTAAGCATTCTGAATTACCCTAGATTTTGAATGCCAGTAATCTGTGTAAATCTGGTGCTCTCATTTGGTTGCTTGTATTTCCCAAGTGCTGCAAAGGTTAGACTAATATTCGACCATAATTCTCTCTGCTCCAAAGGTGTGTAATAATATCTCTAAGCAGGTTGTTTAGAAAAAAATGTAGAATATAAGAAATGGACCTTCAAAGGCTGCAATGCTATGGTCTATGATATTGTAAGTACATTGTGTACAGTACTGTAATTAATCACATGATTTGAATTTCTCATTTTCTGATTACATTTAGAATCTGTAGTGAACAGTGAGAGTCCAAACCCTTTGTTCATGACTGCTGAACAGTTATTCTGGCGTTTCATCTTTTTAAATTTTTGCAAACTTTCTGAAATGTCTTAAAAATATTTAGCCCATCAAAGCAAAGTCCCCTTCAATTTTTTTTCAGGTAACCTATCCTTTTAAGTGTGCGGTATTTAAAACTCTTTGCATGGCCGTGCACGTGTGGTATCTGAAACGGGTTGATTTTTACAGGTCTACACAATAATGTCTTCGTTACTGTGTAGCTGCGCATGTGCGCAACTTCAGGGAAAATTTGCTTGCGGGTTTGTCAATATTAACGCACAAGAATGAAAATCCTTCCTTCTACTTTGGGTACCAGATGGCAGTATCCAATGTTCCCGTATTGTGCTCTAGCCATGCGCTCAGCCCTCTCTCAGAAGAGATCTCTTTCACACCAGTACAATATTTCCCTTGCCAATGAACTGCCTCTACGTGAGAGGTTGCAAATTAATTGCTAATTAGTGCCAAGTCAGTGGTAGCTTTGTGCCCAGACATCTAGCCATGAGGAACTGGTTTTAGACCTGTCATTGTCAATTTTTAAAATCAGTGATCCATTTATTGATCGTTGAAATAAGTAAATTTTGAAACCACTTATAATATTACTGTCAGAAGTGAAGGGTTCTTTTGCGTGAGGCACCATTATGTTCTTCTATCCTGTGCCTTTGCTTCCATTGCACCCCATGTTTTGATGAACTTGTGACTGTTATGGTGGGTAAATGAGTGGAGCAGAATTGAAAGAACACCAAAGGCGCTGAGTTTGTCAAAAGCAGCCAGCGAGCCGGAAGTTTTCTTACCATTTCTGGAAATTTCTTTTTTAATTTTTTTTCCATTTTAATATATTTTCCCACCTTTTGGTCTGCAGTCCACTCACAGTGGATGGAATGAGGAATTGATGTGCAACACCTCAATGACCCATGTCATCTTCTACTTTCTCATTCACCGTGCTGGTTGGTGCTGCTTACTAGTTGATGAGCAGCCTACTGCCTTGGGAAAATTATGTCCTATTCATGGCAGAGATCATGATTTTAAGCTTTGTCGTACTCTTCTGAACCGAGTCCAGAAATTAGGGAGCAAAAATGCTACAAACAGTGAGCAGGTCAACCCTTATCATTTAATGTATGTTACCATCTAATATGATCTGAAGGAATACTTGAGACCTAATAAATCCCATTAACTAAGAGTTAACAGGGTTTGAATTGGTTGTATTAATATGGGAGCTAGTAATCAGTGGAGTGAGAGTTTTAATTCTCACATAAAAGTGTGGATTTGAATTCTATTCAAATACACTTATATTCTCGTATATAACATTGTTATTCTAGGTTGGTTGAGTCAAAATGTAAAGTGTTGGTGAATGACCACCAGTGTTTTCTGAAAGTGAGCTTTAACACCAGTGGAATAATGATCCACCTGGGTTTTTTCTTTAACAAAGAGGAAATGAGAGATGGCCTTAACACTTGTATTATCATACAGAAACAAGACAAGGAGCAATTTTTTTTCTCTCCGAATTGGACCATCGTGAAAAGTTTGAACAGATTGTTAATTTCCGTGGATAACATTTATTTTAAAAAAATGATCTATTGAGTAATTGTGGTCATTTTTTGTGACAAATTTAGGAAGACTAAAGGCAATACTACGGACAATATACTATGGAATTCAATATATTGTACACAAAACTGCAGAAATTTCATTTGGAAACTCCCCAATCTGTGCTGACCTTTTACGTTATTGGACTGTGCCAAAGAATCAAGTATGAATAGACTTACAGTTTTGATGGGAATTAAATTTGTGGATAAGCTTCACCTAAACCCTTCTGGGTTTTAATTTAACCAAACACTTCTGGATTAGAACTTTCAAATTAAATTCCTTGCACTGAGATAATCTATTTAAGAGTTCTAAGTGATTACCTTTCTTCAGGAGCATTTGTTTTAGACATCGAGCTTCCGCAGAGATTTCTACAAAAGGTTTCTTCAAGTTATGGATGTTTCTCTAAGCCAAAAAAGAACATAATTTGATCCTTTTAACTGAATGAGGTTGTTGACTTGCTCGCCAGGCTGGCTTGTTTTTGTTCAGACATTTTGTCACCTTGCTAGGTGACATCATCAGTGGAGCCTCTGATGAAGCAATGTTATTCTATTTCACTTGGAATTTATACTGTCCGGTCCATTATGGTGAGTACTATCATTTCTGGTTTTGATCTGTATGGGTTTATATATGGGGTCTAATTCTCTATGTTTGTTGATTGAAGTATGGGTGGAGAACCATGCCTCTAGGAATTCCCGTGCATGTCTATGTTTGGCTTGGGCTACTATGGTTACTTTGTCCCATTTGGGTGGAGAATGGGACAAAGTAACCATAGTGGCTCAAGCCAAACATAGACACGCACAGGAATTCCTAGAGGCATGGTTCTTCACCCATACTTCAATCAACAAACATATAGAATTGGATCCATATATAAACCCTTACAGCTCAAAACCGGACATGACAGTACTCACCATAATGGACCAGACAGTATAAATTCCAAGTGGAGTAAAATAACATCGCTTCATCGGAGGCTTCACTGATGATGTCACCTCGCGTGGTGATGAAACGTCGGAACAAAAACAAGCCAGCTGGGCGAATAAGTCAACAACTTCATCCACAACCCGAGCTACAGATCTCTGCCAATACTTTAAACTTCTAACTGAAGCCTGATGTTCACCTGATTATGCTGTTCACTTGTAAAAGTCGTCCAATTGATACATCATAGATTGTAGAATCCCTGCTGCATGGAAGCAGGCCATTCTACCCATTGAGTCCACACCAACCCTCTGAAGAGCAGTGCATCCAGACCCATCCTATCCCTGTAACCCTGATTTTTATATATGGGGTCTAATTCTCTATGTTTGTTGATTGAAGTATGGGTGGAGAACCATGCCTCTAGGAATTCCCGTGCATGTCTAACCTGCACATTTTTTGACTGTGGGAGGAAACGAGAGCACCCAAAGGAAACCCACACAGACATGGGTAAACTCCAAACAGACAGTCGCCTGAGGGTGGAATTAAACCTGGGTCCCTGGTGTTGTGAGGCAGCACTGAGCCACTCTGGCACCTAAGTTCAAAATTCAATTTCTAAGATAAATTATATTAAGATTTGTTTGTACAAAATCTCTCTGTCCAAAATCGTAGAGATAGAAAGATTGTCAGCAGTTCCAGTTGTTCTTGTCATTGTTTCCAGATGTCTAAACTTTGTAAAAATTGAAAACACTATGGGAGCTGGTGATCAGAAACAAAAACGGAAATTGCAGTAAAGGCTCAGAACTGTTCTGAGGAAAGATCACTCAACAGAATGCATTAACTCTGATTTCTCACCACAGATACCGCCAGACCTGCTGTGCTTTTCCAGCAATTTCTGTTTTTGTGTGTGTAAACTTTGTGCCTGTTTAGCATAGATCCTGGATCCCCAAAAGAGGTGCATTCTGTTTTAACTTTAATTACTACATTCACACTGTAAAAGTCCATGAAAAGTCTGTTGACAATTACAAGTGTAATGACTAGCAAGGACTAATTGTTTACTGCTACCTGCAAAATCTGAGTCTTTTTTTCTGAAGAACAGCAAGTGAAATAATGCATGAATTTTGGCAAGATAGTAATTTGCTCGTTTGTCAAATGTAGCTTTTGACCCTGCAAAGACCTTTTATTATAATACCAAAGCATATTGGATCTGTCTGAAAAGAATTTAAAATTAAAAAGAAATTCCATTTTTGGGTTACAAAATGAGCAAAAGGTTGTTGGTTAATGCAGTTTCACGTTAACAGGGCTACAGATGACCCTATTCATCAGTTTAATTGTTTGTAATCAGGAGGGTGTGGTTTCTTGCTGTTCTATTCATGTGATAATGCAATCAGGCACCAATTCAAGATACCATTCAAAACGGCATGACACTTAACCTAAGCATGGAAATCTGAAGACAAACAATCCTTTAGTGCTTCTTCACAAAAGATCTTTTATTCTTTGCTTTATTCATTAATAGGATGAGGACGTGGCTGACTAGGCAGCATTTATTGTCCATTCCTAATTGCCCAGAGGGCACTTCAGAGTGAACTGCATTGCTGTGGGTCTGGAGTCACATGTAGGCCAGACCTGGTAAGGATGGCAGTTTTCTTCCCTAATGATGGATATTCCATTTTGATTTTCAGATTCAAGAGTTCTGAGGAGAAATGACCATTGGCTTCCTTGAACCATAAATCAGCTTTCTATTCCAAATAATCTTCCATATCCCTTAATTTTTATTTATTTATTCACTCATTTGATGTGGCCATTGCTGACTGGACCAGCATCCCTAGTTGCTCTTGAGAAGTTGATGATGAGCTGCTTTCTTGAACTGCTTCAGTTGATGTAGACCCACAGTGCCCTTAGGGAGGGAATTTCAAGATTTTGACCCAGCGACAGTAAAGGAATGGCAATATATTTCCAAGTAAGGATAGTGAGTAGCTTGGAGGGCAACTTGCGAATGGTGATATTCCCATGTATCAGCTGCTATTGTTGTTCTAGATAGAAGTGAGCGTGGCTTTGGAAGGTGCTGTCTAAGGACCTTTGGTGAATTCCTGAAGTGCATCTTGTAGATAGTACTCACTACTGCTAGTGAGCATTAGTATTGGAGGGAGTGGATGCTATGGATGTGGTGCCAGTCAAGTGGGCTGCTTTGTCCTGGATGGTGTCAGTCTTCTTGAGGGTTGTTGAAAATGCACTCATCTGGGCAATAGGGGAGTATTCCATCACATTCCTGATTCATGCCTTGTAAATGGTGGACAGGCTTTGGGGAGGGATGAAGTGAGTTACTTACGGCCAGTATTCCTAGCCTCTGACCTGCTCTTGTACTATGTTTATATGGTAAGGATATTGATATTGGGGGATTCAGTGATGGTAACACCACTGAATATCAAGGGACATTGGTTGGATTGTCTCTTGTTGGAGATTGTCATTGCCTGGCATTTGTGTGGTGTGAATGTTACCTGCCACAGGTCAGCCCAAACCTGGATATTGACAAGATCTTGTTGCATTTGAACATGGACTGCTTCAGTATCTGAGGAGTCACAAATGGTGCTGAACATTGTGCAGTCATCAGTGAACATCCCCACTTTTGATCGTATGATGGAGGGAAGGTCATCGATGAAACAGTTGAAGATGGTTGGGCCTAGGACACACTACCCTGAGGAACTCCTGCAGAGACATCCTGGAGCTGAGATGACTGACGTGCAAGAACCACAACCATCTTCCTATGTGTCAGGTAATGACTTCAACCAGTGGAGAGTTTGTTCCCCACCACACCTCCCCGACTCCCCCCCGTCTCAATTCTCTTTGATTCCAGTATTACAAGGGCTCTTGATGCCACGTTTGGTCAAATTCAGTCTTGATGTCAAAGGCTATCACTCTCACCTCAACTCTGGAATTTAGTTCTTTTGCCCATGTTTGAACCAAGGCTGTAATGAGATCTGGAGCTGAGTGCCACTAGTGGAACCTAAGCTGGAAGTCACTGAGCAAGTTGTTGTGAAGCAGGTGCTGCTTGATAGCACTGCTGATGACACCTCCATCACTTTGCTGATGATTGAGAATAGACTGATGAGACAGATTTCATTGTCAGGGAAATACCAGTCTTGTAATTGTACTGGAAGGGCTCAGCGAGGGCAGTGGCAAGCTCTGGAGCACAAGTTTTCAGTGCTATTGCCGGAATGTTGTCAGGGCTCATAGCCTTTGCAGTATCGTGTGCCTCTAACTGTTTGTTGATATAACTTGGAGTGAATCCACTTGGCTGAAGATTGATTTCTGAGATGCTGGGGCCCATTGGACGAGACCAAGATAGATTGTCCACCTGGCACTTCTGGCTGAAGATTGCTGCGGATGCTTTAGCCTTTCATTTTGCACTGATGTGCTTGTCCATCATTGAGGGTGGGCGTACTTGTAGCGCTTCTCCCTCCAGTGAGTTGTTTAATTGTTCTCCTCCGTTCACTGCAGGACTGCAGAGCTTAGATCTGAGCTATTGGTTGTTTGATCGCTTAGATCTGTCTATCATTGGTTTTGATTTATTGTCATGTGTACCTAAGTACAGTGAAAAGCTTTGTTTGTGAGCAGTAAGGGCAGATCATAGTAAACAAAGACATACATATCATAGGGTGAAATAAAAACTTTGACAGAGTAAGGTATACAGGTTACACCGGGTGCTAGGCAAGATCAGCATTAACAAGATCAGCATTATTTGAAGTTAGAGAGCCCATTCATCAGTCTAATAATGGCAGGGAAGAAGCTATTTTTGAACCTACCAGTTTGTGTGTTCAAGCTTCTGTATCTTCTGCCTGACAGAAGTGGTTAGGGTGTTTGTTCATAATTTGGCAACACAGTCAGGGTGTACAGGGAGTAGAGCCGGGGGTTTGGGGCTTCAGTGTAGAGTGTCATTTGGAGGAAGTGCAGTTGTCTACCTTCACTGATTGCAGCCAATGGGTCAGGAAGCTGAGGATCCAGTTGCAGAGAGCGGAACCGAGACTTAGGTCTCAGAGTTTTGTGATCAGCCTGGAGGGGATATTGGCGCTGAAGGTGGCGCTGAAGTCAATGAGCAGGAGTCTGATGTAGGCATCCTTGTTGTCCATATGTTCCAGGGATGAGTGCAGGGCTAGGGAAATGGCATCCGCTGTGGACCTGTTACATCGGTAGGCAAATTGCAGGGGTTCAAGGCAGGCTGGGAGACTGGAGTTGATGTGGGCCATGACCAGCCTCTCAAAGCACTTCATGATGATGGAGGTCAGAGCCACTGGGCAATAGTCATCAAGGCATGTTGCATGTGCTTTCTTAGGTACTGGGATGATGGTAGTCTCCCTGAAGCAGGTGGGGGCTTTGGCTTGTAGCAGGGAGCGGTTGAAGATGTCACTGAATACCTCCACCAGCTGGTCCACACAGGATCTGAATGCTTGGCTGGGGACTCTGTGCGGGCCCGTCGCTTTCCTTTGGTCGACTCGCAGGAAGACCAATCTGATATCTGCAAAGGTGACAGAGGGAACAGGTGCATCTGGGCTGTCGGGGGGCAGATAGAAAGCATTGAGCACATCAGGGAGGGATATGTCTTTGTCTGCTATCTTGTTCTGCTTCATTTGTATCCTGTTATGTTGTTTAAGCCTTGCTATAGGTGGCGGGAGTCCGTATGGTTGGTTTGGGCCTCAAACTTGGTCCAGTACTGTCTCTTTGTGTCTCTGATGTCTTTGTGGAGGTTGTATCTGGATTTTCTGTATAGATCTGGGTCGTCCAACCTAAATGCTGTATGCCTAGTCTTTGGTAGGGAGTGCATTTCCTGGTTCATCCTAGGTTTCCAGTGGCTTCTTATGCCGTTTGGCACACAAGTAGTTCTGTTTGGTAACTTCACCGGGTTGTCACCTCATTTTTAGCATGTCCTCCTACACTCTCCATTAAACCAAGGTTGATTCTCTGGCTCAATGGCAGTCGTTGAGTGGAGAATATACTGGACCATGTGGTTGCAAATTGGGTTGGAGCACGATTCTGTGCTGTTCATTGCCCACAGCGCCTCACAGAATCATCGAACCATAGAATCCCCACAGTGCAGAAAGAGGCCATTTGACCCATCAAGTCTGCACCAAACCTCTAAAGACCATCACACCCAAACCCTGACTCCCACCCCCATGACTCTGCATTTATGATGGCTAATCCATCTAGCCTGCACATCTTTGGACACTATGGGTCAATTTCGCATGGCCAATCCACCTAACCTGCACATTTTTGGACTGTGGGAGGAGCAAAACCAGAGAGAACCCACATAGACGTGGGGAGAACGTGTAAGCTCCACACAGACAGTTGCCTGAGGCTGGAATCGAATGCGGATTGCTGGTGCTGTGAGGCAGCAGTGCTAACTACTGAGTCACTGTGCCACTCTATCCTATGGTGGATGCCAGCCCATCATGGATGCCTACTGTTGAGTCGCTCGATCTATTTGATGTCTGTCCCATTTAGCACAATGATAGTGCCACACAACATGATGAAGGGTATTCTCAATGTGAAGGCGGGACTTTGTCTCCACAAGGACCAGGCAGTAGTCAGTCTTACTGACATTAGAATATAGAACGTAGAATGGTACAGCAGAGGAACGGGCCCTCCAGCCCATGATGTTGTGCTGAACATGACGCCATTTTCATGGACAGATGGATCTGCAGCAAGATTGGTAAGGATGAGGCCAAGTGTGTATTTCCCTCTCAGTGGTTCCCTCACCACCTGGTGCAGACCCAGTCTAGCAGCAATCCTTTAGCATTCGACCAGCTTAATCAGAAGTGCTACTGCTGAGCCAGTCTTGATGGTTATGATGTGGAGGTGCCACTGTTGGACGCAGAAGTCACACAACACCAGGTTATAGTTCAACAAGTTTATTTGAAAACACAAGCTTTCAGAGCCTCAGTCCTTCTTCAGGTGTTAGTAAGAGAGGTAGTATCAGACACAGAATTTATAAGTGAAAGATCAAAGGTTCACATCATTGATGAGGATGTACTTAACAAACCTAAGATGCTGTTAAATCTTTAATCACTTAGAAGGTTTTAATTGCTTAGTATGTATATGTAAGTCCCCGAATTCCTTTCAAGTCACGGTCCTGAGAGAACTAAAGGTTTCATCAGTGTAAAGAAGAGGTGACATTTTAGGTCAGACAATGCATGTTAGGTGTGAGAATCTTTGTTTAGAATCTGTTCGTGTTTTAGTTTGGAGTCAAGACTGGTTTTATTTCAAAAATCCCTGTGTAAGCGGGGTTGGGGGGGGGGGGGGGGAGGGGGGGGGGGGGGGGGGAGGGGGGGAGAGAGAGAGAGAGAGACAGAGTGTGTGTGTGTGTGTGTGTGTGGCGGAAGAGAGTGTGTGTGTGCAAGGGGAATAGGAGAGTTGTGTGGGGCGGCAAGAATATGAGAGCATGTATAGGGGGGAAGAATATGAGAGCATGTGTTGGGGAAAGATAGAAGAGTATGTGGTGGGGGCGGAATAGGAACGTGGGTACGGGGAATAGGAGAGTGTGTGTGGGGGTGGAAGAATAGGAGAGTGCGTGTGGGGGTGGAAGAATAGGAGACTGTGTGTCGGGGTGGAAGAATAGGAGGGTGTGTGTCGGGGTGGAAGAATAGGAGGGTGTGTGTGGGGGGGAAGAATAGAAGAGTGTGTGTGGGGTGGGAAAGTGTGTTTGCGGGGAGAGAGTGTCTGTGTGTGTGGGGGGGG
>NC_063363.1:7913956-7986174 GCF_021869965.1 Rhincodon typus
GGGGGGGGGGGGGGGGGGGGGGGGGGGGGGGGGGGGGGGGAAGAGAGTGTGTGTGTGTGTGTGTGTGTGTGTGCGCGCGAGGGACAGACTGTGTGTGCATGCACGCGTGCGAGAGAGAGACATACTGCGTACACACGCGCACACGAGAGAGACAGTCTGTGTGTCTGCGCACATGTGCGTGTGAGAGAGAGACAGACTGTGTGTGTGTGCGTGTGAGAGAGAGGAAGAGACAGACTGTGTGTGTATGTGTGTGTGTGAGAGAGAGAGAGAGAGTCTGTGTGTGAGTGTGTGTGCATGAAAGTATGTGTGTGTTTGTGTGAGTGAGAGTGGGTGGGTGTGAGTGTGCGTGTGCGTGGGTTGGAGAGTGTTTGTGTGCATGTGTGGGGGGGAGAGTGTGTGTGTGCATGTGTGTGGGAGGGAGAGTATGTGTTTGCACGTGCATGTGGGGGGGCTGCATGTGTGTGATGGGGTGTGTGTGTGTTTGTGTGTGTGAGAGGGAGTGTGTGCGTATGTGTGAGGGAGTGTGCGTGCGCGTGTGAGGGAGAGACGGACAGTGTTTGTGCGCGCGTGAGAGAGAGCGAGAGACGGACTGTGTGTGTGTACGCACGAGAGAGTCACAGACTATATGCGTGTGCGAGAAATAGACTGTGTATTTGTGCACACACGAGAGACAGACTGTGTGTGTGTGACCGCACGTGAGAGACAGACTGTGTGTGTGAGCGCGCACGTGAGAGAGATAGACGGACAGTGTGTGTGCGCGCACGCGAAAGAGAGAGTTGCACTGTGTGTGTGTGCGCATGAGAGAGACGGCTGAGAGATGGACTGTGTGTGCACGCGCACACAAGAGATGGACTGTGTGTGTGTGCGAGCGACGGATTATATGTGTGCTAGAGAGACAGACTGTATGCACGTGCGCAACAGACAGACTGTGTGTGTGAGTGAGCGTGAGAGACGGACTGTGTGTGTGAGTGAGCGCGAGAGACAGACTGTGTGTGTGTGTGTAGCGGGGGGGTGGGTGGGTAGGTATGGGCAGAGAGAGACTGTGAGGGTGTGAGTGCGCATATAGAAGTGTGTGTGAGTGAGAGAGAAAGGGTGCGTGTGTAAGAGTGTGTGAGAGAGAGGGTGTGTGTGAGTGTAAGAGTGTTTGTGCATATGTGTGAGAATGTGGGGGAGAAGAGAGAGGGTGTGTGTATTTAAACGAGCGACAACACACTGCAGCAACCCTGACCTACGCCAAAACGAAGAAGAATACCTCTACCAAGTATTTAAGGACAATGGATACCCGAACAGCTGGGTCCAACGATGCCTATCACACAAACAACAGGAAGATACAGTACGCCCTGACACACTCATCACTATACCATACATCAAGAACACATCCGAACTAACCACAAGACTCCTACGACCATTGGGCATCAGAGTGGCACACAAACCTACGTCACCCCTACACCAACTGCTAACTCGAACCAAAGGCCCCTTACCCACTATGGACAGAACCAACGTGATATATAAGATCCCATGCAAAGACTGCGACAAACAGTACATTGGACAGATAGGAAAGAAACTGGCCATAAGAATACGTGAACAACAACAAGCAACAAAAAGACATGACCAGCACTCACTCTGAATAAGGAGAATCACCAGTTCAATTGGGACAACATCAGGATCCTAGGACAGGCCAAACAGAGACAAGCACGGGAATTTCTAGAGGCCTCGTTCTCCACCAACAAGGCCATCAATAAACACATAGAATTAGACCCTAAATATACACTACTACGAAGAAAAACCGGAAATGAGGTAACCAATTCCGACTGACTCCAGAGTTTAAATACCAGGTGGGAAAACACAACAGCGCTTCATCGGAGGCTGCACAGATGATGTTACCCAGCAGGGTAATGAAACGTCTGCGAACTAACGAACCAGCTCGGCGAGCGAATCAACCACAGCACACTCTCTGTCTTTCTCTCACACACACATACACACACGTATGCATGCACACTCTCACTCTCACACACACCCTCTCTCTCTCTCTCTCACACACTCTCTCTCTCACAGACACACACACGCTCACACACATACACACTCACACCCTCTCTCCCGTCTCACACGCACACACTCTCACGCACGCGCACAAGCATGCACGCGCACACACACTCTCTCATGCGCGCGCACACTCATGTACACACTCTTTCTCACGCGCACACACTCACTCTCTTGCACACACACTAGCTGTCTTGCGCACACACTCACTGTCATGTGCACACACTCTGTCTCATGCACGCACACACCCTGTCTATCTCTCACACAGACTCACACAATCCCTCTCTCTTTCTCTGTCGCTCTCTCTCACGCACGAGCATGCGCACTGGCATGCACATGTGCACTCATGCTCATTCACACGTTCACACACACACACACACAGACACACACACACACACACACACTCTTCACTCTCTCTCACACTCTCTCTCACACTCTCTCTCACTCACAAACACAGACACACACAGACACACACACACACACACACACACAAACATGTGAATCTTTGGAGTGAATTTGTATTTGCAGATACATTTTATTTTGTTCAAAAAGCACACTACTTTTAGACAGTCAGTCAATATGGTGTGTTATAAGTTCCTACTTTACAAATAAAACCAGCCTTGACTCCAAACTAAAACACCAACAGATTCTAAACAAGGTCTCACACCTAACATGCATTGTCTGACCTAAAATGTCACCTCTTCTTTACACTGATAAAACCTTTAGTTCTCTCAGGATTGTAACTTGAAAGGAATTCGGGGATTTACATACACATAATAATCAATTAAAACCTTTTAACTTACTAAAGATTTAACAGCATTTTAGGTTTGTTTAATACAACCTTATCAATGATGTGAACCTTTGATCTTTTACTTATAAATCTTTACTTATAAATTCTGTGTCTGATACTACCTCTCTCATAAACACCTTAATGAGGTCTGAGGCTCTGAAAGCTTGTGTTTCAAATAAGTCTGTTGGACTATAACCTGGTGTCGTGTGATTTCTAATCTTGGTGGTTGACATTGAAATCCCCTACCCAAAGTCCATTCTGTGCCATTGCCACCCTCAGTGCTTACGAATGAAGTCCAAATGGCCAGTCAGTGTGCAAGAATGTTTAAGCCCTCTCTAAACAATCATATATAATAATTAGTTCATCCACTTCACCAACACCTTCCACCCCAACCTTAAGTTTACCTGGACCATCTCTAATACCTCTCTCTCCTTCCTGGACCTCTCTGTCTCCATCTCGGGCAACCTAGAAACCGATATCCATTTCAAGCCCACCGACTCCCACAGCTACCTAGAATATACCTCCTCCCACCCACCTTTCTGCAAAAATGCCATCCCCTATTCCCAATTCCTTCGCCTCCGCCGCATCTGCTCCCAGGATGAGGCATTCCACTCCCGTACATCTCAGTTGTCCTCGTTTTTCAAGGACCATAACTTCCCCCCCTCAGTGGTCGAAAACGCCCTCAACCGTGTCTCCCACATTTTCCGCACCTCATCCCTCACACCCCGTCCACGCAATAAGAACCAAAAAAGAATCCCCCTCGTCCTCACATACCACCCCACCAACCTCCGGATCCTCCGACACTTCCGCCATCTGCAATCCGATCCCACCACCAAAGACATCTTTCCCTCCCCACCCTTATCTGCTTTCCGGAGGAACCACTCTCTCCGCTCCACACTCCCCTCCAGCCCCACCATACCTGGCACTTTTCCCTGCAACCGCAGGAAGTGCTACACCTGCCCCCATACCTCCTCCCTCACCCCCATCCCAGGCCCCAAGAAGACTTTCCACATCAAGCAGATGTTCACCTGCACATCTGCCAATGTGGTATACTGCATCCGCTGTACCCGTTGTGGCCTTCTCTACATCGGGGAAACCAAGCGGAGGCTCGGGGACTGCTTTGCAGAACACCTACGCTCAGTTCGCAATAAACAACTGCGCCTCCCAGTCGCGAACCATTTCAACTCCCCCTCCCATTCCTCAAACGACATGTCCATCCTGGGCCTCCTGCAGTGCCACAACGATGCCACCCGAAGGTTGCAGGAACAGCAACTCATATTCCGCTTGGGAACCCTGCAGCCCAATGGTATCAATGTGGATTTCACAATCTTCAAAATCTCCCCTCCCTCTACCGCATCCCAAAACCAGTCCAGCTCGTCCCCGCCTCCCTAACCTGTTCTTCCTCCCACCTATCCTCTCCTCCCACCTCAAGCCGCACTCCCATCTCCTACCTACTAACCTCATCCCGCCCCCTTGACCTGTCCGTCCTCCCTGGACTGACCTATCCCCTCCCTAACTCCCCACCTACACTCACCTTTACTGGCTCCATCCCCGCCTCTTCGACCTGTTTGTTTCCTCTTCACCAATCCTCTCCTCTATCCATCTTCTATCCGCCTCCTCCTCTCTCCCTATTTATTTCAGAACCCCCTTCCCCTCCCCCATTTCTGATGAAGGGTCTAGGCCCGAAACGTCAGCCTTTCTGCTCCTATGATGCTGCTTAGCCTGCTGTGTTCATCCAGCTCTGCACCTTGTTGTCTCATACATAATAACTGCTGGGGATCTAAAGCAGAAATCATTGCAAATACACGGCAGGTCAGTTAGCATCTTCGGAAAAAAAAATGTCTTAATGTCTCACCCACTGACCCTTTCCAAGAACAGTTCCAGTTAAATGGTGTATTTTGTTATGCTAAGTCCTGGTCATTTCAGAGTTTTTGAGCATGGTATCTGAATTTTAATATTTTATTCAAAGTGGTCACCTGCTTGAATAGAATTAGTATGTAAATGTGATGTGAGTTTAGAATGCTGTAATGGGTGTTGTAGTAGGATTGGTTCTTCGTGAAATATTAATAATTTTATCCATGCAAAAACAGAACTTCATAACCCTCCTGTAAGGGTTGCTGGAGTAAATGCCTTTATGATAAGCAAATATAATTCTTGTTAAATTCTTCATGTCTCTCTTGCAGACTCACCGTGATTCCTTAATTAAGGTATGCTGTCTGCAATTACAGTGAGAGAGTCATAGATTTCCTATTCTGCATTCATGTTGCTGGTTTAATTTATTAACAACACTTCATTGTAGTTCTGGTACTAAAGCAACGGAGCGAAAGTGGATGGGAGTTGCAAAACTGACAATGAATATGTTTATATCACGGATTCATATTCCATATTACATTGGAATATTTATTAGAACCACTACATTTGATGTTGTTCACTAAACATACTTGTACATCTCGAGCTGTACCTATATTTTGTAACACTTAATATATATGCCCTGTTTCTGCTAATGTCTCATATTCTGCTGAGAGGATGAGCTGGTGACTTCTCCCTGGCTCTGTCTCAATAAAATTAGGGAAATATAGCAAAAAGCTTGCAATGACTCTCCAGTCATCCTTTTCTCTCCCTGTATCCCCCAGTCCACGGTCATCACTCATGTGAAAGCTTTGACAACGAATGTTGGCAAGCTATTCAATCATGTTGGTGGTAGGGAGGGAACAGCATTACAGCTGAGTTCAATCTTGAATACAATGGAAATAGGAATTTTGACTTTGTTTTATATGATTTTAGTTGGAGTAAATTCATATTTAAAATTGCATCACCCAGTTTTGTCTCTATCTGTTCAGTAGTTCCTTAGTTTAGTGAGATTAGTACATAATTGGCTATAACAATACCGCAAAACCTTGTAATTATGTAGTGCTTTCTAATATAGGAAAAGATCCCACAGAAATGAAATCAGGCAAAATTGACACACACAGAAAACAAAGATATATGGGAGGATTTTGTTAAAAGATTAAAATTTTTGTCAAAGATAATCAGTTTTAGAGAGAGGTAAAGAGGTTCAGGGAGGGAAGTTAAGAGTTTAGAGCCAAAATGTTTGAAAGCATAGCTGCCAACATTGGAGGAGTAAAGCTAACATGAAACAAGATTCAAGAGTAGGCTGTTAACAATAAAACGGTAGCAAAAGGAGGAATAGTGCCGATTAGTGACCAAAAAAGGTACCAACACATGTGGGTAAAGTGTGTACCTGATACACTAAATGAGCACTTTACATCTGCCTTTATCAAGGAAGCTGCCACAGAAATAATGAAAGAGAAGGTAGTTGAGCCACATGATGTGGTAAAAACTGATAATGAGGAGGTACAAGAGAAACTGGCTGTTCTTAAAGTTGTCAAATGATCAATGAAAAATAGGGTGTAAGCAATGGCTTGCACTGGTTCACAAATTTAATGTGAATCTGGGACAGCCATTTCTGTTTGCAAAATCAGGTAATTTACTGTTCTGATGGCAGCATCCATAACTGAAGCGACCCTTTGAAGACTGCTGACCTAGTGCCTGAGACTACCTACCCCAACATATTGGATGCAATTGCCAGGTCTTGTGTTTCCATATATGTTATAACAGTTGTGGTACACTTTTAAATGGTCAAACCAGTTTATGCATTTTTTTAACGCATGTACTGTTAGCATATTATCAATCTTATGATCCTTTTATTTTTGTTTGTAAATAAATCTGGAGGAGTAATTTTGGCTTATTTGATAGTGATGTAGCAAGGTGGTAATTTTCTGTCTTCAGAAACATAAGGTGAACTTTCTATATATTTTTCAGTAGCCAATTTCCCACTTGTCAAGTTAAAATGTTCAGGTTCTTGTAACCAAAGCTTGGGCTACACAAATCTGATACAGCATAAAGATGCATGTTTCGGTTCACAAGTGACTTTATGTGTGTTTGGAAGCAACAAACATAAGAGAAGTTTTGGTAGGAGGTCAGGTTGATGGAGATAATAAGATGCAAGACTGCCAACTATATAATGAAATTCTCAGGATCTCTATGTGATAGAAGTAATGAGCTGATATTTTTGCTTTAATTTAAATCTTTCCAGTGTAGGAGAAGTAAGATCAACTGTAGCAGCCTTTTGTATCCTTTGCTATCATCTAACGTGAATTTGAGAGTTTCCTGGTCTGTGTGGCTCAGTCTAACAGTTGGTGGTTCATCGAGTGAAAATGAAAGGGGAAGAGTGTTTTGAGAAATAAGATCTTTGAATTTGTAATGTTATAAAGAGTAGCAATTGTGGTTCCAGTTAGTTTCCTGATAGAGGTTCCAACAATGCGATAAAAAACTGAACTCCTATTCAAGAACTATTTGTTTTAGAGAATAATTCTGGATAAAGGAGTCATGCCCAGTTTTTGTTTCCCTGCATCAATACTCAATATCACAGCAATTAAAGTGCCTCTGAATGCTTTACAGATGCAGTCAGATGATGCTATGCATAGATTACTTTTTTAATTCTCTTTTGAACTAAATCCTGCAAATACACAGAATTCTTGTCTGTAAACCTGGAGTTTGGGAATAAAATTGAGGATTAACCTACTATACTGATCTGACAAGATTGATATTTAAATATCAGCCTTGCTGTAAAATCCTTATGCCAGCTCATACAAACCTATATTGTCTTAATTATGTGGTGGAGAAATGTTTATTAATTTAAAAAAATATTTATTGTGCTCTTTAATCATTGTGAGAGTGTTGAAACAAAATAATCAGAATCTTGTCTTTAGAAAACATTTTCACTGGTGGAAAATTATCTGTATTATCAGCATAAATTAAAATTTCAGCTTGATTGGGCTTCATTAGTGCAGCATCATCAGACAGCATTAATCTCCCTGGTCTAGGCGCTGAAGCTGACTTGCTTGCTGCTTCATAAATGGTACACCACAAAGCTTGATGCAGTACGCCTCATAATACCTTGCTGCTTTGCACAGTAATTTGGGACACTCAGCCGATTGAGAGTTTACGACAAAGTGTGAGGGGGATCCTTCTTCATCTGCTCCCTTCCCCCCAAACACCATATGTCCCAGCCTGCCTTCATGCGCATTTTTTATGAGAATCTGCTATAATTTTCCACAAAACAATAGTCTTCACCGCTTAGTTTTGAGTTTTTCTTTAAATGACACACTGTATTCACTCTTATCACAAGATGTTTTTGTACTCCTTGCCATAAACTGCTGTCATTTGACAGCAGAAGCATGATGATGTGTTTGTTGTAAAGTGAATTTAATGTGCACTAATGTATCAGCAGCAAGAACCTGGTTTTGTTATATGAGCTTTACAGCAAACACCACAGATAGAGTTGACATATTTGATAACACTTTTTGTGTTTAGCAGTGCCACATTTAATATCAATTAACTGTTACTATGCCCATGTGTATGAGTGGAATTTATAGCAAACGTCTTTGTAGCTGAAAAGTTAAAATATTTGTACTCTGAATGAAATCAGATACTTACATAATTGATTAATTTAATTTCATTTACAACAACAAATAAATCTCTCTTTTGACTCTTCACAACACTTTTACTTTCCAGACCTTGTAATATCCTTGGCCAGTCTCCATTCCCTGATATAGAGGTTCTCTGTGGGCGGACCTTTAAGTATTGTGAGAGCAGACTAATTCTTTTTAAATGTATCTGGGATCAGAGGAACTTAGTGGCACAGGCTAGTTTTACCTTCCTCTGATTATGATATGACTAAGATACTAGCATTGCATTTTTGGTTGATGGTGAGCATGCACCTTCCACTTGTGCGATGGATTGAAGTAGCATATCCATACTAGGCATATTTAATATTAAATGAAATGTGTGCTTTGAATTGCTCATATTTCCTGAGCAAATCTTCATACCTCATTTGGATAATTCCGCATTCACTATTACATCACTCATCAATCAAAGCATTTGTGGAATAATGTAACTCAAATTATTTCCAAAATAATGGTACCACAGTTTGTGGATTTAGAAAAATCCATTGCTTCATTGGTGCTACAAATGAGGTTGAAGTGTTTTAATTCTGCGTTTGAACTTAAATCCAGTCAGATTCATGGGTTGGAAGTCTCTTCCAATATTCTGCAGGACTATTCATATTGAAAGAGTAGGTTCAACCTAGTTCACCATTGGCAATCTCATTTAGAGAGAGCCACAAATATATTTACTATATGAATGGTTCCCTGACTCTGTCGTAGCAAATGGAAACCTTTATTCCATATTTGACCAACGATATCCTTGATCTCATAATTCTTGATTTTTGTAGTGAAGTCTTGAAGTTGCCAACCTTTCACCATGGATCTGTCTGATCAGAAGTCTAAATTTGAAGACTATTCTGCAAGTGGAATTTCACTTAAAGTTCAAGACTATAGGCTTTTTTTAAAAGCAAGAAATTGCAGTTTAGATCTTACAAATAAGAGGAAGCTAACTCTCAAAATTGTGGCATATATTTTTGCTAATTTATGTCAGGATCCCACGAGGCTGGCAGTTCATGGATTCTTTTTAACCAATCTCTTGGTTTACAAAATGCTCGTTAGCTCAAACTAGATCATATAAGTTAACAATGCTAATATTTTCCATGAGGATAATTTCATGAATTATCAAGAGAGTAACTTGCAGGGATGCACCTACAGTCACTATGCGGGACTTCTGCAACTGTTGCACTTTACCATTTCTACTGAGGCCAGGTGAATCAAACTAGAGCTAGAACCTCAGCCTATGTTAATAAGCACATGTCATATGTACAGATGTCATTGTACTCTAATCTACAATTGGACTTGTAATTATAGAAATATAGTAACGGGAGGAGGCTATTCAGCCCTTCGAGTCTGTTCAACCATTCAATGAGATTGGGGCTGGTCTGTGGTCTAACTCCATAGGCCTGTCTTTGGCCCATATCCCTTAATTTTGTGTTAAGCAAATGTATTATCATTCTCAGATTTTATAAATACTATCGGGGTCAGAACGTAGGTGTCCATTTTAGTGCCTGTGTCCAGTATGTTTACATGTAGGTAATGTATGTTTTCTTTCTCTGTGTGAGTGTCCCAATTTCTGTAAATAATTCCAACTTTTGCAACCAAGTCCAGAGGGATGAATAAATTCCTCCCTTTGTTTTTACTCACAAAGTTGGCATAACAGAGTATTAAATTTTTAAACAGATGTTTTATTCCCCATTCAGTATGTACTCGAGCATGTATTAAAGCTGTGAAGAAACAAACAGATCTGAGTTAATCAAAATTATGAATTTTAAGTATTGTAAACTCGTTGAGGTAAAGTATAAATTTTCTTTAAAACACAAAAGCTTGTCCTGAATCCTGTGACATAGTGTGCGCACACACACATATGCACACACACGCACACACCACATGTAAACATAAATGTGTAAGCAAACAGGAAAATAGTACAGGGTGGAGGGAGTATAACTGAAAAAAACTAAAGTTCTTAGGTGAAGGAACTATGCATTTTGATGTTGATCTTGAAGTTCTGGAAGAGTTTGAAGCTTGTTCTTCTGAAGAGTCTTTTCAAATTACAGTCAGTCCTTTTTCCAGAGTGGATGCTATGATGCTTGGAGTTCCTTTTTGTTTTTAAATTCTTTAAGTTCTTTGTCTCTGTGATGTATTTCAACTTGAGAAATTGTAGAGTGAGGAAATGCTATTGCATTCTGTGAGGAAGCTTTCTTTAATATTTTACTGCATGTTCTTGGATTCTGCTGCAAACTCACAAGCTTATAAACATTGTTTTCCTTAGAGGGTTTTGTTTTGTGTGGATACTGGGTATCTACAATGGTGACCATTCATTTTTTGCCATGTTTCAATTGTCCATGGTCAGAGTTTCTGAATTACACTTCAATATCGATAGAAGTGTTTCTGTACTTCCCTTTGCAGAATGAGTTTGGGAAGATGGCCTTTGTTCCGCCAATATGTGTGAAGTCTTGTCCACCGAGACATTTAAAGGTCACATTGTAGATTCCAGATGATGAATTTGAATGTTCATGCACCCTTGGATTAATTAATTACCCTCAGATAGCCTTTTCAGGGTATGATGGACAGATTCAGCCATGTTATTTAGACATTACCTTGTTAATTCCTGTTAAGCTTGGCTACTTTCGGGAAGCCATATTATAATGTCCCAGTTTATTTTTAACTCTTCTGTCTCAAACCAAAGTCCAGTGCTTTTGAGTTCAAGATCTTTGAGATTTAAAATCAGCCATCCATATTTTGTACAGTCGTGTCACAGTAGAAAGCTTGTTGTGAGTTTTAAAATAAAGATGTTCATTTATCGTCACATTCTTTAATCTATATTTTAAAGGTAAAGTCTCAATCCTGGATGGTTCTTACAAACTCTGCTCCATCTAAGCCTCTTCCATGAAGTGAATCCCAGTCAATACAGGGGAAGTTAAAATCACCCACCACAACAATCCTTCTGTTTTTACATCTTTTTAAAATCTGTCTACATATTCTCTCCTCTATCTCCCGCTGGCTGTAGGGAGGCCTGTAGCATACCCCCAGCATTGTGATTTCACCTTTCCTATTCCTGAGTTCTGCCCATACTGCCTCGCTTTATGAGTCTTCTGATGTATTCTCCCTTAGCTGTGAGATACTCCTTTACCAGTAATGCAACTCTTCCGCCCCTTTTATATTCCTTTCTATCACACCTGAAACATCTAAATCCTGGGACATTCCGCTGCCAGTCCTGTCCCTCTTTCAGCTAAATCTCTGTAATTGTAACAATGTCATAGTTCCAAATACTGACCAACACTGAGTTTATCTACTTTGCTAATTATACTTATTGTATTGAAAGAGATGCATTTCAGACATCTTATTTGCTTTTTCCAACAGCATTTCCCTGCCTGTTCTTAGTTATGTTTGCCCTGGTTTCTACCTCTCCCTCAATTTCTGCATCTACTGCCCTACTCTGGTTCCTATCCCCCTGCCACACTGGTTTAATTCCTCCCCAACCACTCTACCAAGTACCAGTCCCGATCCTGCCCAGGTATAACCCGTCCAGTTTGTACAGGTCCCGCCTCCTCTTGAACTGTTTCTAATGCCCCACCAATCTGACACCCTACCCCTCACACCATGTTTTCAGCCACGTATTCATCCTATATATCCTGCTGTTTCTACTCTGAGTAGCTCGTGGCACTGAGATAACTACCTTTGAGGTCCTACATTTCAACTTTCTTCCTAGTTTTCTATATTCTGATTTTAGGACCTCAACCCTTTTTTTTTAAGCTATGTCATTAAGTACCAATGTGTACCACGACCACTGGCTGTTTGCTGTCCCCCTCCAGAATGCCCTGCAACCGCTCCAAGACATCCAGGACCCTAGCATCAAGGAAGCAACACACCAAATGGACTCTTGTTTGCAGCCACAGAAATGCCTATCTATTCCCCTTATGATTGAATCCCCTAGAACTAAAGCATTTCTATGACTATTTCTCCTTCCCTCTGCAGAAGAGCCAACCATGGTGCCATGAATTTGGCTGTTACTATTATCCCCTGAGAGGCCATTTCCCTCAACAGTATCCAAAACGGTGTATCTGTTTTGCAGGGCAATGGCCACAGGAGGTTCCTGCACTACCTGCTTAGCCCTCCTGCTCTGCCTGGTGGTCACCCATTCTCTTCCTGGCTATGGAGTCTGAATCTGCGGTATGACCGCCTCTGTACGTGCTAACCACAATACTCTCCGCTTCGCGAATGCTCTACAGCGTCCCCAGATGCCACTCCAACTCCGAAACTCAGGCTTCCAGAAGCTGCAGCTGGAGACACTTCTTGCACACATGCGGGTCCCGGTTTCCCAGCTTTTTGCCCAGTTTCCCATATCGAGCAAAAGGAGCAGACTACGATTTGGAGCTCTTCTGTCATGTCTTACCCCTTTAACTTAATTAATCTTTACAATGTCAAATACATTTTTTTCACTTCTGATGCGCTGTGTTCCAATAACAACTTCTCAAAGCTTACCTGCCACGCACCAGCAACAGTTTCCAGAAGCTGTTTAGGCTCGTGCTCCTTTACCCACTGGAACTCTTGCTGCTGACTTCTTCTGACAATGTTCTGTCTCTTCACCTCTGAACTTTGCCTCTCTCTTTTTTTTGGTTAGAGGAGAAAGGACGGATGGAAACACTACAGTAATGTAATGTTTGGGGCTAACCGTTCCTCAACAGCAGATTCTTCTACAGTACCCTTCACATCTGCACTAACTGCGAAGTCCACTCCCAGAATGGGGATAACTATTTTGGTGATGTTTCAGTCTTCGAAAAGAATTCCCTGGATGGCTGTGAATGTCTGTATTTAATTAGATATTGTTTCAGATTCAGGATTTCTTGCTGCTCAACATATCATAGGACATTTGATCCTCTGTGGCGTCTTCAATAGCCTATAATCAAGATTTTATTGGCTGAAAGTTCATAATATATTGGAACATGGCAATGCAAAGACTGAGTTTAATGTTGCACAATAAATAGGAAGTACTGAGTAACAAGGAATGTTTCCACAGAGCTAATCTCACTGGAGAATCCCAGTCATAAACTGTAAAAGCAAAATTTGAGTGATTTATTGTCTTGTAAACCCAGCAATGGGGCTAGAGATTAAAAATTACTGTTAACAAAACCATAATTAATTACCTTGCTCAATCTACTATTTTAAATAGATGAATACGTTTACGGACTATGAAATGCCGTGCAATGTCATGCAGGTACATTATGTATTTTTCAGCTGTTATTGTTACCAATAATTTCAAGCCTTAAAGCTCCCCTGACACCCTTGCTAGTGGATAAAACCAATGCCCGGTATATCAATTAACCAGGTAATCCACGATGCTCCAGAGACGTCTTGGTGAGCACAGGTATTCAGATTAGGTTCAATGACAATGGAGAAAAATCAACCAGTGCCTGACTAATGTACACTGACCCTTCTTATAAAGTCCATTTATGTAGAGATTGGGGAAGGCAATATCCAGCTTGGCTATGGTGAATATTTTTCTGGCATTTTCTGGCTCAACTTGTACTTGAGGTGTAACTTTTAAGTGAGATGGAAATAATTGCAGTTTGCAAATTGCAACAATTGCAAACTGTAAGTGACGGGTTTGGGGCTAATGTTGTGAAACTCCTATACAGCATTCTGGGTAAGGAATTGGAGGCAAATTCCCAAATCTTTTGAGATGGTTGGAGAGATGTGGATTTCAGTATCGGATGAGCTGAATGACTTCTCATCTATGGCTGTTATTCTGAAAGCTTAAGTAGAAGAATAAAAGACTTTTGGTGCCAGCAGAAATGTATTGAAATAGGTCTTGTGTCCTGGCCATCAAGGTATGGGGCAGGCCTGATAGACCAGCATGATTTTTTTCTGCCTGTCAATTATATAAGAGTCCATTCCTTCGGGGAAAGAGAGATGGAGAGAAGCTTATTGAATGTAAAAAGTTAAGAACTGATTTCCTATACTAACCAAGACACTGAAAATAAGATGAAGCATATTATATTAGAACTGTATATACAATACTGATTAGACTATATTTCAGTATTGCTTATAGTTCTGCTCACTGTATCAAAGGAAAGATGTGCTTGTACTCAAGGATGCAGAGGAGGTTTGCAAGAATGTTGCCAGGACTGGAAGATTTAGCTGAAAGGAAAGATTGAATAAGTTGGAGTTGTTTTCTTTCACACTTAGGAGGCTGACAAGTGGTTTAATTGAGAATTGTGACCTGCAGTGATATGGACCTAATGCAAGAAAGTGGCACAAGACTGGGAATCTCTTCATCCACTGGCACAGGCATGATGCACCAAGTAGCTTCCTTCTGTGTCACAAATTTCGATGATTTCTATGAATTATATCCACTTTATACTTCACCATTTTAAGATGCTGACAGGCTTAGCCCAAGTTGCCTTTCTTGCACCTGTAGTGTGTAAGGCCAGGAGGTTGAAATTCCATATGTGTAATTCTGTAACTTTGAGTAATAAATGAAGTCACACTTCATTGTCAAAGGGATATTTGTTTTGAGCTGGTGTTTTTCACTGCTAGCAGTTGTTATGCCAACATCAATGTCCGGCTTAATTTAGCCGACTCATAATTGCATCCTAATGTGCCGATTAAATTTACAGTGTTATTACTGCAAGATTGCAAGAACTTAATACGTAGTAAATTAATGGGAAATGACACTATCCTATGTAAAATATATAAAACAAATTTCAAAATGTCTGCCACATGAAATATTACACTGCAGTATTTAATGGATTCACTGAATGTGCAGCTCTGAGTAATATGTTGTCCACACTTTTAATTAATGATCAAACCTTTAAACTCTGTCTTTTTATACACAACTTTTCATGCATTTGTCTGTTATATACTGAGTTCTTGTAAGATATTTTGCAACGTTTTACCCTATTTGGAAAATGTTACTTTTGGTATCCAAATGTGAAACAAGTTTAACCCACACACCACAACTGCTTCAGGTTCAATGGCTGTCTGTGCTGAGGAAATTTATCTTCACTGAGGAAATAAGGGGGTGTAGATGCTACAATTAGCATCAGTACCTCTAGATCAGGAAGAGGGAAATGGAAGAACAATTCTGCTGATGGGTGCTGTCCACCAGACTTTGCTGGTAATGCACACCTGTGTTAAGTAAAGATATGAGCAGCTTCAGTTCTGATTCCTCTTCTCTCAGTGTCTGAACATTCTGCTGCTGCTTGCAGTCAAGATCTCATAGAAAGAATGATCGCTGAGGCATGGTACCAAATTCTGCCTGGTACAATTGGTAAGATGCAACATCAAAGAAATTAATATCTTTGGGTTACAAGGAAAGGGGGGAGAGGAGCAAATTGCCAATACTGATTTGATGATAAATTAATGTTCCGATGTGGTGAGCAAATCTAGTAGTGCATTAGTTTATATCCATATATTCAAATTTAAATGTACACTGAGCTGTGAGATGAGAGTTAGAACTTCTCCACAAAGCAGCAGTGTAAGAATTTCTTCGTGTGGAACTATGGTGGCGCTTTTTTTTTGTTTATTCTTCCATGGAATGTGAAAGCTGTTAGCCCAGCCAACATTTCTTGCCAATCCCCAAGTGGTGATGGTGAGTTGGGGTCTTGAACTGCTGTCGTCCATTGAGGGTAGGTGCTGTTAGAAAAGTATTTCTGGGATTTTGATTCAGTGACAGTGAGAGAACCACAATATAGTTCCACATGAGAATTGTCTGAGAGCTTAGAGAGAAATTTGCAGATGATAGCACATTTGAAGCAGAATAGGGATTGTGGCTTCTTGTCATCCCACCTTTCTACCAATGGTGGTGGTTATGGCAACCTACAGATGGGAAAGACAAATGTTATTAAAATGGAGACTAAGAAAATAACGTCGGTGTGAAACAAGATAAAATAAGTTCTTATGAGCATATCTGATTATCAGTTTGTGAATAATGAGGTATTGAAGTGACCCATTTAGATGATCAATTAGTAGATTAACATTTGCAAAGATGAGAAATTGAGGCCATTAATCTGTTACACGAGTGAACATCCTGCGTGTGGACTACATGATGACACACCAAAGAAAACATGAATGTTATTTATTAGTGTAGTTCAATTTTCCCTGCCAGTTTGTCATTTCAAAATTGAAACTTGTTTTAAAAAAGAATTGCACATACCAGTAATCCAAAACAACAGTAGAAAATTCTGCAAGCATTCCACAGGTCAGTGCAAAGAACAGATAAGCTGATGTTTAGGTTTTATCAATTATACTGTTATTACTGATCACAGATCAGTAGATTATTGCAAAATTGCCTCTGTTGCACTTTAGGTATACCATTGGCCAGCAATTCAGACTGTGGGAGTCAGGGTAGGCCTGTGTGCACATGTTTGTAATAATGTGCAGGTTCTGGGAAATGAACTTCAAATATTGTAACACATGATGGAAACCAAGGCTGCCACTTTCAGTCCAAAAAGTGCCCAGTCTACATCAAATTACCCTGGAAGTATTTGTTTGTATATTTGTACTATGCAATAGGAGCATGAGTGATATTTTTCATTAACAGGATGCAGACATTAAGTCCTTTTCGACCCATCTCCGGCACTTTCGCCCTCACCCCTCTCTTCCCTCCAAGAACAGTGATAGGGTCCCCTGATCCTCACCTACCATCCCAGCAGGATCCACATCTGAAGGTCCACTTCCCACATCTCCCCACACTTCCACAACCCCTTCCCACGCAATCGCAGAAGGTGTAACGCCTGCTTGTTCGTTTCCTCCCTCCTCACCATCCAAGACCCCAGACACACCTTCAGATGAAGTAGCAATTTACCTGCACTTTACTCAATCTAGTCTCCTGTATTCATTGTTTACAATTTGGAGTCCTCTACATTGATGACACTAAGCACATACTGGGTGACTGCTTTGCAGAATACTTACGTTCTGTCTGCAGAAATAACCCTGAACTTCCAGTTTCCTGCCACTTCTACACAGCACCATGTTTAGTGGCTGAAATCTCCGTCCTGGGTTTGCTGCAGTGCTGTAGCTAAGCTCAGTGCAAGCTGGAAGGACAATGCCTCATTTTCCACTTGGGGACCCTGCAGCCTTCATGGCTGAATATTGAGTTCAATAATTTAAGGACCTCAGCACCTTCTCCATCTCCTTACCCCAATCCTGATACACCAGGCCTTGTCATCACATGGACTGTTAACACAAACAACATACTGTCAGCTACCCATACATCCCAATTGACTGGTTGATTGTGGCAAACAACATATCCCTTCAGCTGTTTGCAACAAGCAGACCTTACTCAACCAGCTCATGCTTGCAAAACTGGGAAGATAATCGCCAACATTAGACATGATTTTGTCATCAGGCAGCATCTACTGACAATCCTGCATCTATCAAGAATCGAATTACATTACATCACAACCACTGGCTCACAATATGGCTCACTTATGCTTGCGAGAGTCAGCATATATTCATATTCGGGGCCAAGCCTGTGCAGGATAAAATAATTTGTTCAGGATTTGCACCTTTTCAATTAAATAAATCTTGCTACATTCCCCACAGTGTGTCTCAATCAGTCAGAATCCATTTGCAACCAATTATCACTGTATTTCGTATGCAGTTAAATTTTTGCTGCCTTTGAGATTTGATATTCTTGCATTTGTCCTGACGAGTGGAAGATGAGAACTTTCAATCACGTATCTTTTTCAGCAATACTCAAGTTCTGCTATCAAGTGACTGTTTAATTTTACATATGTTAAGAATGTAGGCAGGAACATGAAACACTAACTGATGAAGGGTCTAGGCCTGAAACGTCAGCCTTCCTGCTCCTATGATGCTGCTTGGCTTGCTGTGTTCATCCAGCTCTACACCTTGTTATCTTAAATTATCAATGAGTCGCTTCAGTGAAGTGTCCAGGAGATCAGACAAACTCCTCAAGCAGTCTGATACAGGATGTTCTGGAGGTTTTCCACTCAGTCCCAGGCTGAAACACACTTCCAGAATTCTACGTCAATGATGGAAGTACCATGTAAACGCACCTTTAAAGCCCTGCAAGCTCTGCTGTGATATCCCATGTGTATGAATAGACTTATAACATTCTGTCCCTCTACTCCCTTCGAATAATGGATACTGGGAAGGGTTTCGTAGAATTCAGCCTACACACTTGGGATTATATTCGAGCTGAAGTTAGAACCTTCAAGCAAAGGAATACAGAATAGAGGGAAAGTGAGTTGTTACAGACCTAACACAAAAATCCTCCTTTGAAGTTTCTGGTATAGACTCGATTGGCCAAATGGTCTCCATCTGTGCCGTATAGACTCTGAGAAGTAAGTGGAGGATGCCATTTCTTTAATTAACATTCTTGCTTTTGTGTGTGTGTGTCTGTGTGTGTGCGCGTGTGTGCGTGTGTGTGTGTGCGCACCACAAAATAAACTGTGTTTTATAAACCACAACAAGTCCATGTTGTGCTTTCAAAATTGTTGCAAATTTGTGACCCATTTTCTATTTCTATCTTTCTTAGATACTGGGTTTACAACCAAGTCTTGTCCAGGCACCTCAAGGAGGCCTTGCTCCCCTACGTGGCCTTGGAGAGTTCCCAGCAAGTACACTCTATGGTTCACTAAGCAATATATCTGGAACTACCGGGGGACGGATGAAGAGTACACTAGCAAGCTCTGCCACTTTCAGAGTAAGGAAAGTTTAATCAATATGGAAGACTGATTTTGTTTCACCACTGGAATTGTAATTTGAAATTAACTGTATATGTACCAATGGTAAAGAAAGAATGTAACAGATGACTGATCAAACATTAAGTGGACTGACTAGTGTCCAGTAAAGAACAAATTAGAGGTGCCTATGACAATAAGTTGAAAACATTTAAATTCACTATCCCCCTCTGTTTTAGCCTGGTAACTAATGTAAAATAGCTATAAAATCAGGACTGTCTCTCAAAACCAAGTGGTTGCAGTGAACTATTGCCTTATGTTCTTTAATGTTCTATCTATCTCTTCTTTGTATTAAGTTATTTTTCCCTTCTCCTATTAATTTTCTCACCTTGCCTCATTGTGTGGCATTGTCTTCTTGGGATGCAATTCACAAGTACTATACGTGCTCAGAAGTACCTTACTCCCTGGCTTATTTGGCATGCATGAGCTGAAGAGTGAGTATCAGCAGATATTTACCCACAGGTGGCATCACAGCTGTGTCCAATCTTATTTTCAGCACATATGCATTTTCCAGCAGGGAGCACAGGATATTGAAAGTGGAATCCTTGCTGATTTGTCCTTATCCACCTCGGAGGCTTTTTATAGCAAGCCTCTATACTGTTGTTCAACTGAGATTTGCTATCTCAGCACTGAGCAAAAAGTAAACTTTCATACTCTTCATGGTCCAGGTATTCAACTTCTTCATCAGCATTGTCCCTCTCTTAAAGAAGTGTGTATATTTTTATTTGAATTATGAGTATTAATGTTTGAATGCTAAAATTTCTATATACAAACTACTAACACAAATTATGAGGTACTTGAAATTGCAAGAATAGAAGGAACTCTTAAAAAGTGACATCCAGAAAAGAAAAGGTTAGTATTTCGAACATCTGATCACAGCTGAAAAGCTACAAACATCTCTTCCATTGGGCAAAGTAGAGGGCAATAGAAAGAGGTGTTGACTTAGGTGGAATTGGACAGTGGATGTCTTGGAGTTGTTACAGATGAGCTGGAGTGGATGTGTGAGGATGGATGCAAGACAGACAAACATGACACACCTTGATAGCATATCTCCTGGCAGGAGTAGCTTCAAGCAACGTTAATGATTACTTCATAGAAACCCTTGCAGCGCTTTGCTGAAACTGGAGTGTAATCAAACTGAACGAAAAGACACAACAGAAGAATTACACTAATTCATAGTATCTCTTGTTGATTTAGATTTTCTTAATGGGCTACCTGCAGGTTGATAAGAGCAATTGTTGGAGACCACAATGTTGTATTATTAACAACTCATGAGGAATTGGAAATGCATTTGAGGTTAAATGGGGCAAATAACATATTTCATATGAATGGAATGTATAAAGAGGGCATGGTATAAAAGTTTCAAACATTGGCCATTGCAGTGGTGAAATATGAATGACCCAATACCACAGGATCTTTACAGTGCAGAAGGAGGTCATTTGGCCTGTCATTGTCTTAAAATGACTGTTTGATGTAACAAGATGACTTAGTGCCATTCTCCTGCCCTTTTCGCATAAATCTGAATGTTATTTCTGTTTAAACAATCATCTAATGCCCTTTTGAATACCTTGGACGAACCTGCTTCCTCCAAATGAGGAAGTTCTAAATTGCTCAATGTAAGATCTGTTGGATGACTTATAGAGATTTGTAGTCTCCAATTTGCTGCTGATCATTTTTTTGTTGTTATTACATGAAATATTCAGCCCTAAAACTACTGCTGATGTGTGGAATTATTTCACACTTCTGTGTTTTTCACTCAACTGAATTCTCGTAACGTGTTGAAATGTTACAACTTCCGCACAAGGAAACACTGGGTCTATGTTGTATTCTGATGTGAAATAACATATTTTCATTGTAGTAGTAGCTTATTTTCATCAAGATGTTCTCATATTACTGCATATTAATAACCCTGTCCTGTCTTGGGGTGTGCGGGGTACTAAAGATCCCTAAAACAGGTGGCCTTACAACAAGTCTTCTGGGAGTAAAGCCTGAAGAGAAGATCTCCATGAACCTGGCAGACTTTAGCGAAGATGATGATGACCTGAGTGGAGAGAAGGTAAACACAGAAGTCTAATGGTCCATTGATTAAGCTAGTAGCTCAAAAGTGATGTTGCATTCTCACAATAGCAAACTGTCTTACCCACAATACATAATGACACAGTTGTAATATTCCTGGACTAATAACCCAGAAACCAGGCTGATGCTTCTTGGGACTTGAGTTCACTATGGCAACTGGTGAAATTTAAATTCAATCATTCCTGATAAAGATTTACAGTTGGAAGCTAGTTTAAGGATTGGTCATTGTGAAACTATCACTGATTGTAAATTCCCTTCTGGTTCACTAATATCCATTTAGGGAAAGGAATCTGCCATTCTTACCTTGTTTTGCCTACAGCAGTGTGGTTGACAGAATAAAATATTTATGGTGAATATGTCATTTCATGATTAATGTCTTTTCAGGACATAACGTCTGGTTTTGATAATTAAATTTGGATGTAAAAATTACTGAGAAACTCAAACACTCCCAAGATAATTGCCATTCAAGGCAAAATCTATATTTATTTAAAGAGGACAGAGGTGGACGTGTAAGCAGTAAGCAAGCTAACCCTTCCCTGAAGCTTGATATATCTGTCTTCATACAGGGTTTAGGTTATACACATAGATCATAGATCAAAGAAAGTTTGTTGTATACCTTAGCTGCCAGAACAAAGAGCATAGAGGCCTTTAAGAACCAGTGACGTTCTTGAGTTGGAACCACAAAACAGAATTTGTGTATGGGATTCACTCTTGGAAAGAAAAGTCCAATATGAACGTGGAATGAGAGGTGTCGGATCTGCCTGGTAAAACTAATGGAAGACATTGACAGTGGTATCCTTACAGAGAGAGAATGACCTCTGGAAGTCTAAATGCTAAACTAAGTAACTGAGGAGAACCAAAGTCTTTTTGAGTATTGTGTCCAGTTCTGTTACTGATCTGTTTTAGGAAGGATATGATTAAGTTGGAGAGGTTTCAGAAGAGATTTATCAGGATGTTGCTGGTATTGGAGAGTTTGAGTTATACGGAGAGGCTGGATAGGCTGGGACTATTTTTCACTGAAGCATAGGAGGCTGAGGGGTGACTATATAGAGGGTTATAAAATCACGAGGGGTATAGATAAAGTGAATAGCAGGTGTCTCTTCCCTAGGGTGAGGGATTTCAAGACAAGGAGGCATATTTTTAAGATGAAAGGAGAAAGATTTTAAAGAAATGAGGAGCAATTTTTTTTCTTTTTAAGAAAGTTGTTCGTGTGTGGAATGGATTTCCAGAGGAAGTGGTGGATGCAGATACAGTTATAATATTTAAAAGATATTTAGATAAGAATATGAATAGGAAATATGTGGAGGGATATTGGCCAAGCACAGACAGTTTAGCTGGTTGGCATGGACTGGTTGGACTGAAGGGTCTGTTTCTGTGCTGTATGACTCTGTGACTTTAAAATGAATTCTGAAGATCTGCTACATGTCGTGGTTTGGTCCCAGAAGAAGTGAAAGAACCCTCAAGATCCTGAAAATTATGGGGGAATTGAAATTAAAAACAGAACAGAAGGTGATCTGTTAAGATTTTCAGGTTTGAAGAATGTAGGTTTACAAAATATGGTGTTAAACTAGTAGAAATTGTTTTTTTAAATCCTTGTACAAAGTTTTTTGCATAAAATGTGATACCTTGTAGTGGAGCTCATTCATGAAATCGCCAGGAGTTTGGATTTCTTTGTTAAAAAGTTGATGGATTGAGATTGTAACAAATTAAATTGAATGAATCAACTAATTTGTGAGCTTGGACAAGAAAAATGCTGTGCTAGTAACCAGAATGACGTTTAAAAATCCATCTATTACACAGGGTTCTTTAGGGAAGGGAACCTGCCACCTCTATCTGTCTAAGCTGCACTGTAAATAACTCTGTTCCACACTCTGTGGTTGATTCTTGATGGTCAGGATGTCAGGACTTCACAAAAGAGGGGTATGTGGGGAGGAGGTCAGGATTCGTTTTTGGGTTTATGAACTCAGAGGCAGCAATGATTGCCTGTAGTGCTGCACCTTCCCATAACTGTCATCGGTCTCTGATGCCTGCTGTCATTTATCTTCCCAAACACCTCACCCAGGTATCACAGAAAGGATGCAAGAATTTTCAAGCCTTGAAATAGAAGCACGAGGGGATAAATTTTGGAAAACACTGCTCTAATAAGTGGCACAACCAGATGTAAAAGCATTATTCATGAGGAGGACCACTGTCATTCAAGGCAATTAGATGAGTACATGGTGTACCCATTATTCCTTGTAACAAGGGAAAGCAGAAACAGGATACTGAGTTGGATGATCAGCCATGATCATAATGAACAGTGGATCAGACTCAGAGAGGGCCAAATGGCCTGCTGCTGCTTCTATGTTGTTTGGACATTACCCAGTTTTTTTTTTAAGGGCAGATTTAGTGGTCATATAAAAGTTAACATTCAAACCAGGCCTTTGTCCCATGTGGATCTATGCAAAGCTCCCAGGAAGGTGGTAAAAATGTGATAAACACAGTATATAAGCACAATACCTTCAAAAGTTTGCGTTTGATTTTTTTTTGGTGTTTTTCTTCATTTGTTAACTTACTATCAGTATTTCTATTGTTGAATGTGAGTTAAACGTTTCTATATGTTTCCTTTGGTAGAGATAACTGTTTAATCTGTCGATATTTGCGGCATTGCCAAGGAACGAGTGAATCATTGTAAGGAATATCCCATATGAAAAAAAATTAAAAGCCACTGCCCTATTCTCATCAATCTTCTTCAGAAATGATAATGAAAAGAAATAGCAACTTCAAGTTAGATTCTGTGAACTCACATATCATTGCTCTTACGTGATTTTGTCATTGAACTATGTAACAACAATGAGCTTTGATCAGACAGCTCTTATGAAAATGGAATTGTTGCATAATGTTGCTGAATATTAATACCATATACATTATTTATGCAGAATTGGGTTGATATGCCTTAGTATGTCTACAAAATGCCAAAAATAGCTTCTTTCCTGCTGATTTCATGAAAAAATGTTTGACCGATGCTGCTTAGCTCTTGCCTTTGTTAATGCACTTGCTTCACCTAATATGCTATGTAATGGTATATTTCATTCAACAAAAGGCATTAGAGTTCAATAGGAACTCTGATGAATGTAATATAAATCACTGCTTGAACAATGTGCAAGTATGGGATTTCTGGGATCTTAATAAAAAGGTAGGGTTAGGTGGTTAGAATATGATTTTGAAGAGTTCAGAATTAATATAGAATACAAATCATCTGTTTTCACAGAGTGCCCCTGATACCGCTCAGCTCATGAAAAACCTGCATATAGATGTGGGGACCCTAGGCGATGGTTTTGAATATGAGGTATATTTGTCTTTGTGTTTTTCTCTAAACTATTCTATTATATTAAGAAGCAAATACAGTCCAGCCACGTTGCCATATATCTAAATTTTTGTCTTTCAATAAAATTGTATTATTAATTCTAAAATAATAGCTCTTCCAAATTCATAGTCTAAGAAACCCATATAATATCAAAGAGCTTAGGATGATTTCAGTTAGGCATGAAATCTGAGCATTTAATTTATTTGCCTCATTATTATGGTTATTGACAGATAATATATTCATAAGGTGATCCTTATTTTACCTTGATTGCACTTGCTTTCTCAACCCCCGCTTTTTTCTGATCCCATTCTTAACTAGTTTCCTTGTTTAATAAGTACATTATTAATCTGTGGCAAAAATGTGTCACGAATGGTGAATTTGAAAAGACTGCATACAACTTGAACTGTAAATGTGAAACCAATGACTGGCAATGTTACAAGGCAATAATTTACTTCAGCAGTTCTGATGACATCCTAAACCACAGGAGCACAACTTGATTGCTTTATAAAAATCAGAAAAACAGCAAGACTGAGTTGCTGCTTTCAACCTGTGGGAAGACATTTTGTCATTTCTTAATAATACATACTGACAATCTTGTTAATGTAAAGTTGTTTGTTTGGGCTAAAACAAAACTTAGAACAATCAAAGTTGAATTAAGCAATGTTACACTTCTGTGAGGATGTTGTACAAAAACGTATTCTGTTGAAGTAAGTGCTCTGATTTAAAAGTAGGCCCCAGCTTTTCTAAAATCTGTTAATTTTTAAAATTAATTGTATGTTAGCTGTGCTGAGTTCACTGGAGATATGGTACCCTGTACATTGAAAGGTAATAATGGAGACAGTAATGATATAGAAACTGAGCACAAGCTTGATTTAGTAATATTGTGTTCCCAGATTTTTATTTGATCCCCAGGAAATGATTACTGGAAAATGCACTGGTTATAATTATTATAGCTACATATTAATTATAGAAGATTATTGCCTATTGAACCATTCTTATTGAAAAACTATGGAAAAATTACATCCTCAAATTCAGGCTTTAACATGGGGTAAATATTTCAAAAGTGTTATGATAAAAATTCTTGAGTAGCAGTTAGTAAAGGAAGGATTTGATTAACCGACTTTCACCAGACACTCCTTTAGCCTTGCTATACTCAGTGTCTTGAACACGATGCAAATTGTGAAATTCACTGGGTACAAAAATGCAATCTTAAATTAAATTTTACTGCATTAAACACATAGATGGCAACAGTGACTTTCAAAAAAAATTTCCCACCCAATCTCAACATCAAAAGATGTAGTTTTGGACTGAGTGTCTCCAGTGGGGGGCAGTAAAGTGCAGCTGAAATAGCTGACCACATCCTGCATAAATGTAATACAAACAGCTTTAAAAATGTACCATCTGTTGTTTGTGCTCTCCTTTAAACAAATACAAAATAAAGTCCATTCAGAATCAATATACCTATGCTATGACATGTGAAGTAGTCAAGTTAATTATTATTTGAACTTAAATCACAAGTTTTTTTTTCTGCTGTTAACAATTGTCATGCTGTCTGTCTCCCATGGCTGTTTTGTCTATGTGCACCAACTCCATATGTCATTGACTTACAGTAGCCACCTGACTATTGCTTATGACCATTTGACTGGATCGTCACTGTAGATATCAAATTACATTTAAGTAGACCCAATGACACTATTTCAAAGAAGAGCAGGGTGTCTTTGGCAATATTTGCACCTCAAACAACATCACAGAAAATAGATACCTGGTTATTATCCCAGTGCGGTTTATGGGAGTACTGCCATGTACTACACCCATGTTCGAACTGAGGATAATCTTCACCTTCACCAATGATCTTCAGTATATTCTATACTGCCCTTAGAATTATGCTGTCCTTCTAATTTTGATGGGACTCCTTTTAGGAGTCAACCAAATGTTATGATGCACCTCTTGTACAGGTGAGACCTGAACCTGGACCATCTGGTTCAGAGGAAGGGATAGACTGTCTACATTTGTTGTGTAAAGTTAGGTTGCAGAGCCACAGCACCCATAAAGTGATTTGTTATTGTTTTGGATGTCAATGCTTCTAACTGAGCATAATGTATTTGACAAAGAATCTATTCAGTTAGGTTGCTCAGATAAACAGTGAATGCATTCATAGCTCCAGTTAAACATAAAGTAAAGTGAAGAAGACTGGAAAGACTTTGGAATCGGGGGGGATCAGTTCCTAGTGGATCTTTTATTGCATTACTTAGGTGAAAACTTTAACCCTTTCAGAAGATTTTCTGACAATAGAGAGTGCTCTAATATTGGAAATTACTCAATTTATCCCACTTACAGAAAACAAGTAAATTAGATCTGCAGAAATCTGTCCACCAGAAACAAACTGTACTGTACACTGTAGACATCTATAATTTTAGAAATGGTACATTGTTCCATTTTCTGTACAAAACCTAAATAGTCATTTCTGAGATGGAAAGAATGTTAAATTTGACACACTGAAGGACTGGGAACAGTTGTAGGTCACCAAAGACACGTGATGACTGTATTAGTCTTGGTGTGTTATTGCATTATGATTGTGGATAAATAATTTATGGTGAGTGAATGATGGGAGACCACTAGTAAGAGTATTGGAGTAGCCAAATCTGGGAACTATCTAAAAAGGCACAAAGGGAGGTTGCAGCAAGAAGTGGGGAAAGGTAAGATCAGTGGTGATTTTATAGAGTTGGAAGTAGATGGTCGTTGGTGCATAGGATATGTGATAAAAAGAATCGTATAGCATCTTACATATCATCAGTATGTTCTACACTTTTTAACAATAAATTATGTAAAGTAAGAGCACAGGGGGATAAAAGGACTGTCGAGAGAGGCATTGCAAGGCCAACAGAGGGGTATAGCACAGTGGGTCTGAGGAGGGGCAGAGAGGGAGAGTTGCTCCGAGACTAGTTGGAGAATTGACAGGGCAATGGGGTTAAAGGGAGCAGTGAGGAAAGTAAGAAAGTTACTGCAAGAGCAGCAGGGGGTCTCCAAAGTGAATCAATGTATGATGTTGCAGGAAACCGGGTAAGTGGTTGGCAGTACTTTGCTGTTTCCTTCAGGAGTTGACAGATTAAAATTTTACTTCAGGCTACCATTATGATAAGTGAATTTATTAATTGTAGTAAGGTTATCAGTAGCAGTTAAGTTTAATAGCTGTGATACCCTGAGACATTTTAGGGAGGTGAAGCATAAGCCGTACCTGTCTGGAAAATACCATGTTATACGAAAAAATTGGATTGTGATGTCGCAGGAAAGTCAGGAGTTGACATTGCTTGTGAATGTTGCTGCTGAGAGACATAAGGCAGAATTCTCCCAATCTTAACCATTATGGGCAATGCAGAGAAAATTGTGAAAATACAACAAAAATGGAAAATCCTGAATCTCAACATTGAGAAAAAGAAACTTGATTTTCCCCTTCAGGTTTAAATGGCAAGTTCTGAATATCACAAATGAGTGGCCACTATCTGATTGCTATTCATCTCATTGGGAGCTAAACTCAAGTAATATCTATGCAACTCCCAGTTCTCTCCTTCCCTGAGAAACTAGATGGTGCCAATTGTTGGCTTGAAAGAGTAGTTACCTGGTGGCATTAGCATACATGCACCTTGAGCCCTTCAGGGCTTCACTTTGAATGTTGAGCACAGTATTGACTTGTGTGCTTCAGCCATGTCGCTTTGTGCACAGGGACACAGTTGCATATCATGCATCTACAGGGGATGCATCTTATGGCTGTTAGTTTATTTTCTTAGCATTTACTCACTTTGACACCCTCTGAGTCTTGAATTAGTTTTCACTGCATAGACTCTTCAGTGCTAACTTACAGGCAGCCAGCCTCTGTGACTTGCAGTTCTTTTTAACACAGCGTGAGATGTAGGCAGCTTGTCACAGTTCAGAGCACTGAACAGTCAAGGGGGTGGATATGTTGCTGTGTGGCACCACACTGCATCTATGTCACACCTACAGCATGTACCAGCATGTATGTGCTTCAAGCAAATGACCACATCTGAAAGTCAAAGTGGACCAGTTCTTAGCAGAGTCAAGGGGAATGACAGTTACTTAGGGGATACTGCCACACACAGTCAGACAGTAAGCCTCTTTATGATGAAATTTAGTACCAGGTCTGCTCCAGCAAGGCGTTGCAGTATCACCCAGATAGGGTGTGCTGCATAATTGTGAACATCATTCATAATTGAAGCCAACAGAGGGGATGATGTCCTGGATGCAGAGGAAATGGGGGATTGCCAGCAATCTTCTGAGGTTGTCGATGAGAATTCACTTTAAAAGAAAGGAAGATCCAAGAAAATGTGGTAGAGCTACGCGCCATTGAATGTGAGAAGCCAGGCAGAAGCTAATTAAATGAAATCAAAATACTGCAGATGTTGGAAACCTGAAACAGAAAGAGAAGATGCTGGAAAAATTCAGCTGGCCTGGCAGCATCGGCACAAAGAGAGCTAAAGAGCACAGTGAAGATTGTAGGGTTGGTTGTCCAATGGAGGTCTCTGCATATGAGAGGTCACGCTCCTCTCTGGCCAACTCATGTATTTTCTTCTCATGTGGAATGAGGAGCCTTACATCAGCCAACTCACCACAAGTCTTCATCCTCTCAGGTCAGTTGTGTGGCATTTTTTTTCCTGGAATGAGACTGAAGGAGCATTGTGTTTGATGGAAGTGTATGGGCGAGCCCTCAGTGATGATGCAAGGACAGGACAGATTATCAGGTGCCTCCACTGAGTAAATAAGTAGCACCAAGGGCAGGAGGTGATGGCAGTTAGGGTGGACGAGGTAGGTGACAGCCACGGATATGATGCATAACCCTGTTGGAGTGAGTGTTGGAGTCTGTGAGCCTTGATGAGAGGTGTCTGCATTGAGTGAATGGTGGCTTTGAGAATGAATGAGAGAGAGCAGAGAGAAAATGGTGGCACGTACCATTGTGGAACACATAAGATCATTGACATTCTTCCTTCTCTCCTGCGATGTGTGTTTTACCCAGGAAACTGTACTGAACCAGGCCACTACCTTAGCTCAGGCTGCTTAGCATGGTGACAAGGCCTCCCTTCGCGGTCAGCAAGAGAAAGATGGTCCTCTTTTCTACCATCCTGCCTAGTAGCACCTCTGGGTCCATGTCAGTGAAGCAGGATACAAGCTTTTGTTTCTAGGCTGTGTCCTTGGGAATAAAAATGGAGTACCAGAGTTCAAGGCCAGTTCCAGGCTTGCAGCACCTGAAGTGCTGTGAAACTAATTCAGTCCCAAGTATAAACAACTGGCAGGTAAAAAGACTTGTTGGTGACAGGTAACACGTGAAATTTTTTTAAAGATTCTGGTAGGTGTATTCCGTATTAGTAGGGTTTATCAGTTTTAGTGAGGTTTATTGGTATTAATAAAAGCTTATTACCAGTAGCAAGGTTAATAACCAGAAGTATAATAACCGGGCTGCTGCAGTTTAGTGCAGATTCTGTGCTATGTGGAAATTACGTAACGCTTTGTGCAAGAAGTCTCATCGGTTCCACTAGCTCCAGGTTTCAGAACTTCAGTAGCAACTAGTTCACTGCTGTGTGACCATATGCTGGGAGCTTTGGGGTACCATGTTTATAGATGTGATCACTCTGCAGCTTAAGAGAGTGAAGAAATGGTTGACCACCCGATAGTCAAGCAGGAGCAGGCAGTTAATGCAGGAGTTCCCTGCACACATCTCACTCTTCAGCCAGTATTCAGAATACTGATGGGCAGCATGGTGGCTCAGTAGTTAGCACTGTTGCTTCATGGCTCCTGGAACCCAGGTTCAATTTCAGCCTCGGGTGACTGTCTGTCTGCGTGGAGTTTGCACGTTTTCCCCTTGTCTGTGAAGGTTTTCTCCGGGTGCTTGGTTTCCTCCCGCAGTCCAAAGGTGCGCAGGTTAGGTGGATTGGCCAAAGAAAATTGCCCATAGTGTCCAGGGATAAGCAGACTATTTGGATTAGCCATGGGAAATGCAGGGTTACAGGGATAGGGTAGGGGTGTAGGTCTGGGTGGGATGCTGTACGGAGGGTTGGTATGGACTTGATGGGCTGAATGGCCTGTTTACACACTGCAGTGATACTATGAATATGGTACATCGAGGGAGTGCAACCACAGTTAAGTGCTTGGCACCACAGGTGGCTCAACTGTATCGGGGTGGGCGTACAGAAAAACTGGAAAAGAAATAGTGACATTTGATTTGATAGTTAAGGGAATAGACAGGCATTCTAATTAAATCCCAGGGTAGTGTGTTGCCTGGTGCTAGAATCGAGGATGTCCCTGAACAGCTGTAGAACACACTGAGAGGGCAGGTTGAAAAGCTGGTAGTCATTGTCTATCTTGCTACAAATGACAGGCAGAAAGAGGGATGTGGGTCTGCAGTCAGAATTGAGAGAGCAAAGGAGGAAGTTAACATGCAACATCTTGGAAGTAGCATTCTCTTGATTACCCCCTTTACCATATGAATGTATAAATATAAAATAAGTAGACCTCAATTGTTTAGCTTAAAGAAGGCCACCACCAAAAATGTAGCATTCCCTCAGTACTGCACTGAAATAACAGGCTTAGATGATTTACTCAACCAACCCAGTGTGAAAATATATATGTTCATTTGTATTGAGGGTTTCTTACTGCAGTAGGAGTTAGGGATAATTTAACCATACAGCTTTTCTTGGTATACCAGGTGTAGGACGACTCATTTGAGTTGTTATATATGAACTGATTGTCCAACCAGCTTCACCTAAGGAGGATGGCTAAGAAGAAAGTGGGTAACAGGGAGGAATAGGGAGAATTGGGAGCAGCCTGTTATCTCAGTGGAACTGTGTTGTCTTAAAAACTGGTAACTTGATGCTTGCACATTTTAAATAGCCTTGCAAAAAATCATTTACATTTGAGAGACCATTAAAATGCCTAAACATGTAAATTACCATGGAAATTAACATTTTAATATTCAAAGAGATTTCCATTATAAATCTGAAACAGAATTCTGTGATTGAGCCTGTCATCCTGTACCAGTAAGAATCTCTTTTTACTTAAATTGCTTTCCTGTGGAAATAGACAGCTGTTTGGAAATGAAAAATAAAGCAATGCTCATTTGGTTACGGAGAGAATGTAGTATTTAGCTGGATTCCAACGTTCAGTCTAATGGCAATATTAATAATAATAAAAACCAAGTTATTTTGACTGTAATTTGAATCCAAAATGCATTTTTTTTTAAACATGCGCTATGAAGTTTATCAGAATTGATTTTTTTCTTCTTTCCTTCCACTGAAGGTGGCTGTCATGGCAATATCTGTATCCAGTTGTGCTCAGTGCTGGATATCAAATAATACACAAATCAAAAGACTGACGATTGTAACTGAATTATTTCAGATTCATCATACAATTCATTAACAATTGAATACCAAGTATTAATTTTGGCCGTGATCACATTGCATTGAGTTATTTGGAATAATCTTGCAAAGCATAAAACTTTGATCTGCTCATGATTGTCAGTCACCTGAATTCTGAGATATGTATAACAACAAAATTAGTATGAGCAATTTACACTGGCATAACTTTTCTCAGTCGAGCTTCCTTTTTCTCCTTGCTCTACGCATCCTAAAGACATTAGCTCATGTTGCAATATCATTCCATACTATAAAGTAGTCCTCTGATAACTTACCCAAGTGGCTATTCAAGTTTAGTTCTGGGCAGTGAATACAAGCTGGTTATTCAATTATTGATTTGAATGTCACTCCTTAATTAAATGCCATCTTTGCTGATACTTTCTAGCATGGCGTTGTAGATGTTGCGATAAAGGCATCCCTAAATACACATGCTTTCACCTATTATGCAATGCTACTTTGTTCAAAGAAAGAACGACAACTTGCATTTATGTAGAACCTTCTTCTATAGAAAAACCAAGAGACAATATGCTCTGGAAGTGGAGGTTGGTGCTTATTATGGAGGTGGTATAAAATCAAAGGTTCAACTTTGGGTCAAATAGGATGTCATGGTTATAAACAGTCTAGTCTAGTTTGATACAGTGGCCAAAGAGGGGAATCAAGTTGGTGACAAAGGAACAGAGTTTGTGGCAAGTACGGAAGACATTATACTTATGATCCGAATCTTTCATTGAAGAAAATTGAGGCTCATCCTGGACTGGATGTTGGACAAGTAGGTAAATGATACAGAACCACCGAAGGGATTGGGAAAAGTCTTGGTGAAGTAAAGATGGGTGTGATCATTGCACATGTAGATGCTAGTGTTTTGCCTTCAGGGCATGTAGGGGCCAATAATAGATTCTTGATGGATTCTAGTGGTAATGGTGCAGGAATGGGAAGAGAAACCGTTGGAGGACATTCTTTGAATATGATTGGATAGGTGGCATCCATGCAATTTGAAGCTGCCAGTATGTTCCCTTTAAATGTATTGAATTTTTAATTCTCACATACTTAATATGTGGAAGGTCACATAAAGTCAGAAAGTTCTCCAGCTGAGCTGAGTGGAGAATGATACAAAAACAAAAATGATTTTCTCTGCATTTAATTTTGAAGTGCAGATTATTAATTCAGAATGGAAACTTGTGAAGTTATTAATTGCATTTTCAATTTCCAGTGCTTTCTGGACAATCTGAGACTTGTATGTAGATGTTTTTAATGCTGCCTTACTCACAGGGTTAAAGATTGTATCTCCAGTATACTCTCCAGCTGTGGTATAGATGAAGTACCACCCCTGCTGACAGAATGAATTGGGTAACAGTAATTAGATTTTTCCCTTTGGGATTCACAAAAGCAACACCAAATTAATTCCTGGTTGCTTGAGCTGTTTAATAATTATCTGAGGTGCATGAGTGTGAAAGGAAAAGGAACGACTGCAGCATTTTCTTCACCATTGGTGTTTTAAATGTATTTAGGCTCTGGTTTAGATCCTTACATGCCTAGGTTTAGCCATTATCTAGTATTCTTTCAAATATTTTGGATTTTGTGCTTTTAGTCAAAAAAAAGGTGGGCGTGCCAGAAAGCGAAGATACAACTATCCAGTCAAGATCTTTCATTTTATTACAGTAGATTTGTAGAATGGCACTGGACGGTTTGTGTTTATGTGCCTTGGGGAAAGAAATTTTTTCGGATTGCATGCATGAAATTCTTAACCAGTATTATACACATTGCAGTAGAGGATACTACCAAGATTGGGACACACTTATTGTGAAAACATATTTCATTTTCTGCACTGCCCATCCTCTGTACGGAGGACACAATTGAACAAAGAAGGAATGAACAGAATAGATTTATCAGAAGTAACTTTTGAGTTTATACTGATAGCTACTACACAGGGCCACACAGAATTTATGGGACAGCAACAGGGCATTTGGCCTAACTGGTCCTTGCTAGAGTTTGTGCTGCACGTAAATCTCCCTCAACCAGTCTTCATCTGATCCTGTCAGCTTAACCTTCTATTCCTCTTGTTACGACACAGTGACAGACAACTGAACCAAATCAGCCTTCCTACCTCTGTATTTGCAACACTATCATTAAAATCTTTAAAGATCCTCAAAATTGATCCCAATGGTTCCTAACCAGACTTTTGAATAACCAATCCCAGAGTCTGCAAATAATCAATTTTAGACACCGGTTTGTATCTTAAACAAAAGACTTAGCAATTTATTAACAATGTAGTAACTTTAGCAGAGTAAAATTAAATAAAGTAACCTAATTAGTCTGTGCTATAAATTCAAAACCCCTTGTTTTCAGCCCTATTCACACAAAAGACAAACAAACACAGTTATGGGATAAATAAAAGAAAATAACAAAACTGACCAGATTACTTAAGTATTTTTCACCATGCATTATTCTACTGGCATATATGATGGTTTCTTGGTTTATTTACTGGAGATGTACATCAGGATCACCTTTTCAGTTCACCCAGATAAAGACAATAATATTTATAACTTGACTTTTTTTTCTGTGAGCTTCTAAGAGTTGGTGTTGGGAGGTTTGGCAGAGAGCTATTAAATCTTCATGCTGTAGCACCAACATTCAGATTCCTTTTTCCCACAAAACACAGTGCAAACCCAATTCAACCTCTGACCACTCCCGGACACACTAACCATCTCCTCCACAAGGTCCCACTTACCATTCACCATCTGCCACATGCTTGAACATAGGTCTTTTTCAGACTTGCTGGAGCCATTTCCCAGGTACTGACCTTGTTCATATCCAATTTCTGCTCTTATAATGCTCTATAAATATAATGTTCTTCTGCAGTGACAAAGTGTGTGCAGAACCTTGACAAGGAACCAACCTGCAATTGACTTCCAGGCCTAGCCTCATGAATAAACCAAAGCTTGTTTGGTCTCTTCTCCTTATAATATAAAGTCACTTTACCTCACAGATCCTAGCTCTGAACCAAAATTAATAAAAGAATAAAGTAAAAATAATGAAAAATGGGCAAGGGTTCTAATGCTTTTTCTTTCACGTATTTATTTAACTTACCCTTAAATGCATCTCTGCTATTTGCTTAAATTTTACCCAGTTCTGGATTCTAACCACTTTCTAGGTAAAGAAATATATTTGTGTATTTTTAAATAGTTACTTGATCTCCTGTGGCATTGTTCAGAAGGGCTTACAAGATTAAGTCATGAGGACAATGGTTTTGTAAAACTGGGTTCATCAGAGTATCTGACAGTGGGTCTACTTGTGAAACAGCAAGTTATTTGCTCTAGTTATTGATGATGGTGGACCCTCTGTGTATTTCAAGCATTTTATTTTTATGTACGTTTTTGTGAACTTACTTGGCAAAAAAAAACAAAGAGAGGGACTGCCAACTTTCTGGAGAAAGAAGTAAGATCCTACTGCACGATACTTTTTACATCAAATGTATTCCTTTGTCTCAGGAAATCTGAAGAAAAAGTATAAAAAACAAGATAATCACCCTAAGACAGCAGTATCTATGACTGTGGATTCATTATTACAAGAATTATCGAAAAGCAAATATCATCTGCACATTTGTTCATAGATTTGGCAATTACTGAGAGATTGCATACAGCAGTAATTTCCACTAACTATTTTGACAGCTAAAGACAAAACCCAGACTGAGCCTGATTAAATAAACTATAAACTAGATATATGCCTTCAAAATATCTCTTATTATAAAATAGAGGGCAAGTTACTGGAAACTCCTGCCTTTGCTTTAAATATTACAGATCAGAAGACTAATGTTGCAAGTTTAATAAAAAAATCAATCTGATGATCAGTGCATTTCTTTCAATTTTAGTTAACACAGCTTCTGTCTATGGTTCACCCCGTAACGAGAAATTTTAAGATGAAATATCCCATGAATATTGACTTCACCAGCTTCAAAATCTGTCCACCCCCAACCTGTCCATCTTCTGACTCACCTATCCGCTCCACCCTTCCCACTGACTAACCACAATAACCCCTTACCTGCGTCCATCTATTTCCATCTCACCTACCCTCCCCCTCCCCAGCCCCACCGCCCTCCTTCTATTTATTTCTAGGCTGCCCTCCCCCTCCCCAGTCCTGACAAAAGGTTTTAGCCTGAAGCGTTGACTTTCCTGACCCTTGGATGCTGTCTCACCGTCTGTGCTTTTCCAGCTCCACATTTATTGACTCTAGCTCCCAGCATTTGCAGTCCTTACCGTCTCCAAATCCCATGGTACAGCTTGGGTTGTGTTCTTCATATCTCTTGTATTCTCAGTCATTTGAAATATAATTCGAGAATAAATTTAGTATTTTAAATAACAAAAGTACTTATAATTTTTCACTGAATTATAATTAGCAATTTTCAGATATCCTCATGCAGAGTTCTGAAATTGCCAAGTACACTTGTCAATGTTGCGGTAAGTGCTGGTTTTGGTTTATGTTTGTTTACATGGAGTATGCAGCAGATGTGAAAAATTATAGAAGTAAGAGAGTACGTTTCACATGTTAGGTAGGCATTTGTTTGCCATTGATTATGTTGTACGTGTTTATCATTCATTGATATCACCACTGGACATTAAACATTCAGGAAAGTGCAGAAATCGATGAGGATGCAGATCATGATCATGTTGATGAAGGGACTGAACCTGAGCTTCAAAACCTCCCAGGGTCTGATGAAGAAGCAGGAAGTCAGAAAGAGGTGATTTTTGATTAGCTGTGTGGCATCACAAGACTAATGTCACTGAATATTTGTAGTCTTCCTAACTCCCTTCCCACCCATTACTAATTACCCCCTTTCCTTCTATTACTGGAACTTATGTTTTAGACCTTTTCTTTTCGTGGATGTGTTGGTGGCTGTATACATAGAATTGGTTAAACTAAGTCCTAGATTTATAAAATCAAAACTGAGCAGCCACACCAAATTTGGCTGGCAGACCAACAGTTAGTACATGCTCAAAAACACAAATTGCTGGAAAAGCTGAGCAGGTTTGGCTGCAGGTGTGGAGATAAATCAGAGTTAACGTTTCGGGTCCAGTGACCCTTCCTCAGAACTTACAAGAATTAGTTCTGAAGAAGGATCACTGGACCTGTAACATTAACTCTGATTTCTCTCCACAGATGCTGCCAGACCTGCTGAGCTTTTCTAGCAATTTCTGTTTTTGTTTCTGACTTACAGCATCCACAGTTCTTTCGGTTTTTAGTTAGTATGTGCTATTATTTGTGCAATTTATGCAGGTTCTGTGCACCGGATAGTCAAAAGACTAACTGTCTTCTGGGCTGAGTTCATTGCTTTTAAAAAAAAAGCCGAAAGTTCTTGGCCAGGTCAATTAAATTCAGCATATATTGTTTTCTTGAAATAGTGAAGAAAACAAATGATTTTTTTTTAGTTTAGGAATCTGGAATGACTGAACTGAAATGCAACCCATCTACATAAAAAGACTTTGATACGTAACTTTCATAATGGAGTCCACTTTTATTAAATCAGGCAACATACACCAGCCTTGTAAAAATTATTTTCTCTGCTCCTTGGCTAATCTATCCATGTATGGGAGCTACTTACATGATCTGGGAACAGCAACTCAATTTTATACTGGTATGAAATTCTTCCCCGCCTCCCCCGAAATTAATTCTAGCTCATATTACTTCAATGCCTTTTAAAAAGCATCTCTGGTACCCAGTTTTTTTACCTTATGCTTAACCTCTGAATTGTAAGCTCAGTGGTGTTCAATTCCATTCTCCACTTGTCACGTTTTTCACACTGATCCACAGAAATCCAAAGACTGTTTATACACATCCCAAATTCCATATGGATTTTCTTTTCTTCGATGTTGACTGAGTTTATCTCGAGTGTATTGTGTCCAACAGAGCGCAACATGATAGTATCTATTTTTTTTAAATGAATATGACCACACCACCTCTCCCTTTGAAGCTGTTCCACACAGCACATCAGTCGCACTTGGGATGAATTTGCCCATTTGTGCTGATGTACACCACAAGTTTAAGCAGTGATGCATGCTACATAACACTTGCCCCTACCGTGTAGTGATATCAGTGGATGTTTTAACAAAAAATCCAAGCAATACAGCTAAAATTTATCCAACATTCATATTTTGCTAACCCTTTAAACTTACTACGCTCAATAATTATAAGCATGTTTTAGTTTAATGCAACTTAGGGAAAGTGGTTTTAAAAAAAGTTTGGCATTAGTTGCTAAGTAGAACTTACTGACCTGTTCTTTTTGATGATTTACAATTGCAAACGCAAAAAAGGTATCGTTTGAGCAAAGCCAGGAAAGGAGTCTACCTGGAAGTGTGCTTGACTCAGAAAGTCGTGATGTGCAGCCCCCAACCCCAAACAAGTTAATCCCTGATAAAGAAGCTGATGATGACATTGACACTGTTGATGAGAAATTAAGCATCCAAGATAAAAGTGGGAGTGACACAGAAAATGATGTCATTCTAATGCAAGCTGAAGAACCAGGTGTCCAGGAACGTGCAATGGCAATTGACAGAGAAGAAAACAATGAAGTTGGAGCTGGAGATAGTAGATGTGATTCTGTGGGTAACTCATCAAAACTGCTTCCAGTTGATGATGAAGACATAAAGTCTGAACATAAGACTGGAGGTGACCCCAAATTGAGCTGTGTCGCCAAAGATGGGGAAATTAAGGCAGACAATGAACGAAAAGATGGAGACAAAAAAGACTCCATGATGCCTAACAGTAATCATCATGAACCTCACAAGGTATGATGCATAACAAATGAAATATTCAACCCTGTTTACTTCCCTTTTTTTAGCGGACTTGTATACTTTTGGAGAGTGCTATTGACGTACAAGTTCCTCTGATTCCTTCTGTGTTTAAAACTTTATCCTAACTCCCCTTACCAAAATAATTCTTTTCGTAACTGCCAGAATAAAACCCAATGTTCAAATAAAATATTTACTTACTTTGTTTTAAGTTTCCTTAGTAATTAAGTTAACCTCATTTGACGTGATACAAGATTTGATTGGCACTACACCTACTTGCTTAAAAATTCAGTCCCACTGCAGATGCATAGTGGCATCAGCATGTACCATCTACAACATGCGCTGCAGCAACTTACCAAGAATCTTTCGCCAACACCTTCCAAACCCACAACCTCTACCATTCACAAAGGCATGAACAGCAGATGCATGGTAACACCAGCTATAAGGTCCCCTCTAAGCCACATTCCATCCTGACTTAGAGCTATATCACTGATCCTACATTGTTATGAAGTCAAATTCCTGGAACTCAGTGTACCTATACCACATGGATTGAACTAATCCGGGAAGGCAGCTTACCACAACCTTCTCAAAGGTAATTAACGACGGGCTTTAAATGCTGGCCCAGCCAGTGATGTCCACATCCTGTGAAAGATTTTTTTTTTTTTTTAATGATGAGGATTCTTCTGTTAGGTTTTGGATAAGCCATGCATTAGCATTTCTTCAAAGACTTCATGAGTGTGGACTTCTCAAATCCCTATCCTGACAGTTGGCAGAAATTAACTGCTTTCCAAGCAAAGTCTGCTTACTGCAACAAGGTTTTGTGAGGATCATATAAATTTCTTCTTCTAGGTTCCAGCTTGACAACTTCCCAATTCTCTTCCCCCTCTCAAAAATGGCTCCCCACTGCCCCTTTTGTCTCCTGCTTAGGATCTATTCAACTCTGTCTTAAAAATATCCATTGACACAGCCTCACGGACTTTTGAAATATACAATTCTAAAGTTATGCAATCCTCTGAGTGAAAATCAGTTCTCTATCCCTAATGTGCAGCCCCTAATTTTTAAAACAGTTCTCTCTAGTTCTGGATTGTCCCACAGAAGAAATTTCCTTTCTACTTCCACCTGTCATGGCCATTCACGTTCTTATAAGCTTTAATCAAGTCATTTTTACTGTTCCAAACTCTAATGGAAATTAGTCCAGACAGTCTGACAATCCATTCATTCCAGTCATCAATTTAGTAAGCCGCCTCTGAACCATGTCCAATATATTTACGTCCTTCCTTAAATAGGAGACCAAAACGGCGCACAGTATTTGAGATTTGGCCTCACCGATGGCCAGTGTAACTGGAGCATTTTGTTGTTATTTTTGACTTCAATTCCTTTTGTAAGAAAGGATAGCATTCATTAGTCACCTTGATTATATGCTGAACCTGCATACTAACTTTATTCATTCTCTGTTTAAGTAATACTCTGCTTTTATTTTATTCTTCCCAGCAAAGTGAACAACTTCATATCTTCTCACATTACGCACCATGTTCCAGATTTTTGCACACTCACTCAATCTCTCTGTATTCATCTGCAATTTCCTTATTTTATTCATTCACAGGATAAGAGCATCACTGGCTAAGCCAGCATTTATTGCCCATCCCAGTGGACAGTTAAGAATCAACCACCTTTCTGTAGGTCTGGAGTCACGTGTAGGCCAGACCAGGTAAAGGTGGCAGTTTCCTTCCCTAAATTAGTGAACCAGATGGGTTTTCCTGACAACCAGCATGGTCATCGTTTAACTCTTAATTCCATTTTTTAAAAACTAAATTCAAATTCCATCATCTTCCACGGTAGGATTCAAACCCAGGCCCCCAGAACATTTCCTGGGTCTCCGGATTAACAGTCCAACGATAATACCATTAGGTCAACACCTTACCTCATGTCTACTTCAAAATATACATTCCTATTTCTGAAGAAGGGTCACTGGACTTGAAATATTAACTCTGCTTTCTCTCTGCAATGCTGCCAGACCCACAGAGTTTCTTCAGCACTTTTTGTTCTTGTTTCAGATTTCCAGCATCCATAGTTCTTTGTTTTATATTAATCGAGGGTTATGGGGAAAATGCAGGAAAATGAATGTGAGGTATGTCAGATCAGCCATGATCCTATTGAATGGCCGAGCAAACTTGAGCGCCGAACAGCCTATTCTTGTTCCTACTTCATATGGTCTTATGGCCTTATTCCTACCTATCTTGGTGTCGTTTTAAAAATTAGTTACCATGCCATCACTACCTCATCAAAGTCGTTGATGTTTCTATAAAATACTGAGGCCCAAGAACAGTGGGACACCACTCGTCGCATGCTGCCAATCAGACAAAGATCCATTTATAACAACAGAGGGAATGCTGGAGAAACTTGGCAGGCCTGGCAGTATTTGTGGAGAAAGAAACAGACCCATTTATGCGTATGTCCTGTTTTATGCCAGCTGGCCAATCTTTAATCTATGCTAATATATTACCTCCTTCAACATGAGCTTTTAATTTCTGCATTAATCTTTGATGTGACACCTTATAAAATTCTTCTGGAAATCCAAATATAGTGTGTCTGCAGGCTCCCCTGTATCGATAGTATAGTCCTCCAAATAACTTCATTAAATTGGTTTTACCAAAGGGAAATCCTGTTTAACCATGCTGACCTATCCAGATTACCTTACATTTTTCTAATTGCATAGCTATAATCTAACTAATGATTAAGTCTAGCATCTTCCCCATAATAGATGTCAAGCTAACTGGGCAATGGGTCCTGTTTTCTGCCTCTCTCCGTTCTTGAACAAAGGGGTTATATTTGCAACTTTTCAGTCCAGTAAAACCTTTTCTGAATCTAGTAACTTTTGGAAAATTAACACGAATGCCTCTAATCCTCATTAACAACATCTTTTAACACTCTAGAATGAAATCCATCTGGACCTGAAGACTTAGCAGCTCACATGCCATTGTGGCTTAGTGCCACTTCTCTCATGATTGTAATTTTGCAAAAGTTCCTTTCTCCCATCCACTTTCTGATTTAAAGCTTTTGCATCCTCTGTAATGAGCACAGAAGCAATATATTTGTACTTTTCATCTGCTGTTTCTATTCTATCAATTATTAACTGCCTATTCTGTCTCCGCAGAGGACCTTCACTTGGCAGATCTCTCTCTTTGCTACTTTCCTTTATACATACCTGTAGAAACTCTTGCTATCCATTTTAACATTCCTAGCTAGCTTCCTTTCATGTCCTCTAAACTTTTGTTCATGATAATCTTTTAGTAATTTTCTGCCATATATGTTCTGATCAATAATTTGATCTGTCACTCGTCTTTGTGTGACTATATACTTTAGTTTGATGCTTTCTCTAACTAAGTTATTTAACCAGGGTAGTGGGTCCTCCTTTGAGAATTTTCCTTTATGGTAGGAATGTACTTACTCTGAATATTTTGAAATAATCCCTTGAATGTCTGCCATTATATCTTAATGGATCTATCTCCTCACCTTGTACGTCAGTTCACTTCAACTAGCATAGATTTCATGCCCACAAAGTAGCCCTTATTTAGGTTTAAATCCTAATCTTAGCCCATTTCAAGTTGCGATCATGTTGTGGTCACAATTACTTAGGGGTGCCTTAACTCTGAGGTAATCAATTAATTTTGTCACATTACACAATAACAAGTCTGATGTAAACTGTCAGAGATAGTAGGAACTGCAGATGCTGGAGAATCCGAGACAACAAGGTGCAGGGCTGGATGAACCTGTCCTCTAGTCAGTTCAAAAATATATTGCTGTAAGAAATGATCTCAAAAGCATTCTCTGGACTCCTCATCAAGGCTACTTCAGCCAATCTGATTTTATTCAGTTTATTTGTAGAATAAATTCACCCATGATCTATTGCTGTCTCTTTCTCACAAGCGTCCAATATTTCTTCTTGTATGCTTTATCTCCTGTTGTGTTCAGTGTTAGGGAGCCTGGAGGGGACTCGCAATAGTTTCTTCATTCACCTAATAATCTTCATCTCCACCCAAGCCAATTCTATATCCTGATCTTTGAACCAGGTTATCTTTAACTAATGCCATCCTTGATTAATAGTGCTATCCCTCCACTTTTACCTAGCTTCCTGATTTTCTTGAATGTTGTGTACCGCTCAAATTTAAGACCCAATCTTTGTCATCCTGCAATCATGTTTCAGTTGTGGCTTCAGATTGTATGTGCTTGTTTCCAAATGTGCTATAAATTTGTTTAGTTTGTTTTGAATTCCATGAGTTGCAGTATGCACCAGACCAAAGAGACAACTGCTTTCTGTGAGAAAAGCCCAACTAGATTAACAAAACAACCACTTCTCCCCCACCGTCCATCTCCAGGACAATATACAGGCTTTGGGTTGGTTCAAATAGAATTGTATATTAAACACCTTTTACTTTCAAAATCAAACCCTTTGACCCACATGAATAATCAATAAGATTAATGGATATAATTGCCCTCTCTCGGTGCTTATTATTTTCACCAGATGCCTTTAGCTTCTTTCGTATGGGAACTGCACAAACAATTTAAATTTTTTAATGAGGCAAGGGTAGGTCTTTTAGCACCTTTACACGCTTTAGAGATGGGTCACTCATTGTTCAAATGATCAACTCTGACCTTGTCGGATAAATAGAGGTTATCTGTGAATTATAATTAACTCAAACTTATTTAATTTGTTGAGGCACATAGCAGAAATTGTAACCAAGCATTTCCAACACTCCACCACTTAGGGAATATGTCTGGACTATTTCAACTTCCGAAATCCACCCTAAGGCTCAAGAGGTATTCAGTTCGATTAAGGATGAGCTCTCTAAGCTGGAGGGTCGACTGGAGGCCTTCTAAACTGGCTGTCCAGCAGGCTGTCCTTAATGGTATATAACAGAAAAGCTGTTTCAACATGGAGGTGTCCTCTCTTCAGATTTTTAAGAACCTTAAATAGAAGACATTCAGCAGTTAGGCTACTGCAAAGTGGTGTTGGGGAAGTCAGGGTCAGCATCCTCTACAGCATAGTCTACAGTTGCTTTCACATCCAGTTAGGCAGAGAGGGCCTCCGAGACTGTGAGAAGCAGAAATCCATGGTCTTCTCCAGATGCCTGTGTTCAGGCCCTAAATTGTTTTTTTTTAAATTGGCAAAATTTGACTCTTTAGCCGTCATTGGCTACCTGCCGTATGTGAATGGGTAGCCTTCCTGGCTCCAGTCTCCCTTCTTCAAAACACCAAGCGTTCAAAATAACATAGAGTCATAGACTCACACAGCATGGAAACATACTCTTTGGTCCAACATGTCCATGCCGACCAGACATCTCAATCTGACCTAGTCCCATTTGCCAGCATTTGGTCCATATCCCTCTAAATCTTTCCTATTCATATACCCAACCAGATGCCTTTTAAATGTACCAGCCTCCACCACTACCTCTGGCAGCTCATTCCATTCACACACTACTCTCTGCATGAAAACATTATCCTTAGGTCCTTTTTAAATCTTTCCTCTTTCAACTTAAACCTATGTCCTCCAGTTTTGGACTCTCCCACCATAGGAAAAAGACCTTGGCTCTTCACCCCACCCATGCCCCTGATGATGTTGTAAACCTGTACGAGGTCACCCCTCAAGTCTCCAATGCTCCAGGGAAAAATGTTGCAACCTATTCAGTGTCTCCCTATAGCTCAAGCCCTCCAACCCCAGCAACATCCTTGTAAATCTTCACTGCATCCTCAAGTTTAATAACATCCTTCCTATAGAAGGCAACTGGAATTGAATGTAGTATTCCAAAAGGGGCCTCACTGATGTCCTGTACAACTGCAACATGACATCCCAACTCCTGTACTCAATCCTGTGACCAATGAACGCAAACGTGTCAAACGCCTTCATCACTAACCTGTCTACCTGCGACTCCACTTTCAAGGAATTATACACCTGCACCCCAGGTCTCTTTATTTGGCAACACTCCCCAGGACCCTGCCATTAAGTGTATGACCTGCCCCAGTTTGCCTTACTAAAATGCAGCTCCTCACATTTATCTAAATTAAATTCCATCAGCCACTCCATGGATCATTTGCCCATCCGACCAAGGTTCCATTGTATTCTGAGATAATCTTCACTGTCTACTACACCGCCTGTTTTGGTGACATCTGCAAAATTACTAACCATACCTCTTATATTCACATCCAAAGCATTTATATTAATAATGAAAAGCAGTGGACCTAGCACTGATCCTTGCAGCACATCGCTGTCACCGGCCTCCAGTCCGAAAAACATCAATCCACCACCACCCTCTCTGTCCTACTTTCAGGCCAATTTTATGTGCAATTGGTTAACTCCCCCTGGATCCTATGTGATCTAGTCCTACTAACCAGTCTACCATGTGGAACTTTGCAAACACTTTACTGAAGTCCATATCGACTACATCTATCACTCTGCTTTTATCAATCTTCTTTGTCACCTCTTCAAAAAAATTCGATCAAGTTTTTGGGACATGATTTCCCATGCACAAAGCCATTGATTATCCCTAATCACTCCTTGCCTTTCCAAATGCATGTAAATCCTGTTCCTCAAAATCCCCTCCAACAACTTACCCACCACAGACATCAGGCTTACCGGTCTATAGTTCCCTGGCTTTTCCTTACCGACTTTCTTAAGTCATGGTATCACTTTAGCCAACGTCCAGTCTTCTGGCATCTCATCCGTGGCTATGATGATACAAATATCTCAGCAAGGAGCCCAGAATCTCTTCCCTAGCTTCCCATAAAGCTCTGGGAAACACCTGATCAGGTCCTGGGGATTTATCCACCTTTATGCATTTTAACACTTCCAGCACCACCTCTTCCGTAATATGGACACTTTTCAAGAGATCGCTATTATTTCCCTGAGTTCTATAGCTTCCATATCCTTCTCTACAGTAAACACTGACGTGAAATATTCGTTTAGTATCTCACTCATCTCCTGTGGTTCCACACATAGACAGTCTTGTTGATCTATAAGGGGCCCTATTTTCTCCCTAGTTACTCTTTTGTCCTAAATGTATTGATAGAATCTCTTTGCATTCTTCTTTACTCTATTTGCCAAAGCTACCACATGACCCCCTTTCGCCCTTCTGATTTCCCTCTTAAATATACTCCTACTGCCCTTATACTCTTCTAGAGATTCACTTGATCCCAGCAGTCCATACCTATCCATACCCGTCCATACCCAGCTGATAAATGCCTCCTCCTTTTCCTTGACCAGAGCCTCAATTTCCAGCATTCCCTACATCTACCAGCCTTGCCCTTCACACTAACAGGTGCACACTGTCTCTGAATTCTTCTTATCTCAGTCTTAAAGGCTTCCCACTTTCCAACCGTCCCTTTACCTGTGAACAACTTCCCCCAATCAACTTTTGAAAGTTCCTGTCTAATGCCATCAAAATTGGCCTTACTCCAATTTCGGACTTCAACTTTTTGATCAGTTGTATCCTTTTCCACAACTATTTTGAAACTAATAGCATTATGATCAGTTGCATTTCCTCCCACTGACACCTCAGGCATTTGCCCTGCCTTCTTTCCCGACAGAAGGTCAAGTATTGCTCCTTCTCTCGTAGGTACATCCACATATTGAAAAAAGACGTTTTCTTGTACCCAGTTAACAAATTCCTCCCCATCCAAGCCCTTAACATCTGAAAACCAGCCCGTTGACCTGCAGCTCCATCATCCCTAGCCACCCTAGGTACAAAAATTCAGTCCATATTGCTTGAATAATTGGCCCTAAGACCATAAGTCATAAGACAAAGGTGTAGAAGTAGGCCATTTTTGCCCATTGAGTCTGCTCCACCATTCAATTAGACCATGACTGATTTGATAATCTTCAATTCCACTTTCCTGCTTTTCCCTATAACCCTCATTTCCCTTACTGATGAAAAATCTATCTCAGCCTTAAATATACTTAGTGACCCGGCCCCAACAGCTTCTGTGGTAAAGAATTCCACAGATTCACAACCTTCTGAGAGAAGAAGTTTCTCCTAATTTCTATCTTAAATATGCAATCATTTATTCTGAGATTATGGATTTAGGACTGTCAGTTCTCAGAGTAGGCTGGGCTGAAAGCCTACCTCAGAATACTGGAGCTGTGGTCTATACTTAAAAATTAAGATTAAAATAGAAAACATCCCTTGTACTGTCACACCGTTGCTCACCTCGGCCTGCATATCCCTTCCATGCTGACCTATGCCCTTGTGCACACTTCTATGGCATCTAATGACCCCTGTGTCATTCTACACATCTTTTCTGGCCCCTCATACCCTTTATTGTTGCAATCATTCCATTTATAGCTCGAATGCCAACTCAGTGCCAGATCTTACTCTCCCCCAGCATCCTTTACGCCTGTGTCTCTGTGCCAACTGACCTATTACCCAGCATTGATATTAGTCACGAGGCATCCTGATAGAAATGAAAGTTACCAGCCTATTGATGATGTCACCATAAAAGAAATTCTCATTGTTAGAAAATTAATCAATTCATTGAATTTAATTCAATTAATACCTTATAGCAATAAACATTTCACTTAAGTGCTCAATTTCATGTGTAAACAAACATCTCGCGCTCTCTGAATTATCTTGTTTGTTTGGGAGAGTGTTCTTCTTATTTCTCACTCCAGTCAGAATATCTACAAACTAAAACCAAAGTCTTTCCAAGCTTTTTGTTTCTCCTGAGCAAAACACACACACACTGCAAGCAAATTCCCATTATCACTTCAGGGACTGTCTTTCTTAGTGGTTTAAAAAATACATGGCTCTTGTAATACTGACAAGTTGATCATTAAACCCCCTCATACACACAGACCAAAACCCACATACCCCAAGTACAAAATCCAAACTCTAAAGTAAATGGTGACACAGTGTGGAGCTGGAGGAACAGAGCAGGCCAGGCAGCATCAGAGGAGTAGGAAAGTTGACGTTTCGGGTCAGGACCCTTTTTCAGAAATGCGGGAGGAGGAAGGGAGCACAGAAATAAATAGAGAGAGGAGGGGTGGGGCTGGGGAAGGTATGTGGGATGGTGATAGGTGAGTGCAGATAGGCAGTGGTGGGGATTAGTCAGTGAGGTGGGAGGAGCAGATAGGTGGCAGAGAAGATGGACAGGTTGTGTCAGGTCAAGGAGGCAGGGATGAGAGGGAGGTTGGTCATGGGATGAGGCTGGGAGTGGGGAGATTTTGAAACTGGTAAAGTCCATATTTAGGCCATTGGGTTGTAGGCTCCCGAGGTTTAATATGAGGTGCTGCTCCTCCAATTTCCAGGTGGCATCATTGTGACACCGGAGGAGGCCCAGGATGGATATGTCACCCATGGAGTGGGAGGGGGAGTTGAAATGGTTCACAACTGGAGGGTGTTGTCGTTTGTCGTGAACAGAGCGCAGGTGCTGTACAAAGCGGTCTCTGATGTAGAGGAGGCCACATCAGGAGCAGCGGATGCAATAGACCACATTGATGGATGTGCAGGTGAACCTCTGTGTGATGTGAAAGGTTTGTTTGGTGCCTTGAATGGAGGTGAGGGGGAAGGTGTAGCACTTCCTGCGGTTGCAGGGAAAGGTGCTGGGGGTGGTGGGGCTAGTGGGGAGTGTGGAGTGGACGAGGGAGTCGCGGAGAGAGCGGTCCCTACAACAGGCTGAGGTACCTTCCCCCTCCCCCATTTCTGAAAAAGGGCCCCGACCCAAAACATCAACTTTCCTACTCCTCTGATGCTGCCTGGCCTGCTGTGTTCCTCCAGCTCCACACTGTGTGATCTCTGACTCCAGCATTGGCACTTCTTACTACCTCCAAAGTAAATGGTATTTTTATATATCATAGTGCACTTCACACTGTTCAAAAGGAATGCACTGAGATCAGCTCTTACTTGGTCTCATCTCCACACCAGGTTCCAGACTTCCAGGGACTCCAAAATTTGATTTCAGTGGGCCTTTGTCATATAGGTGTGATTTCATAGCCATATACACTGGTGATGTGCTCTGCTGAAATTTTCTGCAATCTTACTTCAAGCAGACTGAAATGGAAACAGAAGTTGAGGGATATGGAAAAGGATGACAATCTGACAAGTGAAAGTGAAATTCAGAAAGAGAGGGATTCGAGGCTACAGTTGCTAAAATGGAAACGAACAGGGGAAAAAAAAATGGGAAATCTAAAAGAGTTGGGGGTTTTAAGCAGAAGGCAAGAAATTGAGCGAGAGGAGCAGAAAAATGAATGCCTCTAGAGAAAATACAACAAAACCTTGCTTTGGAGAGTTGCATACTGTAATAAGAAAAATGGGTATGGCTTGGCTGTGATGTTGTTTGTTGCTGACTAGCCTGCTAATGCTGGCCTGGATTCACATAAGTAAAGCCGATTTGCACAATTTTCCAGAGGACAGTGGCCTGTTGTGCTATACCTGTGTGGTTGTATAACTGTTAGTAACAGAACTATACCCAGGTTGAAGCAGTACATTTAGGGATAATGGGTAAAAAGAAAGGTTCCTCTTAAAGGGCAATGATCAATCAGTCTTTCCAAATCTTACAATAATAGAAAATTCATATATCAATTACACCTATTCTCATGTTGATGCTACTTTAATTTTATGCATTTTGAGAAAATGCTATGTATTTCTCTTTTTTTCAAATAATCTCAGCTGACACAGTGAGGGGTGACCTCAACAGAGGTTAATAAAATCATGAGGGGTGTAGATAAGGTGAAAGGCAGGTGTCTTTTACCTAGGGTGGGGGATTTCAAGACTAGGAGGCATATTTTTAAGGTGAGAGTAGAAAGATTTAAAAAGAGACATGGGACAGTTGTTTTACACAGCGTGGTTAGTGTGTGGAATGAACTTGCAGAGGAAGTGGTGGATGTGGGTACAGTTACAATATTTAAAAAAATGTTTGAACAGGTACATGAATAGGAAACGTTTGAGCGATATGGACCAAGCGCAGGCAGGTGGGACTAGTTAGGATTATGGTCGGCATGGACAGGTTGAACCAAAGGGTTTGTTTCTGTCCTGTATGACTCTATGTTTACCCAAGGTTTTGTTCACTCTCACATCTACATATTTTAAAAATCCTATGGACATTATTTAATGTACAGCAAGGGAGATTACCTGGTGTCTTGCTAATATTTAATCCTTTAATCAAGACCATTAAAACTATCAGTTAAGTATGGCATTGCTTTTTGTTGTGCAACTTTTTTGCCACATTTTGTGTGTATCAACAGTACTTGCACTTTATAAAAGTACAATTTCGCTATCTGTAAAGCACCTTGGGAAGTCTTGAGATTGTGGGAGGTACCGTACAGATGCAGGCCTTTCATTTTACCAGTCATAAAATAATAGTTTCCAATCATTCGTTAAACTTCAACATGTCAGTTAGAGTTTCTGCACTGAGTCAGTTAACCTTGCTGTGTTTCCTAGGATACAAAGCATCCTCATCATCTTTGATGCACCGTATGCTTTAACCTGCTCTGTGCATGGCTTCCGAAACTAATATTATAGATGGGGGTCTGATGTATTCTAATTCAAACTGAAATTGTATTCTTTTAATTGTTTTCAACTAATTAATTTGTCAAGAATTCCAGCCAAGTAACTGCAATTAGCAACTGACAACGCCATTAGTCTTCATTATATTTATTTTGCAAGCTTTTGACATACAGTAATGCTGAGCCTCAAATAAAATTTATAAAAATCAATTGCATTCAGATTTAATTAGTCTACAGTTGCCATTTCTGTCAGTTAATTAATCTATTGCTATTTTAAAGAAAAATTTAGTTTAAAGGAGATTAATATTTGATCTCTGAAGGGCTATTCATTGTTATTGCCTATATATACTTATCAAAAACTGTTGAAAATTTGTAAGAGATTTTTCTTCTGAACAACAACATTGTTCTGCATCTTCATGTTTCAATGTTCACAATTTAACAGATATCATGGGGGTTATATTATGCCTGATGTGTATATAAGCATGCAAATCTGCAGAACCATGAGAACACACACAGAGCATTTCTGCTCAACAAAATTGGTAATGTTATTAAATTTTAGATATATATTTTGACTCAAAAGGTGGTGGTTAATTTTCCCACTGAGTTTGAAATATGACAATTATCTCATCATGTTGCACAAACATGTTCTAAAATATTGAACTATTCCTTCATTTTGTATATTTTAGTGTCATCAACAATTTTTAAACATCTGGAAGTAAAATACCGAATGAGATATGCAGTCTTTTTACATAGCTTCGCTATATTCCAAAAAGGCTTGTGCTGTCATTTTCTCTCTTGCTTTTTCTACCAATTTCCATCGAATTTGATGTACAGTCAGGTGATTGAAGGGGAGGGAAGTTGGTGGAAGTGTGGGGAGCAGCAGGTCAGCTATCAGATGCCTGGATACAAGGCATATCAATGTACTGTAACTTGACCTAGATGAACCACTTCTTCAATGTATCATTATGTCCCTATTGTAGTACACCCAACATTACTGTAAATTCCTCCAAACAAGCTTATTGGCTGTGTTTGAGAATGGAGGGCAAATATTAGTTGAAAATCTTTCAAGGTGATAAGCAATAGCCTAACATAATTTTGTAAATGACCTCATCGGATGCTTTGTTCTTGGTTTATAAATAATTTAACGTGCTTATTGTTAATTTAACTCTTCAGTTCCTTTCAAGAAGTGTCTCAGTTTGGATAGCTATAACCAAGAGAAGAAGACATGTAAAGATAGTGCTGGCAATCAACAGAAGCACATTTGAAGATGCGTTATAAAATTTAATTCAGTGATAAGCTAAGAGAACAATCACACATTTCTGTTCAATGCATTGAAAGTCCAGAGCTAATCATTCACCGTATACATGACTTATTAATCTTAGAGCCCTAATGACACAGAAAGAGGCCATTTGGTATATTAAGTCCATGTCAGTTTTCTGTAGAGCAATCCAGTTGATCCCATTCCCCAGCCCTTTGGCCCTGGATGTCTATTTTCCTCAAGTATCTGTCTAAATATCTTTTGAAAGCATCAATCACCTCCATTTCTACTACTCTTGCAGTCTGTGAATTCCAGGTCATGAATGGCCTACTTCTGCTCCTACGTTCAATCTATTCATGCAGGTTAAATCCCTAGTCCCAGGAGCCATTCCAGTAATTCTCTTCTGCACCCTGTCCCAGAACCTTCACATCCTTCCTAAATTGTTCCAACTAGAACTAGACTTAATACTGTAGCTATGGTCTAACTAGAGCTTCATAAAGTTTCAGCATTTTTTCCATGTTTCTATACTGAATATCTCTAATTATAAAGCCTGGGATCCCATTATCCTTTGCTAACTACATTTTCAATATATCCTGCCACCTTGGAAGATCTATGCACATGAACTCCCAGGCTCATTCATCCCTGAACATTTTGTAAAACTGTGCCATGAAGCCTATATTGCTTCTTCCCAGCCCTTCTGCCAAAATGCATCACTTCACAGCTTGGAAGAAACTTTGTTCCTCTCTCAACTTCATGTACTTGGTATGGTTTGCAGACATCCTCTGTTTTATCATATTACCTGTCTCCCTCATCATTTAAAGAGCTCTGGCCTTGGTTTTCCTGCCGTTTCCTCTTGTTCAAACATGCCTATTCTCTGCCTGAAACAGCCTTTCTTTTAAAGTTCCCTTGTTCTCACTTTCTTCTTTTAAAATACTCCTAATGTGGTTCAATGTAAGTCTTTATTTTAAAATTCTTTTGTGAAGCACCTTGAGATATTTGATATATTAAAAGCACTTTCAATAACACAAAGTGTTGATGATGCAGCTTTACCTGTCAAACTTTAGGCCTATTTTACTCTAACTAGATCTCCACTCATCCTATTGAAAATAGCCCGGCTCCAATTTCAAAATTATATTTTAGATTTTGCTTTGCTCATCTCCTTAACTCATTTAAACTTATTGAAATGATCTCTCTTTAATATTTTCTTTAACCTATTTGTTCTAATCAACCTGTCCAGAGATGTTATTACACAGGGGTGGAGCAGATGGGACTTGAATCTGGGCTGCCCAGTCCAGGGATGAAGACACTACTACTCTGTCACAAAGAGGGCCCAATTATCCAAGTATTTCCCCACAGACCCTATGGCCCACCCCGTTCCCCAGCAACGGGTCCAACAATGTCTCCTTCTAGGTTCAATAAAACACATACAGGTGAAGGAAATTCTCCTGAACACATTTCAGGAATCCTTTCCATCCCTTCATGTTTTTCTTAACATTATCTCAATGGTATCTTACACCCCCTGCAATTTTTTTCTTCCTAATTGTTGTTTCTAAAATCTAACTTGCCACTAGCATCAAACTCACCAATCTATACTTATGTATGGCTCTATGATTCTCTGATGCTTGCATATCTAATTTCCTGGCAGATTTGCTCCTGTATCTCACTTCTACTATTTGGATGGCCAGTAACATAACCATCCCCTGTTTGCTTTTCACTTCTAACTGACTGTATGCTCCCATTGCTCTTGTCAAAGCTGAGATAGAGAGTGTTGCTCCTTAAATTCCTCAGTAGTTAAAGGCTGCTGCCTGAGAAAGACAGGCATCAAAAAGGAGACAAATTATTTAAATGAGGGAAAAGTTATGAAGTGAAAGACTCGCATCAATATCATGTCCTTAAAATGTTTCAAAACGCTTGAAGAACCTTATTTGAAAAATCCTACCAAACCTTCCCCTTTGGTGGAGCTCCTAACTTTAATATATTAAGCAATTGAAGACTTTTAATTTGCCTCTGATCATCTGTTTAAAGTTCCCCATAAGGATGTAAACAACAGCAAACAATAGCTGTTTATCATGTACATTTTAAAATTAATCCTATTTTTACTTACCTACAGGAATCTGAGCCCAGTCAACAACTTAAGGACATGCAAGCATCTGAGGACTTTGATGAAAGTGACACAAATTTTGTAAGTTATCTTATGTGTAAAATGGCAATATTACATATATATCGTGAAGGTATTAACTGGTTGTATTGCTTAGTGCACCGTAATAGAAACCAAGACAGCAGTAAGGATTTTACACAAGCCAAATCCTGAATCTCAGCCAATTCATTTGTGCGCCCATGACGAAGAATGGTTGAAATCAATGAAACAATAGAGATGTTAACCCTGCTAAGAACCTGCACCTCCATGAAAGGAAGGGTGAAAATTGGATTGAGGAAAGTTTATTTATTAGTTTCAAGTTTTTTGGAAAATTTCCATTATGTTGCCATCACCCAAGCAATTGCTCTCAGTCTTGCCGTTCTCTATGCGCTAAAACAACAAGCACCTGAGCTAATGTTTTTATGGAGCTACAGGCATAAATGCAAGCAGAAAAACTGTAGCTCAGTAGTTGCAAATTGAAACATTGATTTAGTGACAAATTATTTTTAAAATGGAGATGTCTTTTGCTTAATAGAGCGTTTATTCTATTTAAAAGAAAACTCATTGATCAAAACTGAAACAGTCCAAAGCTCATGAAATGAACATCAGTGATATTCTTGTAGTTGTCAGGGGAAGCCTTTATTTTGTAGAGCATTTGATGTGTCCTGGCCAGTGCACTGTTCAGATAAATATTTGCACGAGGAAGCCTAACTTGTCAACTTGCCAAAGTCGCCTATAGCTGAGCAGTAGTGAACTACAAGGCAGTAATGTTATCTGAATCAAGCTGTGTTTGCAGTTTGCTTAATCATCCTCTGCCCAAGTGCTTTATAGCTGTTTTAGACTCGTGATACCTTGATGCCTTGCAGCCTTAAACTGTTTTCGGTGTTTTTTAATACAATATTCTCATATTTGCCATTTTCTTTACATTTTGTGATGAATTCCTTAATCAGTGGATTCAAAATTTTAGCAAGCCACTTCTTAAAGTAATGAAAATATGAATTATTTTTATTGTTATGATTTCAGATATTATTACTCAACAAGTCAGATGCCAAACTGAAATCTGGCTTGATAAATTTTTTTTTGTTTTAACAAGGTGATTGCTCACCGAAACCTAAGCACACAATGTTGCAGATTTGGTTTTTAAACAGATAAAACAAAGTTTATTATGCAAAACAAATTAAGGCATAATAGAATAAACCAAACACTGTTAAAATATAATCCCATTAATCCCAAAAGCACCCCTTTATACTATATGTACCAGAGAGAATTCCCTTCTCTATCACCCTAATACGGCTTAATTTAACTGTGGCTTCAACTCCCAGTCTGGAGTATCTAATAGGCTCTTTCAGAAGCCTTCATATAGCTAAACTTTCTATAGCTAACTTTCTCATCCTCAAATAACCGAACTGGAACTTCTGCTAAACTCCTTACATCAAGGTAGCCTATTTCTTTAACCATTCTAAATGATCTTTTCCATTTTCTGAGGAGCAACTGCTTTACGTATCTGGCTTTACCTAAGACCCTGCAGAACTGCCCAAACTGAAACTAAAATAAACTTTTTTGATCCAGCAGTGTGTGCTTCCCTTAATTAAAGGACAAAAACATGACCTTCTGAACTGGAACCTAATGCATAACTGTTTACCTTGCTTGCTTGTAAAATTCTCCTAATGTAAACAAAAACCCAGTACACTCCAGGAAGTATTTCCTTCATATTGTGTTTAAAAATAATCACAATGGCTACAGAAATACTTAAAAGTTAATCATTAAACCCCTTCAAAAACACGAAAACTGTATGCCACTGTTTCAAAATCCAAAGTCAGAACTGCATTAAAATATGTATAAATCACATACCTTACATCAAGATTACTGATTGATGAAAGCAGCCTGAATATTCGTGCCGATTAAGTTAAAGGTAATCAAATGGTTGATACCGTATGTTGTATTTGTTTCAATAGCCCATAAAGGAAATGTGTGTGCCTATATATATAGCATATGTAAATATTTTCCCCATTTTCCTCACATAAGATAGAGAGGTAGTATGATTGGCCTCAGCAAAAATGGAAAATATTAGTCAGAACTTCTACTCGTGGTCACCATTTAATGACATCACTTATGCAGATGATGCCTGATTACAGTTTAAGCTCATAACTGTGGAGAAAGAGCTCCCCCACACTTTAACTGACACTTGAAAGTGGGCCATTTGGTAGGATAGGCAACACCTGTGAACTTTTCCTCCATTTGAGCATGTCAGGTAAATTTTGCAAAAAAGAATAATGGAAAAAGCAGTCTTCTACAAATTTCTCAAATTGCAAAGAACCTTGCAAATGAATTGCAAAACCTTGCATGAAAATATGCTCACTTAAATTAAGCCTGCTTAATTTAAAGTTGATTTTTATATTCTGTGGGTGTTTGTTTTAAAAAATGTCAGTACCCTGGGGACCATGCACTACTTAAATATTCAAAACTAAGCTCATCCCATTGCCTGCTTAAAATGAGCTTTTTGAATATCTTAACATCCTGGCCTAATTTCACTGCAATGCTTTCGTATTCCACATTTCATTGTGCACCAAAGTGAAGCATAGGTATGCAATTAAATCTGTTTAAAATGCAGAAGGTGTAAGCACACACAAGCAGAAGAAAAGCGTTAAGCCCCTCCAACATCTCTTCGACTTTGCTGGAAGCGACATTGCCACCTGCCAATGGGAGCAGTCCGCACCATTTCTCTGTTGCTGGGGAGGGATAAAAATATTTGTAAATACTAACAAGTACTCTGTCAGGCTTCATACAAAGCAGTGCGGTCAATTGGTGATTCTTTGTATCAATTTAATTTTCCTGTCATTTTAAGGACAGTTGTTAATTTTTGTCAGCGTCATTAGAAGAGTGAATTAAATTTTAGCTCAATTTTTCTGTTTTTCTTTTTTATTCATGACCGTGTTTCACATTTTTGCATTTAAAATAACTTCTTTTAAAACAAGGAATGAACCATTGAACGAGTGAAACAACTACTGAACACAAAACCTGGATGCTGAAGAGGATGAGAATACACTGTGTTTTCATATCTTTCTTTAGTCAGTGCTATTGTGCTAGGAACAGCAGGCTGCATAATAACATGTTGCATTTTACATACGGCAAGTCGATTATCAAACTTGGCCAATCAGGGAGTGTGAGGCTACTCACCCTAGCTCACTGAATATAGGGCAAATGCAAACATTGCAGATACTGGAAATCTGAAACAAGACAAAATTAAAAATGCAAGAAATACTCAGCAGGTCAGGTAGCATCTGTGTAGAAAGAAACTAGCATTTCAGGTCTATAGCCTCACATCAGAATGGTTGGAGTGGAGGAGATCGAATATGTTTTTGTGCTTTACTTGTTTCTTTTGATACAGTGCACAAATCCAATTGGAATCTTTAGTATTCCTTTGGGAGTGATATAATTTTATTTTAAACTTGTGTAACAGTAAGTCCAAGTTAATAATCCCTATGCTGAATTAATTTGTTGCATGTAGCTCTGTGCTTAATTACTCAACATATTTGAGATTCTAATTAGATAAAATTATAATACTGACATATTTATGGATTAAGTTCCATTTCCTACCTTGTGCATCAATTAACGTTAGGTGTGTGCATTTCATTTTCTTTTGGCGTAAGTTCATGAGATGGCTTCTAATAATACTTATCTGCTGTAGTTGATGCTAAGAGGTCAGGTTGATGACCTTTTACCAGACTACTCACAACCTTGTTATAAAAACTAACTTGGACATGAGTTTTGGACTTCACAAATGTGCACCATCACCATGACCACCCATTTACAGTTTTTTTTTTATTTTTGTGCCTAGGGAAGCTGCCATAGCTCATTTTCAAGATCAACAATCCATTTAGCAGCTTTAATTGCTGTGGTCTGAAAGTTGTGATGGTACCGAGAATGGATCTCTCAAAGCAAAAGTTAAATTTATGATTGATCAAACTTGGGTTGTTCCTGTTCCATTTTTGGTGCAATTGGCCACACCTTCCCTGGCCAATCCTCAAGCAGTTAAGGGTTGTACATACTTTCTGTGGAAGGTTGAAACTGGAACTTCACTCGGTGGATCAGTTTCCAAGTTGTTGATGTTTGCAGTCAACCAGGAGGTGTGCTATTGAGGTAATAATTTACAGGGTATGAAGTGTGTTGTAGGTATGACAGAAGTTCAGAGTGTGTGTTCGTGTTTTGAGGTCCTTAATCAACAGAAGTGCTTCACTCACGGTCAGCCAGTAATCTCTCAGAGGTGTTTCCCTGCAGCTATCGTGAGGTTTAATATGTACTGGCAAATGAAGCCACTCCAGCTGTGTCAACATTGCAGAAATATTTTTTAAGCCTGCCCAGAATCGTATACTACTACATTTGTTTGATGGCTCCTGAGCCTGGTTGAGCAGCAGTAATCTGTTGTTCCGCCCACTATCCCGAACTAGCATCGCAATATTTCTGGTTTGAATTTCCCCACATTTACAATAGAGTACACCTGGACATGGTGATATGGCTACCTGATGTGCAAGTCGTACCTGAAAACCTTGAATGGCTTAAACTGTGGAAACCCTAACCAAATCAAGGAACAAATAATTACATTTTCCCTGAACTCAATTTTCAAGGCAACATCTTTGAGTTTCACTTGCTCTCCAGCAGGGCATTGGTCTGGTTAGAGAACTTGATATTAAAACTGTAACAAGAGCTTCTGTTCCAAAAGCCACATGAAAAAAGAAGAAATAAGAAGACTTGATTTCATTCTGCATTATGTTAATCTAGTCCTAGAATGGGGTTTGAATGCTCACTCATCTTATTTAACAAGAGCGAAATGACAAATTAATGTAATGTCGACCCTTAATGCCAACAGTATCTTTACTGCCTTCTCCTCATTGATGTCAGTGCTCCTGCAACAATTGAGTACAGAAAACAATATAGCTCTAGGCTTTCTGTTTCTAGGGTTTGACATGAGTTTTCATTTTGTTTTCTTTCTAAAATTACTGTTCTAAAATTGTGTAATGTACACAAATAATATTTTTGCTTTTGAATAAAAATACTGTTGTCCCACCTTTTTGCATTAACCAGGAAACTTCTAGAGCATATCTCAGTTTTGAAATTGAGAAAAAAAATTCCAAAGTAGCGAGAATTCTGACCACCTTTTTCCATGTGTTAATCTTGTTATGAAATATAATGATGCAGATTCTGTTGCCTTTCACGCATACAACAGTTTGGTTATGGTAGCTATCCCTTTCCTTAATGTCGCTTTCCCTTCATATGTCATGCAGTTCACGTTATCTGGCAATCATTTGAGGTCTATAGTAACACTTCATCGTAATCTTTTGAATGACTAGGTTATTTTTACTGAACAAGGTTGAAAGGATACGTGGAAGTTTATGGGCCAGTTGGGGGTTCCCTCATTCTACTGTCTCCTTGTCATTATTGGTAAATAAGATATGCAAGTCTCTTGGCACATCTTTTGACTCCTAGTGAAGATAGCCTGAGGAAACGAAAGTGGTTTCTTTAGAAGTGGAAAGCCAGAAGATAATTTTTTCTTCCAAACCAATAACGATTTTTATTGACGACCGTAAAGGTATTACTGCTTTGGATCTGGCTGAAAGGCTTGCTTATTGAAATCACTTCACCTTTATAGAACTATCTATGGATCTGCCAACTGTTTAGGCCACAGCCCAAGTACAGTGTGCAGTCTGGTCACCTATACTATAGGAAGGATGTGATTGTACCGGAAGGAGTGCAAAGGAGATATACCAGGATATTGCCTGGAAAGGAGCATTTCAGATTTGAAGGGAGGCTGGACAGGATTGGGTTGTTTTATTTGGAGCAGAGAAGGTTGAGGAGGAACCTGACAGAGATGTCTTACTATTGAGGGGCATAGACATGGTGAATAGAAAGCAGCTGTTCCTCTCACTTGAAGGGTCAGTAACAGGAGGCATAATTTTAAAGTGAAAGGCAGGAGGATTAGCGGGGATTTGCGGAAAATCTTTTTTATCCAAAGGCTGGTAGAGGTCTGGGATGCACTGCAAGATAGGTTAATTGAGGCACGAATCCTCACTACCTTTTAAAAAGTACTTAAATGAGCACTTGAAGTGTAATAACATTCAAAGCTGTAGGCCTTGTGTGGGAAAGTGGGACAAATACAGGTAATAGCACATTTTTGGCAGTACACACTCAATGGGCCAAGGGGCCTCTTCTACACTGTAAGACTCTGTAATAGCATTAAAATTAATATTCAAAAGCATGTCTGATCTATCAGGTGCATATCTTATTTTCCCTATTTGATGAAGCATCTGACATTCTGTCGCACTCAAGCAATACAGCTTCCAATAATGCTTGATTGATGTAGGAAAGATGTTTCCTCAATTGGGTGTGACCAAAACTAGATTCCATAAATACAACATAGTCGCGAATAAACCCACGAGGGAATTCAGCAGAAATTTATTCACCCAGAGAGTATCAGTAGCTGGAGTGTAGAACAAACGACTGCATGGAGTAATTGAATTGAATAGCATACATACATTTAAAGTCAAGCTGGATGAACACGAGAAAGAATGGAAAAGAAGGCTATGCTATTATAGTTAGATGAACAGGAATGGGAGGTGGCTTGTCTGGAGTATAAACATTGGCATGGACCAGTCTTTATGAATGAATGATCTGTTTATGTGTTGTTAATCCTTCAACCAAAGTCATGAAAATAAAACTGATCAACTGGCAGCTTTCGCATTGCTGTTTGTGGGTGCTTGCCTTGTGCAAATTGACTGCTGTGTTTCCATTATAACAGTCTTTACATTCAAAGAGTGCTCTGCAGTGGTGCATTTTGGGATATTCTGTCATCTTGGAAGGTATTACATAAATGCAAGTCTTTCATTTCAGTTTATCTGCTCACACTTTAGTAATGCTCCCACGAAAACTGATGCAATTGCACCAAACTTTACTCTTCATTATCTTAAAAGACAGCATGTGAGAAACACCCTGGAGGACTGTGAAATGTACCACAAAAGTTACTACCATTTGCTGAGGTAATTTTTCAGCCTAGTTTCCGAAAGAAAAGTGTGCGGATTTATCTGATGCAGTCATAGACAGCAACATACAAACAGTCCCACTTTAGTCTTGTATCTTTCTTTCCTGTGGTAATATTATTATTATGGACCCCAGACAGTGACTGTTGTTGCAAACACTGTTTTAATAAAATTATTGAAACTGAACTGCGTATGTCATGGGACAAAGTAAACTTGGTAATATTCCTATTTACTTTGAAAGAGCCCTGTTTCTCATTGAAATGAATTTACCTTTTTAAAGTCATAGAGTTGTACAGCATGGAAACAGACCCTTCGGTCCAACTCATCCATGTCGACCAGATATCCTAAATTAATCTAGTCCTATTTGCCAGCTTTTGGCCCATATCCCTCTAAACCCTTCCTATTCATATACCCATCCAGATGCCTTTTAAATGTTGTAATTGTACCTGCCTCCTTCACTTCCTCTGGCAGTTCATTCCTTACACGCACCACCTTCTGCATAAAAACATCGTCCCTTAGGTCCTTTTAAATCTTTCTCCTCTCAGCTTAAACCTATGCCCTCTAGTTTTGGACTCCCCATCCCCGGGGAAAAGACCTTGTCTATTCACCTTATCCATGCCCCTCGTGATTTTATGAACTTCTATAAGGTCACCCCTCAGCCTCCGATGCTCCAGGGAAAATAGCCCCAACCTATTCAGCCTCTCCCTATAGCTCAAACCCTCCAACCCTGTCATCATCCTTGTAAATCTTTTCTGAACCCCTTCAAGTTTCACAGCAATCTTTCTATAGCAGGGAGACCAGAATTGCATGCTGTATTCCAGAAATGGCCTAACCAATGTCCTATACTGTCACTCCCAACTCCTATACTCAATGCACAGACCAATAAAGGCAAGTATAGTCACTGAATCTCCTACTGTTAATATAATTTGAAAACCATTGATCAGAAACTGACCTGGACTAACCACATAAATACTGTAGCTATGAGCACAGGACAGAAGTTGGGGAATAAATCTTCAATACCTCCTCCTTCCCTACCTCAGTCTGCTGAAAAATATCACAGTCCCTATTCCTGAATTCTGCATATATATCCTCTTCTTCCCACTTGAAGACAGGTATGAACTACTAGTTTAACACGCAGTAATTGCTGTTTGGCTCCATGCACAGATTTCCTCCTTCATCCCTGGTGGGCACTGCTCTTTCCCTGGTTATCCTCTTACCCTTATTATACTTAGAGAATATCGGGATTCTCCCTAACTTTACCTGCCATTGTTTCTTTATGCTCCCTTTTTGCTCTCTTAATTACTTTAAGTTCTCCCCCGTACTGTCTGTACTCCACTAGGGACTTTGTTGATTTTCTCCCTTTGTAGCTTCTAAAAGCTTTCTTTCCCTTCTTATCCAGTCCTGATTATTCCTAGATATCCAGGGTTCTCTACACTGTTGCTTCTAAATTTCATGTTTGAGGGAACATGTTGGACCTGTATTCTCCCCTTTTCCTTTTTGACCCCACTCTTCTGCTGTAGATTTTCCTACCAGTAGTTTTTCCTCATCTACTTTGGCCAGAGCCTGCCTTATTTTAATATAATCTGTCTTCCCCAATCCAATACTTTCTTACAGGCTATCTTTTTCCTTTTCCATGACAAACTTAAATTGTACTATGGTATCACTAAAATGCTGCCCTTACCCCACCTCTAACACTTGTACGACTTCATTCCTCAGAATTAGGACCAGCATTGCGGTGTCCTTGTTAGACCTTCTACGTATTGCTTCTCCAAAGACTATTTATTATATAAATCAGAGGTGTTTTGGAATTCTCTTCACTCACCTGGAACAACAATGAAGAAGCTCATCACCATTCGGGTCACCGTAGCCCATGCACCAACTCAAACATTCACTCACCATCAACACACAATGGCACCAGTGTATGTTAAGTGTATTGCAGCAACTAATCAAGAGTCTTCAACAGCACCTTCCAAATCTGCAACTCTGCTGCAACCTAAAAGGACAGGGCATTTGTGCATGGAAATACCATCGCCTGCAGATTCCTCTCCAAGCTATACATCGTCCCAACTTGGAATTATGTTCTCATTCTTTCACTTTTGCAATATCAAAATCCTGGAAACCCTTCTTAATGACAGTTTGGTGCACTTATACCAGAAGGGCTGCAGTGGTTTTTGACAGCAGCTCAGCACCATCATCTCACGGAGCGGTTAGGTATGGCCAATAAAAGCTTGCCTTGCCAGCAATACCCACATCCAATGAATGAATTGAGAAAGTGTGACTTTTCACAAAATGTAACATCAGTTTATATAGCTGTGACTTCATAACTGAACTTGATCCTGTTTACACCTAAAGTCTACTATTCATGTAGATTCTTGGTTAGCAATCTTGATTGGATGACTTTTTTTTGACCCCTGCAGCCCAAGGGTGGCTGGTTTTAACTGCAAATCCTTCCCTCCCTACCATCAGCTACTTCCTCACAGATAGGGCACTAAACTAGGTACATAAGGCAGTTAAGGAAGGAAATGATGGCAAAGTGGTTATGTAACTGGGCTATTAATCCAGTACCCACAGGTGCAAATTCTGAGGGACAAGGGTTTGCATCCCATCTTGGCAGATGGTGAAATTTGAATTTGCTTTTTTAAAACTGGAATAAAGAGCTAACTTAATGACCATGTAACCTCTGTCGATTGCTGTAAAAACCCATAAGGCAATTAATGGGCACACCTAATGATGTGAATGTACGGTTATAAATGGTACATTTACTCAGGCATCCATCATTTCTCCATAGGTGTGATGTTTATCTATTAAGAACAATTGTAAAGCTTTTTACTTAATGGATGTTGTTATGAAAATGCTTCTATCGTCTTGCCTTATCATGTCAATAATTGTGATTCTATTTGTGTATCTAGTGTTTTAATGTCTATCTCCTGTTGAGCAATGCCATTAATTCCTCTCGTCAAAAGTGTTTTGAGATAGTTGGATTATAAAATTGCTTATTGCACAGAGTAGCTTTACATTGCCAGCCCTCATGATAACGCTTATGCCTCAGTTGATATTTGTAAGTGCTACCTGACAGGATTTTATTGAGTTTTATTTAGAAGAGACCAGTGATATATATTTGGTATGTTAAATATGGAACATCAAATTGAAATAAAAGTGAGAAGATTGTGGCATTCATCTTTAAACAATGAAAGGGAGAACCTGCTTCCAGTTCTTGATGGTTATTTTAAATTATATCCTCAAATTTGTAGTCTACATTTAAATATTGACTTTAAAATGACTTGTAACATTGCAGTGTCAAAGCAGCTAGCTTTGTGTGTGGGTGGGGGGAGCAAATGAGTAAACTCAGACCCTGCTGTCAATACTATCTCTTCCTGTTACCTGCCCTCTCCTAGAAGTGTTATCTTCTCTTGGCATTCTGTTCAGTATTCCCAAACATTCCCAAACCTGACCATGTATGCGTTTTCAACAGAGTTTCAGCAAAGAGCAAAAAAAGTTTTCTCTTTACTTTCCCTCCTTAGTCCACTGATGCAGCATTACCAGTCATTGATGAGATTGCTTAACTTTGTAAAAGCTAGAAATCAAACCTTAGATCATCCAGTACTTATTGCTCAATCCCACAACACATAGGGATGATTCTTACAGGTTTCTTTTGGCTAAGTTTCAGTTTTGTCAAGTTTAATGAAGGGCTTTTCTCCATGAGGCCTAGTAAGCATTCTTGCCTCTTCTAATCAGACTTATCTCATTAAGTACATACCACACCCCTTTGCACTTCTCTCATCCCATTTCTAGCCCCATTCTACCATTCAACCTACCTGGAATAACTTGCCTCTTCTGAGAAATCCTGGAATTGGCCAGCATCCCTAGCACCAGCGCCATCGTTAAAAGGCCATTGTGCACCTGGGCAAACACTATTAGTCAATGCTGCCTTAGATTATTCCTGACATTTGTCCTGGACATGGCAGAGGTCAAAGTTGGCACCTTGCTTTATGGACAGGAACTAGATGGTCCTGGTGAATGGGATGGAGATGAAATGGGATGCCCCCTTTCTCCAGGTGCAGAAGAGGAGGTCATGACTCACACCATGTCAACGAGGTCTGAAGTTTCCACCCAGGTCAATGCATCTCCTATACTATCTGTGTCTCTCTCATTCCAGAAGGAAAACGGCCCATTATAAGGCACAACGAGTCAGGACGTTTGGTGGGCAGCCTAACATTTGGCTTATGAAGAGAGGTTCATGACACTGACCATCCTGAACAGCTGATTGACTATGTCCAAGCCTCTAGACCAGTATCAGAGCTTGCTGTTACACTGTCCTTGTAACCTTGAATTTCCCATGGCTAACCCATCTAGCCTGCACATCTTTGGACTGTGGGAGGAAACTGGAGCACCTGGAGGAAACCTATGCTGACACAGGGAGAATGTGCAAACTCCACACAGTCACTCAAGGGTGGAATCGAACCTGGGTCCCTCACGCTGAGGCAATAATGCTAACCTCTGAGCCACCATTCCGCCTGGATCTGTGCTGGACCCCCTGAATTAACTCATTGACAACCGTGCCAAGCCTCCTGCCTTTGCATCTGCACTAAATGGCAAGGCAAAACTGCAGTACTCAGAGCTTGGTATCTTTTGATGAGGGATAATGTACAAAGCATGGCAGGAAGAGGCCACAATTTGTGAGCATCCAGGTTAGCTTAAAGTGAGTGAACACAAAGAGTACAAACAAATAGCCTGGAGATGCAGCCTGGCCCAGTCTATAAGCTGGCTGCATATACCTGAACACAAGATGTCCTTGCTGCAACTTTGCACTGATATTTACTATTGCACTCCCAGGTGCAGCATTGAAGTGTAGAGCATTCTGTAAGAGGGATGTGTCATGAGGGTTCATAGTGTCGCTAGGATATAGGGTGCGTGTGGCCAGTGCCCACTGAGCATGCCTTGAGATGCTATTGCTTGGTGACCAACATGTAAGCCATTCACAGTCAGTGGTGAGCTGGAGTCACCAGGCATCCACTCAGACTTCCATGTCAAGAATTCTCAGCATCTATTTTGCACGTGGCGGATGGTAAGATAAAAGGCTGCTTATTAATGGGGTGAGATGTGCAGTTAATGAGGTTGTTAACCAGCAATAATCCTCCTTTATAAACAACTCACTGCTGCCTAACAAGAATCTCACCTTGACTCCTGGGATTTAGTTAAAAGTTGCAGCAACTTGTTTCCAATGTAAAGGCACCATTGGATTTCACATGTGGTTCTACACATTTCTTACCACAGCCAATTTCGTTCAGGCCTCTATAAGATTCCATTCATAGTGTCTTATTACCGGCTCATTCGGGAAATCAAGATTAATAATTTAATAAAATCAGTAAAGTTTCAAGCAATACTCTTCCTATAGAATGAAATGTAACAATATAATACAATCTCAACTTTAAAACTGAGACCAATATTTTTTCAAATAAGTTAATGGTCATTAGTTACAGATACTTCCTAATCAACCTGGTCATAGATATTATTATACACTTCTACAATAGAGACTGGGACTTGAATCCAGACCTTCTGGCCAGAAGTAGGGACATGGCTGCATCACAAGAGCCCATTCATTAGTTATATACGAAGGTTCACTTATACCCATATTGAAGTGTTAATTTACTTTTTTTTTTAAGATTTTATTTTCTAATCGACCTGTTCAGACATGTTGTTACATATCTGTGGAGCAAGGCTTGGTCTCTTGGTTCAGAGGTAGGGACACTATCACTGCACCATATGAGCCCTGAGGTGTTACTTTAAAGATGTAAAGGGGGTGGCACAGTGGCTCAGTGGTTAGCAATGCTGCCTCACAGCACCAGGGACCCAGGTTCGATTCCAGCCTCAAGCGACTAAGTGAGGAGTTTGCACGTTCTCTGTGTCTGTGTGGGTTTCCTCCAGGTGCTCTGGTTTCCTCCCACAGTCCAAAGATGCACAGGTTGGGTGGATTAACTGTGCTAAATTGTCCATAGTGTTCAGGAATTTGCAGGCTAGGTGGATTAGCCATGGGGAATGAAGGATTACAGGGATATAATAGGGCAGAGTGGGTCTGGCTGGGCTGCTCTTCAGAGGGTTGGTGTGGACTCGATGGGCCAAATGGCTGTTTCCACACTGTAGGTGTTTTGTGGTTCAATGACCAATTAACTGACAGTTGCCACCATCCTACTCCAGATTGACTTGGTTGTATTGTCAGTCAAATTCCAGGTTGTTGCAGGTGGTAGGGACTTGTTTAGCTGCCCAAAGGCCACATTCCAACAGCTGGTCAGAGATCCAGCAGTTCAAGCAGATTTAGAAGCCCTCCGAGGATGCCTAGGCAGGCATAGGCCTTCTTGAAGACAGAGGGCACTTCTATTTTGAAACATTCTCTCCCTTCCCGACTGTCCATTACATCCTGCTGCTGTTTCAGGTTTCGAGGTAGCTGATTGACCTTCCAGATTTGAGAACTCACCTGCCACCCTTTGTTACACAGGGAGACCACCCTCTGTCCATTAATTGCTTGCTCTGGGGTAAACTATATTGAGTGACTTTTCCACATAGAACTAGGAACATGGGAACAGGACTAGCTATTCAGCCCATCAAACCAGCTGCATCATTCAATATGATCATGGTTGATCATACATTTCAGTGCCTTTTACCCACACACCTCTAAAATCCTGTATGACTTCGGTAATCAGAAATCTATCAATTTCTTTTTAACACATACTCAAAAACTGACCCTCCAAAGCCGTCTGAAGTAGAGAATACGAAAGATTCACAACTCTCTCAGTAAGAAAAATTCTCCTTATATCAAACCTAAGTACATCTTACCTAGGACTGGGTTTGCTGAGGTAGTGGTGGGAAAGAGCAAGGGCTGATAGAATCTTGTCCACAAATTTCAAGTCACAAGGCAACTGACTTTAAAAAAAGACTGCCCCAGAGCAACATAACACTGCAGGTGGGAGCCTTTCAAACACACTGCAAGATTTCTACTTTCTCAATGGAAGTGGGTGCTTGGGCCTACAGCTCTTGTAGTCCCAACAGCACCAGAACTAAATAACGCACACTACAAGAACTGCACACAGACCTGAGAAGAAGACAACATGGATCCTGGACTTGGGGTAAATGTGGGATTTTTGAACAGGGGAGATTAAGTACCCTAGAGAAGGAGAGGATGGTCAGGAGTGCTTTTCGAAGTATAGTCTAGGCACCATCTTGGCGATGGTGGTACCCTTGATGAACTGCAGGATGCCCCAATTCCTTCCCATCATTTCACAAGAGTTGGTGAAAAAGCAGCCTTCCTAGTCTCACCCACCTTCCCCCTATGGTATAGAGTGGGCCGAGAATTGGGTCAGTTGTCTTGTCAACAAGCTCAATTGCCTATTAATGAGTAACTTAAAACAGGGCACAAGCTGCTGATTTTGTCACTTGACTATTATTTTGCGAAACTAGTTGTTGTCATGTTCATGATCTGACATCATCGTGATGGAAGTTATTAATGCATTGGGCAGTATGAGTCCAGTTTTTACAATTAAAATCCCAGCAGTAGCTTCTGACTCCGATTTGAGAATGCAAACAAGGTCCAGGAGCCCATGAAAAAATTCTTGCCAGGTGTCTCTGATGAAGCCTGGCATGGAAATATGGGAGGAAATTATTTGAATGCAAGTGCAGTTGTTATGATGGTAAACTTGACTTCTCAATGATAGGTCACTACTTACGCTCAATTGAAATCAAATGTTATTTAAATATCTTTAAGTATTTTCTCGAGAATATTAAATTAGACGATTATTGTGTGGAAATTGTATTCTGGTTATTTTTTTTCTAAATTGTTCATTTATCTCTTTTATCCCTATCGTATTCAGGATCTAGGGATCCAGATTCAGGCAGTAGAAAGAATCTTAGACGTGGAAACATTGTCACCTGCCTTAGACTTACAACTAACACCCGAGGTAAGCAGATCAAATTCAGTTTCCTTTTATACTCCATAGTTATATGACAGTTTCAAGTTCACCAATTGTGAGATGTTACTGCCTTTTGAGGAGCTGCCTTAAGTTGTACAATGTCAGCTTTGGTATAGTCGTGCAGTTTTTTTCCGTGTTTATTCATATGGGCATCCCTTTGTTAAAGATGGCAGAGGATTTATCTTTTTCACTCCTGTCCAAATTATTAATTGCCCCTTCTCTCTTTGTTTTGATGTTGAATCGCTTTATTGAAACCATTATTTTACACTCTAATTGAGCATTCCCTTTCATTGACAGAGGGAAAACCTGCAACTAGACATTGCAGGAGAAATTGCCAGCTAACATAGTGTGAAATGGCTATGTGTCAAAGAGGTGATTGAAATATTGATCCTAGTATGAGCAGATTTTAGATAAAGTCTTTATGAAATTTGATTTGCTTTCCAACTTAATCTGTCCTTGTCACCTGCATATTTCCAGTGTCGAGGACCAGCAAATCTGTATTAAATCCAATAGAGCTGCAGCTGAAGCCACATCATAACCAATATACCAGGATGGCAATAGCCATTAGTCAAACTGACATGTTAACAATTAAAAATGGAGCTATCTTTAGATGTTGTTAAAATGATTAAATTATCTTGAAATATTTCGTCCACAATTTCTAAGCAATGGAGTGGCCGATTAAACAATTTGACTGTGTCAGAGAGGTATCCTCTTTGAATCCCTTTACATTTCAATTGAATGCTAATGATAAGCAAGTATTCTGCCAAAGCTTGACTTTTATTGTGGGTGGACCAAGGATATTTGCAGCAGCATGATTTCTTCCACTTGTAAACGGATCCTTTTCCAAAGTTGTATCAGTAGCAACAGGCTTATCACTCTTGCCATTCCTTGGAGATATCAGAGAACAGTGGACTAGTTAGTCAGAAGTTGCATTTTCTAAATATTTCTTAAAGCTTCTGCTGGTAAATTGACAGAACATGTAAATGTAAATGAATTATTAAAGCCAATAAGGCTTTAGATCCCTGATATTCCCTGGATTAGCAAACATGAGTGGCGTGATAAGATTGCCACTGAGCGAGCAATATCAAAAAGAAAATTGTAATGATTCTTCCTGGAGAACATCAGAAGCTGTTCATATCAATGTGAGTGAAATCCTTTTGGCCTTTTGCTGTTTTTACATAAGCTGAATTTCACAAGAGCGTTTTTAAACTGTCTTCATTCATCCAAGATAAAATGGAGCAGTTTGGGCAAAGGGGGTCTGATCTCCACTGAAATCTGCCCCGAGATAAACCCTGTGGTCTGTTTGTTAAGGAGACAGAAACTCAAGCCAAAACTTGATTCTCGTAAGGTGTAAGTTTTGACACCTTGACACAAAGAATGTAGATCTGGCTTTGCTAGTACAGACTCTCAATCTTCGAATCAATGAGACAGAGATTTAGGTAAGATGATCCACAATAGGCACTGCTGAGCCAAGAGAGGAAAAGGACTAATCTTGGTTTAACCACCAAGCAGAGTGACGATGAAGACAGATCCTCTGTTTGAAGAGACAAATTGTACGGAGATTTAAAGACCAAGGAGTTACAAGGGGTGCTTTGCTACTGGAAGCCCATTCGACTGTGTTCAGAAGATTGAGTGAAGGTACTGAATTTTAAAGGACATTGAAGAACTGAATGGTGAGACAGGAGGAGAGATCCTGTTAAACCAGCAGGGCTTTAGAGGTTTAAGCACAAGACTACATTTCATTTCAGTGTATTCTCAAATGTTTTGTGCATCAGTTACTTAATAAGTAATGTATAGTTGATTTTGATTTTAGTTTATTTATTACAGTAGAAAAGTTGTAAAACTTGATCTTGTTGTGCAGTCCTTTGTGCTAATTGCTGGAAAATTCACATCTCTTTTAAAATGTTATCAGTCTGTCCTAGGATTGCTACACTGTTGTTCCCCACAGTCAAATAATCCATTGACAATTCATTAGGTGGTTTTGTTTTGGGGAAATTAATATCTCAGAAATGGTTAAAATCTTTGGCAGAGGTGTAGTTCATTGATATGAGAAATAAGCTTTAAGTTCCTTCAAGAGGACAACAGTCTGTAACTATATTTATATTGTATGTAGGGATGATGTTTATTCGGACAGTTAACACTGTAGTCAATTTTTAGTGTTTATCAAATACCTTTCTAAAATGATCTTAGTTGAATTCAGCTCTAAGTAACTTATTATCGATGCTATAATGCTGGTGTTTCAATAGGCTTATTTTCAGTCTACTTCATATATTAGTTGCAAGAAAGAATAGATGTAGTACACTATGAAAATGGTCTAAATATTCCAATCTACTGACACTTTCTGGGTAAGATAGTAAATTAGTATCACAATCCAGAAGGAGTTATTTAATGGAAAACAACCTGTCATAAGAAATGCCAGTTTGATGATATTTTTGCGGTATGATGCTGGGGATTCCGTCTGTTGATTCTGTTTAGGAATTCCCATGGCTTCTGAGCTGTTTTGGAGAATTCTATTTCTGGACTGTTTATCTGTGTTTGTACCCCCAAGAACAGATGGCAGAGTCACCTCCTCAATACTAAAGGGCTGTAAATAAGGACTTGTATAATTACATTCAGTGATGTAATAGCATGTGGTGGAACTGGCAGCTGCACTTAACTATCCCAAATGACCACAGAAATCCCCTATAACCTTTAAAATTACAATTATAAAACATGGAGTATTTTCCATTCTTTGGGCATCCAGGACCAGAATCAACCACGTAGTAAAATGTAGAGTAAGACTCACTCTGCACTTTAGCTAAGCACTGGGCCTTGACTCCAACTTCTGAAGTGCATCCATACTGCACTTGTGGCATTCTGTTGAATGGGATTGCACAAACATTTCACATTGACTTATTGGAAACAGAGAAGCTTTTTGTCTTCTTCACACTGGACTGGATCTGAACCCAAAAGTGAGAGGGCTTTGAGGTTGTAGACTTGCTCGCTGAGCCGGTGTGTTTGGTTGCAGACGTTTCATCACCCGGCTAGGTAACATTGTCAGTGTGCCTCTGGTGAAATGTTGGTGTTCTGTCCTGTTGTTATTTATATGCCTTGGTTTGCAACCAAACACACAGGCTAGGTGAGCAAGTCTACAACCTCATCCGCAACCCAAGTGAGAGGGCAATGTTTAATCCACTGCGACATTCAGGACTTATTGGGGAGACAATGGCCTAATGGTATTATCACTGGACTGTTAATCCAGAGACCCAGATAATGTTCTGGTGACCCAGTTTCAAATTCCACCATGGCAGACGGTGGAATTTGAATTCAATAAATATCTGGAATTAAGAGTCTAATGATGACCTTGAATCCATTGTCAATTGTTGGAAAAACCCATCTGGTTCACTAATGTTCTTTGGGGAAGGAAACTGTCTTCCTTACCTGGTCTGACCTACATGTGACTCCAGACCCACAGCAATGTGGTTGACTCTTAACTGCCCTCTAGGCAATTAGGGATGGGCAATAAATGCTGCCTAACCAGCGACGCCCTCATCCCAGAAATGGCTAAAGAAAAAGAAAACAAAAACTCATGATAGTAGAAACTGCAGATGCTGGAGAACCTGAGATAACAAGGCGTAGAGCTGGATGAACACAGCAGGCCAAGCAGCATCAGAGGAGCAGGAAAGCTGA
>NC_063363.1:7986574-8076013 GCF_021869965.1 Rhincodon typus
CATCAGAGGAGCAGGAAAGCTGACGTTTCGGGCCTAGAAGGTCTATGCCCGAAACATCAGCTTTCCTGCTCCTCTGATGCTGCTTGGCCTGCTGTGTTCATCCAGCTCTACACCTTGTTATTTCAAAACCTCCTGATAGTTGTTTTAAATTTTGTCGTAACAGAATGAATAGAGTTTGGAACATGTTTTGAGGTGCTACCACGTTCTGGAGTTGACATGGTACTCTGAATGTCAAGAGGTTTCTGCTCTGTCTTGGGAAGTTAGTTTTCATATTATTAAATGGTGATCTGAGCATTTTCAATTTTTTGCTTTCTGCTATCTGGGGCTCCTAGAATTTTTAATAAGTTGGGAAGAAAAGCACAAACAGTTCCTTTTACTTTTGACAAACAAAAGCAATTGAAAATATTGTTCTCTGTCAATCTGTATATACCAACTTCCTTCACTGTCATTGGGTCAAAATCCTGGAATTCCCTCCTTAACTGCATTGTGAGTCTACCTAAATCTATCAGACTGCAGCAATTCAAGAAAGCAGCTTATAACCACCTTCTCAAGGGCAACTAGGAACAGGCAGTGAATGCTGGCCAGAGTGGTGCCCGCATGCCACAAGTGAATACTAAGAAAAAAACTAACATTTGACAATGTGTCTTTTTCAGCGATACTCAAGTTTGAAGAAAGGATAGATCTGATTATTTTCAAAATAATTTAAAGCTAGGACCGGTAGAGAGTAAAAAACATTTAAGATTTACATAAGTATATAGTAAAACGTATTGCTCGTGCAGAAAAAAACCACCCGGATGGCTAATAAAATAAAAACCAAAAGAACTGCAGATCCCGTAAATCAGAAACAAAATCAGAACCTGGTGGAAAAGCTCAGCAGGTCTGGCGGCATCCTTCCTCAGAACTGGTCATGGGACCCGAAATGTTAAATCTGATTTCTTTTCACAGATGTTGCCAGTTCTGCTGAGCTTTCCAGCAATTTCTGTTTTTGTTGGGCTAATGGAATGTCAGCTTTGACATTGAGAGGGCCTGAATATAAAGTGATAGATCACACCTATACAAAACCCTGGTTAGATAACAACTGAAGTACTGTATACAGTTCCAGGCAGCATATCTTAGGATGCATCAGAGAGAGTGAAAAATATACCAAAATGTAAGTGGGGTTTCACAAATACAGTAGTTTATGAAGAGAAACTACATAAACTAGGCTGTATTCACTGGAATACAGAAAGTTAATTATTGATATGTATGAGGTTTTTAGAATACTTATGGGATAGGTACTGAGGAACTTTTCTTGCTGTATAAGAAGTCAGACAAGGGAACATTTTGAGTCAGACCTTTCGAGAGAGAAGTTAGGAAATACTAGTTCTCCTAAATAGTAGCAGAAGTAAGAAATGCTCTCACACAAAAAGCAATAGCTGCTGATTCACTGAATAATTTAAATCTAAGGTTGGTAGATTTTTGCTAGCCAACAGTATTAAAGAATATAGGGTCAAGCTGGGCAGAGTACAGATCAGCCAAGATCTTACTGAATGGCCGAATAGCCTCAACAATGTGAATCGTCCCCTCCTGTTCCTATGTTACTGTCATTACTGTGTTAGGTTAGTAATAGTTTTTTGGATTATCAGCTAAACATCTTGTTCTGAAATTATCAAAAGATCAATGTGTGAAAAGGTATGTGTTTATTGTAAGAACTTAAACAAAGTATCGGGTTACAGTCAAAATTCTGTTTCTTTTCCAAAAGCGGGAAGATGGAGATGGAAAGAAGCAAAATGTTGAAGATTTTGAAAGAAGGAAAAGATCTGAAGTTGCTGAAAGGTAGTTGTCAGATAATTGTCAATAATTATTGTATATTATTATCTAACCAAGACTTTGTTGTCAAATCAGCTGACAAGAGTAATGCTGTTGTCATCTGGCTTTTTGACCTTTACCGTGTAGAGGTTGAGCACTAGCTCAAGAGCACTTCTTCCTTTTTCCTCACCAGTGATGATGAACAACAAGCAGTTGTTTCGAGACTGTCATTGACCTCTGGAGATCTCACCTCCACAGCTTCTCAACTCAGTCTCTCATCCAGCACAGCTGGCTTCTAATTTCTTCCCAAAATCCACAAACAGGCCTCACCTGGCAGACCATCATTTCAGCCTGTTCTTGCCCTAACAAACTTATTTCTCCTACTTTGACACTATTTTCTTTCCCCTCACCCTGTCTCTTTCCACTTTCATTCATGGTTCTCCTGACGATTTATGTCGGTTCCACAATTTCCACTTTCCTGAGCCCGGGCACAGGCCCTCTTTACCATGGATATGCAACCGCTCTGCAAGTCCATCCTTCATCAGGTTGGTATGAAGGCCCTCCACTTCTTCCATGAATGAAGGTTTGAACGACCCCTCTCTTTACCTGGCTGAGCTCATTCTCAGTTTGAACTAGTTTTCCTTTGACTAATGCCCCTTTCTCTGAGTCCAGGGTCTGCCTGTAGATACCTAAATGGATCCTAGTTGTGCCTATTTCTTTGTGGGTGATGTGGAACATCCCTTGTTCTGGTCTTAATCGGGTCACCTCCTACTATTCATTCTCCAATACCTCAAAAACGTAGTCGGCGCTGTTTCCTCTTAATTGTTTGGATTTGAAAAATTAATCAAAATTCCTTCCAATTTTCATCCTTCTCCCACCATCTCCTGGCTCATCGTCACCTCTTCCTTTACCTTAATTCTCTTTTTCCATTTTTGGGGATAACTGTCCTCCAGTATCCATTTCAAATCTTCCAACTCCCGCAGATACTTGACTACACTTTCTTACAGCCTGCTTCCTGCAAAGACTCCATTCCAATCTCTCAGTTCCTCTGTTTCTGTTACATCTGTTCCAATGATGGCACCTTCCATAGCTGGGTCTCTTATGTCCTCCTATTTTCTCAGCAGAAAACTGACCGCACCTCTCTACCCCGTACACACTTCCAAAGACTAACCCTGCCCTCTCCCTTCCCTACCCCCAACAGAACTCTCAGCCATGGCTGACCCATTTCATGCACCTCTGCCCTTGAACCTTTTCTTGCCTCCCAGAACAACAATAGAATTCCTCTCGTCCTCACTTTCCACCTCACTAGCCTCTGTACTCAAAGGATCATCCTCTGCCATTTTCACCACTTCTCGCAGGATACCAAACACACTTTCTCCTTCCTTTCCTTTGTCAGCATTCTGCAGGAACCATTCCCTCCGTAATGCTCTGGTTCACTCGTAACACCATCTCACCAACACACTGCCCCCCATCCCATGAAACCTTCCCATGCAATCACAGAAGGTGTAACATTTGCCCTTTTACATCTTTGCTCCTCACAATCCAAGGGCCCAAACACACCTTCGAGGTGATGCAGTGATTTACAAGTACTTCTTTCAATCTTGGTTACTGTATTCACAACGCATTCTCTTCTACGTTTACATAACCAAACACACACTCGGTCACTGCTTTGGGGAAGACCTCTGCTCTGTCTGTCAGAATGACCCAATCCTTCTAGTTGCTTGTCATTTGAATAAACCATATTGCTGTTGTGCAAATATTGCTGTCTTAGGCCTGCTGTAGTGTTCCAGTGAAGCCCAACACAAGCTGAAGGGAAAGCATGTCATTTTCTGCTTAGGCACTCAACAACCTTCAGGACTCAATGTTGAATTCAGCAATTTCAGAGCATGAACATGTCATCCATTTTGACTACATTCCCCACTTTCACTGATTTGTTTACATGGGTTTGCTCTCAGAAAAGTTGACCCATTTTCAGGTACTGTCATCTACCATCAGCACTATTTTGCATCTATATCTCTCTCCTTCTACTTTCATTAGCACTCCCTTTGTGTTTTGCGCTGGGCACCCTCACCATCTGTTCTATTCATTTCTCTTCCACCTTTGTCAACAGCATAAAACTACAATGTTCCAATCCCCTTTGCAAGGAAGAGTCATGTCAGACTCAAAATGTTAACTTTATTTCTCTCTCCACAGATGCTGCCAGACCTGCTGAGTTTTTCCAACACTTTCTCTTCCTATTTCAAGCCCTCTTTGTGAACTGTCAATCCAAATACCAGTCCCATTGCCAGAGCATTGCATTAGTGATGGTCCACAATCTGTGAGAACTCAAATAGCATTATGTAGTGTAAGGATGCATCTCATACATAGTACATATTACAGACTAAGCAGGTTTTATTTCCCTCTGCATTAAGCTTCATTTCCTCTGGGCTTGTTTAACTGCATTACCTGGTAATAGACCTAAACATGGTGAATAGTACCTATCATGTGTTATCCTGTTGTGAGGATCCACCTACACATCCAGTTTGGTATTACTATTTCGACTTTGCTGTGTTGTAGAATTGCTTTCCTGTTGCTAATTGTTCTTCTTTAAAGATTAAGGAATTTGTGACAAATAATAATTTGGAGTTCTTGGGTTCACAGTGATTCATTTCCTTGGAATTAAAGTATTCCTTTAATTTAGTTCTCCAGAGAGTATTAATGTAAAATTTGCAATTCAGTCATGGGTCTGACTTCCATTCCTGTCATTTGTGGATTCGCCTCACAGTGCCTTCAATAAATTTGTAAGACTATCCATTTGCAATTTTACCTGCATCTAATTAGTTCGGTGTGTGTTGACTAATGGAAGAAACCAAAGAGAAGGGAGGAAATGCCTCAGTGACTATTTCCTGTAGCATTTGCATTGTGTCCAACAACTGGCTCAGGATCTACAGCTGTTGTAGTAAACTTGGCAAAAACATCTCAGCTAATTTGAAGAGTCATCATAATGCAATTTGTTCTGAAGGGTCAACTTACTGGTAACCAGAATAACCACAGGCATGCTGGTCGATAGTACTTTAACCTGGATTATGGACTGTAATTTAAATTAGAGACTTTATGGCTCTCATAACATCCAGCTGATTGAAATTGTCACCCTGATTCAAGGTGATTGACAGGACAAGCAAAATTGCAATATAAATCAAATTTTATAAAGAATAGCTAAAGTCGGTTTATGAGAAGATCCGCAATAGCATCAGCCCTTTCAGATTTTTGGCTATTTTTAACTCTTTATAGAAGACAGCAAAAACAGACAATGAAAGGAAATATGCCATACTGCCATTAAAGTCAATATAATCTTTTTAGCCAAATGATTTGCCTTTAAAACAGTAGCATAAAAGGAGGGAATCGAGGAAAGGAATGAAAAAGATAAATTCTGTTTTTCAGATTGCCTTTTCTAAACAGTCCACTCCATTCCTTTTAACTTTCCCAACTCAACATTCTGATACCACTCCTCGTATTACTACTGTCAGCGTAGCTGCTTTCAGTGCAGTGCTCAGATGTCTGAAGCAGCATCACCCTCACAGAGCTTCTATCAGGAATTGATAATGGGAGAACACTGTAATAGTTTGTCATCATAATAGTTTTTTTTGTGCTTAGACCTTACCCTCTCCCTAACTTCCTAAGACGCAAGAATGAGATGATTATACATAATGATAGAGAAGGAGATGAAAAGAATGAGTCTTTTAAGTAATCTGCCAGACAAGAAGGAAGGCAATGATTGCCTTAAATATAATGGAAAAATAGTGGAACAAATGGCCAGTAAAAACAACCTACTGCCCCTCTCGAACAGTCAGGTTTCTGAATGGAGCTAGTCTTGTAAAATGTGTTGGATTAAGCATGATGTCAGTGTAGTTTTCAAAGCTGCATGTTTTGTATCTTGCCTCAGTTGTTGACAGGCTGTTCTTAACTGAATATTATTTGCTTTCTCATTCCATCACTAAATTAAATTCTTGTTCCCCCTGTGATTTTTCAATCTTTCTTTACACCATAAATTGAATTCAGCTGTTTGACAGCTTAGCTGCAGGGACAGAGAGTATGTACAGTTGTGACAGAATCATGGAATTACCTAACATGGAAGGAGGCTATTCATCCCATATTTCTAATGCTAGCTCTTCGAAAGCATTATCCATTTAGTCCCACTCCACTCCAGTCTTTCTCTAGTCCTGCAATTTTCTGCTGTTCAAGCAAGCATTCAATTCCCTCTTGAAAATCACTGTTGAATCTGCTTCCACTACCCCTTCAAGCATTGCAGCCTAAATGATAATAAATTTCTCTGTACAAAAAGGTCTCATTTCACTGCTGGATGCTAATGGAGTAAAATGTTTTCAGCAGTTGCAGTGAAAAAGTTGAGTGTTTGCAATAGCCTCACTTTGAAATGCTTAAAAATGATCTTTTGTATGAAATCTTTTAGGGCAGAATTGATAAAGGTTGTAAAAATAAAGGCGGGGGATACCATGACTGTCCTCACACATTACCACCCTGGATTCTACTTAACCAAGTGCAACAGAAATTGCTGTGATCATCAGGAGAGCAAAAGGCAATTCTCAGCTGTTTAGTTAACACTACTACGAGATGTTTAGATCTTCATATTCATTTAATATTTAATGTGCAAAAATATGCTTTCTATAGATTTTGACAGTTCTCCAACAGAAATGGAGAAACAGAGAACTGAAAACATGTCTTCATTTACATGAGCTGATTCAGCAAACCAGTATCTGAATTTAAAGCTCAAATATTATCAGTGAACTGTCTTTGGAGAGGATGCTGCTCCAATCTTTTTCTGTGTATTCTGTCATGGGATGCACAAGTTCATGGGATACTGATTTCACTGAGGTATTCATGTAGGAATTGTTCAGAATACTACTTGGCTAGAAGAATGTCAGTTTGACAGTTTTGTTTCTACTAGTTTGGAAATGTGGGTGAGTGGTTTAGTCCAAAAGCAGAGAATCCTACAAAAGATTCAAAAGAATGAGCATCTGTTCAGGTGAAACTGAGTTTGTATTTGAATGTTAAATCAGGGGAAAGAAGCCTGCAGGTTGGACTCAACTGGCATTATCCACTGACCTTTGACATGCAATATAACCATGCTTCTCAGAATCCAACTTTTAAGCAACCCTTTCCACTATCAATCAGATAGACAAGTAATAATAACCCCAAAGAGCATTTTGTGAGCAGAGAAGTTCAGAATTTGCAAAGAAATACTGTACAGCTTTTGATAATCTAGCTCTATTTGGTTTTTCTCTTATTCTGAAAAACAGATGTATTCAGGATAGACGGAAGGAAGAGGACGAACAGAAGGATAAGGAACCACTGCAGACACAGAGATTCGTGGAGGTGCTCCGAGGCAAATTGAGTGAGGAGCTAGCAAAAGAAGAAAGACAGATTCTCCATGAGAGAAAGGAGCTGCTTTGTAAACTTCGAGATAAACTCAGGCAGGAGGAGGAAGAGGAAACACAGCAAATTTATCGAGACAAAGAAAACAAAATCAGGTATCATATTCTGATAAACAGGCAATAATCTTTTCCCATGACCTACCAGAAGTTTAAGCTCATAAAATAAGCTAACACTTTAGCCCTGTACTGTTGGAGTGCTGCATTATTGGGAGTGCTATCCTTCAGAAACGATGTTAAATAAAAGCCACTGGATCTGCCTGTTCAGGTGGTCATTTAAAATCTCATGGCACTACTTGAATGGGGCAGAATATACTCCATGTGCTTGCCACTATTTCTCCATTAATCGCTATAACCAAAATACGTATTATCTGTTATTCATCCCATTGTGGTTTGCAAGATGTTGCTATGTAAATTATTACGGTATTTCTGTACATAATATTTGTTGTATTTTAAACCAACTACAGGTGTCCCCAATTTATGAAGGTTCAACTTGTGAATGCTTGTACTTAGCAGAATGATCCCATATAGGAATGTAGTTTTATAGATTCAACATATGAACATTTCCTATATTTCCAAATGGCTACTTTATATTGTCCTGCTTTGTGTTCCAACTTGCATACAAATCGACTTGCAAATGGACTCAAGAATAGAACCAACGTGGGGACTCCCTGTAGTTTTGGGATAATTTTAAAATAACCTCCCAGCCAAGAAGCGCCCAGAATAAGATGTGAATAATTCCAATTGTTTTAATCTGCCCAATGTCACTCTCTGCTGATGTCAATGTGTGGCAAACCCAGTGTAGTGCCTTTCTCACAGTTTCTTGGATTTTGTTAAAGTTGTCCCAGTTGTGTACAGAGTGGTTCCAGTAGACATATAAAGTTAATCTTGCTTTAGTGTTTGGCATCAAGCAATATATTTTTGAGTAAAGCAAAAAAATGAGTGTTACCATCTGCTCAATTGATTAGGAGAATCATTTTGGATATATATGATTTATAACATATTGTGACTTTAGTTACAGCCATGTCTTTATGCAAGACTATTGAGAGCCTTTAGTTTTAGACTTTGTGTCCCACTCTGCCACTTTAACATTTTAAAATGACTTAGTAATATAGTTTTAAACTGCAGTATTTGGATATATTGTTGTGTTTCAAAATTGCTATTCTATATGAGTCTATTATTTCCAGGGATCTTGGGTGGCCTTCAAAATTCACCCACTAAGGTGGTTCCTGTACACTTATTCAAAAGAGTATTGCCCATGATATTTGACCATGAAGATTGTGACTGTCCAGCTAAACCTTGGTGTAAGTCAGTATCCATCTGTATGAACTTCCAAGCAGAAATTACTGGAATCCTGGCTGATTTTATCCCCCTGTCTGTACCCCAACAGCATTGAGTCCAACTCCAAATAGTGGCCTAGCAGAAGTCAGCAACTAAACCTCAAATTATCTAATGTATCTGAGTTACTGTCATTTTACCAAAGGAATTCCATTCCACATTACTAGATGTTAACCATGTATGAAATCTCACAAGTTTTTATTTTCAATCTGCAAGGTTACTGAAAGAGCAGCTCAGGATTGAACAAGAGGAAAAGGAGGCACGACTGAAACAAGAGCAGAGCGACTCACTGCTCAAACTGCAAACCCAGATTAAAAATGAAGTTGAAGCAACAGAAAAGGAAATTAGGTAACAGACCAGCAAAAGTGTGAAGTTGAACTGTTTGCAGTGCTCTTGAATCCTGAATTAATTTTCCCTATTAAATTGAGGATTTGAAGCCTGACTTTATTTTTAAAATAACTGTTTTCTGTATTTGGTATTCCTTTATTTGCACTAGCCTTGTATTGTGTCTCTGTGGTTTCTTAAGAAAATGGCAGAGCTTTTTCTTTACTTCGGTACCCTTGATGTGATGGCGTGTAGTTCACGCACGTTTGATATACCCGGAAAATATAAATATCCAAAAAATTATTGATAACAGAAATTCACTTTTTATTTGGTCCCCAGACTGCTGCCACGATACAAACGAGGTTCTTGTTGGCCTGTCGAGAATTGCTGCATCGTGCTGGGCTTGTATGACTCATTTCCTTGGAAAATGGGTGACAGGTTTAGATAGAGGATCTGGATCGGCGCAGGCTTGGAGGGCCGAAGGGCCTGTTCCTGTGCTGTAATTTTCTTTGTTCTTTGTTCTTTGTATTGAGCTGCTTTATTCTCAGTTACTAAGCCTGCATGTTTGATTCATTTTAAAATTATTTCACAATACTTTGTATTTATATCGCACCTTTAACCTAATAACATGTCCCAAAGCACTTTACAGGCACATTGTAAAACAATGTTTGACATTAAGCCATATAAAGAAATAGTAGATAAATGGAAGATAAAAGCTTAGTCAAAGAGGCAGGTTTTACAGTGCCATAAAGGGAGAGAAAGAGGCATATAGAGGAGATCTTGGTGGTGTCCTTACCTGTTGGCCAAGAACTCCAACTTCAAGATGCACTTAAGGATTTGAAGGCTGTGGGAAATGTGTTCATAATGTGGCCAAACAAGTTCATTATCTTTTGTAAATCCTTTTATTAGACCTGATGGCAGGTTGTAAGAGTGAGAGAGTTCCCTGGTCGGCCATATGCAGAAGGCAACAGCAAACCACTGCAGTACTTTTGCAAAGAGTAATTGTGGACCAAACCATGGCCACCAACACTTGTAGGCTATGGTACCTGAAGGACTAGGAGATAATATTAGGGAGAGAGTCCAGAGCTTGCATCTTGACAGGTGGTAAAGTGATTAAAATCAGGATGTCAAAGATGTTGGACTTGGATGAATGCAGGTATAAGTCTTGAAAGGCTGAAAGAGTTTTAAGATATGAGGAGGAATGACTGTAGTGAAGAATTGGAAAACATGGGTGGGAATCAGGGAAATAAGCCTCTACTGGTTGGAGTCATACCCTTTACAAAGAAAAATGTCTGTGATCATCTGAGGTCAGTCATCTCGGCTTCAGGACATCACTGCAGGAGTTCCTCAGGGCAATGTCCCAGGCGGCTGCTTCATCAATGATCCTCCCTCCATCATTAAGGTCAGAAGTTGGGATGTTCACTTTTGACTGTACAGTGTTCAGCACCGAATAAGTCTCATCAAAATTCCAAATGCAGCCAGACTTGGGTGATACTTTGAGTTGACAAGTGACAGGTAACATTCGTACCACACAGGTGCTAGGCAATGACCTTGTCCAACGATATAGAATCTAACCATTGCTTCTTGACATGCAGTGGTATTACCATCACTGAATCCCTCACTATCAATGTCCTGGGGGTTATCATTGACCAGAAATTGACTAACTACATAAACACTGTGGCTACAAAAGTAGGTCAGAAGCTATGAATCTTATAGTGGGTAAGTCAACTCCTGACTTCCCAGGGCTTGTCGTCTATCTGCAAGGCACAAGTCAGGGCTGTGATGAAATACAAAAACAGAAGTTGCTGGAAAAGCTCAGCAGGCCTGGTGACATCTGTGAAGAAAAATCAGAGTTAACGTTTCAGGTCCGGTGACCCTTCCTCAGAACTGAGGAAGGGTCACCGGACCCAAAACGTTAGCTCTGATTTTTCTTCACAGATGTCGCCAGGCCTGCTGAGCTTTTCCAGCAACTTCTGTTTTTGTATTTCATCGCAGTTGTTTCGGTGTGATGGAATACACCTGGGTGAGTGAATGCAGCTGCAACATTAGTCAAGAAGATTTATGCCACCAAGAACAAAGCAGCATGCATCCTCAAGGAGTCATTTCCCTCACACCACGCACAATAACAACAGTATATAACATTTACAAGAAACACTGCAGAAATTCACCAAGGCTCCTTCGACGGCACTTTCCGAACACACGATCACTAATATCAAGAAGGACACGGGCAGCAGATGTATGTGAACATACTAAGTTCTGCTGGAAATATATCACTGTTTCTTCAATACCACTGAGTCAAAATCCTGGAGTTCCCTCACTAATAGCACTGAGTGCCCCTGCACCAAATGGAGTACAGCCGTTCAAGTAATGAGTGAGTGGAACTTGGTGCAAGTTGAGATGACCTAAAACTCATGAACAATTGAAAGTGGAAAACCAGGACTGTGTTGGACAGGCATGGACAAGGATTTAGCAGTCTTAGTGATGTATGCAGATGTAAAGGAAAAGTTGCCATACTCTCACCAGACCATAGGGGTGTTCTCTTGTTGAAGAGAGACGATTGGTGGTGATTTAGCCTGAGTGTCACTATGCCTCAAGTAAGGGGAGAGGCTCAGAACGAGAGTCCTTCATAGTAACCTCAGCTGGTGTGGGAATTAACCCCATTCTGTTGGCATTGCTCTGCATCACAAACCAGCTCTCCAGCCAACTGAGCTAACCGACCCCCACATGGATACATTATTTTAATGGTTTAAGCAGCCTGGTTTAGCCTCAGACAGTTGTCAAGAAGTTCAATGGCATTATTGGCTGAAGAGCAGAGTTTGTGGTACAGAATGAATACAATGCTCTTGGCCTTTGCAATATTTAGTGGAGGAAATTTCTGTTCTTTCAGTATTGGATGTCAGACAACAAATTTATCAGCTCAGAGACAGTGAAAAGAGGTAGTGGAGAGGTCCATCTGAGTGTCATCAGTGATGTATTTAAACTGACAATGTGTTTTCTGATGATGTTGCTGAACAGCAGCAGTTATATGAGAAATAGAAGAAAGTCAAGAATAACATCCCTGGGGGATTCCATAGCTAGCAGTACTGGGATGGAAAGATAAGGCATTTCAGATTTTCTGGCTACAGTTAGGTAGAATCAAACAAGGTGAGTGTACTCCTCCAGCTGGAGAAAAAGTTTGCCTGTTAGTCTTTGCCATTGTACTTGGGTAGGCTATGTACTGGCATTCTGGCACCCGTTTGTTGTATTGACGCCTGCAGACTTGCAGGTAAACCACTTCAAGTGTTCAGTATAAATTTGGAAAAGCAGAAGTCGGTGTGGCAACCAACACAGAGAAGAGTGTAGGCTAGATCTGTGCAGCATCTTGGTTACATACAATAGGTCCAATTTAAGAAAAACTAAGTAGGTCAGTTTTCATCTTTTTATTGGCCACTGCAAGCCTAGTGTTAAAGGTGCTTTAATTGCAAGTTATTTTTTCTTCAGCTGCACATTGAAGTCATCAGTGTACTTCTAAAAGAATCAGCTTAACAAGAGAAAATGGATGAAAGGGATTTGTACTCACTTCAAGGGTATTGCAATTAATAAGTTCCTGTTATAATGATAAGAAAAAATAATCTAATTTAGTAGTTACTCATTGCAAAAGATGCAAACTTGCATTAAATATGAAAAGTTTTATGAGGAAAGTAATAATATTCCATTCAGGCTTTAATTTGAAAAGGGCACGTGCTTCTTGTCGAGTAATGAAAAATAAATGTAAAATATTGAGTATTTATTCAACTGCTTTTTTGCCCATCTGCGATATTCCATAGTTGGAGGATGTAGGTAAGGAAAACTGACTAATCATTGACGCAAAGATATGCTGATCAAAATGGCAAGTGAGCAGTTGATAGATAATAATCGTGGTGGTCATCAGAGATTTGATTTAATGCTGGTTAGAATGTTAGTTTATGTATCATTTATTTTCAATGTTCCAGGGCAGAGAATGAGGCTACACTGCAGCAACTTAGAGATGAACTAAGATCACAGCAGGCTACTGAGCAGCAAAATTTGGAGGCCAAAAAATGCGCTGTTCTGGAGCAGATGAAGAAGGAGACAGATGAAATTGTGAATAAAGAGAAGATTGTTCTGGAAGAGAAGAAAGAGAAAGCTGTTAATGAGCTGAGGGTACAGTTAGAAAAAGAAATGAAGGAGGTAGGCCTCAATTCTTGGGTCCAAATTTGCTGGATTGATCTTGACCATCATTGATGCTAACAAAAAAATCAATACTGCTGAACATATGGTAACACTAGAAAAGCTCAGCAGGTCTGGCAGCATCTGTGGAGAGAAATCAGAGTTAGTGTTTCGGGTCGAGTGATCCGGGTCGAGTGATCCTTCTTCAGAACAGTTCTCTCCACAGATGCTGCCAGACCTGCTGAGCTTTTCCAGCAATTTCTGTTTTAGTTTGATTTACAGCATCTGCAGTTCTTTCGGTTTTTATATATCACTAACTGTGTGCCTGAATTCTGATCACCACTGTATTGGGTAGCCTTTGCTAATTTTTAAGAAAGACTGCCATCCTAGAAGGAAAAACAGGTTCTTCTAAAATAATTTAAATGATGACACTATTTACCAAAGTTTTGACTATTAAGGTCATTCATTCTGGTTGGTAAGTAGTGATTGTGGTTATAGTTTTATGAACAAATTTTTGCAAAATAATTAAAAAATGTTCCTTACAAATCACGCTATTTTCACATGAACTTCAAGCTGATGGAGGTTGTTGCTTTGAGAGTGGAATAATGCTCAAAGTTAATTGGGAAAATACATCAAAATATCCAAGGTTGCATCTGTGAAGCTGCTTTCCTTTGTGTCCTTTGGTGTTTATATCCCTCTTGATTGGAGCTTGCGATGACTTTATCTTATTTCAGTTGGATAATGCGATGCCTCAGAAGTATTCTTCTGCAACTAGAGCATGGGTTTGTTTAGTAGAACACTCATGGCAATTTCGACCAGAGTTGTACTACTTTAGTGAAAGCTGATGAAAAATGATTGAACATTTCAATCTACAGGTAAAAGTTACAGACTGTGCTGCAAGCTGCCAGTTATGGATTGGTTACAGCACGTGGATATGGAAAAGATTTGCTGCTAATGTACATTACTCTCATGTTTTAATGCACTGATGCACAAAGATTAAGTATTGAAATAGGGGAGGCAATGGCCTAGTGGTATTATCGCTGGACTGTTAATCCAGAGATGCAAGGAATTTTCTGGGAACTCAGGTTTGAATCTTGCCATGACAGATGGTGAAATTTGAGTTCAATAAAAATCTGGAATTAAGGGTCTAATGATGACCATGAATCCATTGTTGATTGTTTGGAAAACCCATCTCATTCACTAATGTCCTTTACCTTGTCTTTACTACATGTAACCTCAGACCCACTGCAATGTGGTCGCCTCTTAGCTGCACTTGGGGCAATTAGGGATGGACAATAAATGCTGGCCTAGCCAGTGATGCCCTGTCTGCATGAATGAATGAAAAAATTGTAAGTATTTGGCTTTCTCCAAAATCCAAGCCTTATTCAAATGTTCATTCCAGGGTTCCATTCCAATTAGATACTGTCAACTGATCTTTCTCAATATTTGTTGTTGCAACCAGATCCCAGGACATTTCTATTCCTTTCTTGATGTTCTAATTGAAGCTTTCCTAGCTCTGTACAGATGTGACATTCCAGAATTTCTCTCCAAACAACCACTGAATTTCCATCTGCAGTCATCTTTTGGCTGTATGTCCATTGTTTAAAAGAAGGTACATGTTAGAATTAAAAGTTTGAAATTCTATAGACAATTCACACTTATAATCTATGGGTGTGCATGATCACTATTCAAGTCAACAGTAGTAGCATAGCCACAATTGCGGCATATTCACTTAAGGCATACTTTGTGCAGTGTTTTATAACTGTTTATGTACACACACTGGGTGGAATTTTCTTTTCAGCTACTTGTTTATATTTTATAACTTTATTTCCCCTGCAGGAACTGGAGGAGCTAAAGAACAAACACAGTAGTGACCTTCAAGGACTGAAAACAACAACTGAGGAAAAACATCAAGAAGTGAGTTATAAAAGAGAAAGGATATATTTCTTTCTGTAGAGAGAATCCAATTCACAATGCTAGGGCAGCTGATGGTGGGGGGGTTAATTGAATCTGAAAACCTGTTTTACACAGGCGAAGAGGAATCTCTCCACATGATTCTTTACTTTATCCTGGTCCAAGTTCTGCTTACTTCAAATGCCAGAAGAAGTAAACCCCAGGGTGACCAGATGGAGGGACACCCTATGGTGCATCAAAAATAATGAGCACATGAGCTGTTAGTGCTCAGTGTACATGACAGACTTTACAAAATGAGTTCTCTAAACTTGAGTGTTTCTGCACTTCTTAATGATGAGTTTTTCTTTGTACTCCCTTCTGTTTGTACCACTTTGCTAAAGGCCTACATTTTTGGTTCTCTTGCGCCACCGGTCAATCTGATGCAAAATAGTCAATCCTATTCCTGCGCTTATTTTAGAATGGGTGGGTGGATGTGCATCAAATTTGTCTAGGGTAACAGAATGTTTTACATTAACCCTCACTCTATCCCCACTTCAATGGGATGCAGACAACCCCTCTGCTCAGCACATTCTCAGAAATCCACAGATGAAGTCACAGTGCAGCAATGAATGCCCATTGCGCTGTGCACTGTGCTCATACTGATTCCTGTATCATTTCGGATTCTAAATTATTTCTATATACAACACCAATAAAAACAGAAAATGCTGGAGAAACTCAGCCGATGTGGCAGAGAGAGAAACAGAGTTAATGTTTCAACTCTAATATGACTCATCTTCAGAAATGTTTTTACATAAATGGTACAACTTCTCAACTGTGCTTAAATTATAGATCTTATCTCCAAGTAGTTTGTGGGTTCAGGTCCCACTGTAGGTACTTGAGCACAAAATCTGGACAAGTGCTTCAGTGCAGTACTGAGGGAGTGCTGCATTGTCAGAGGTACGGACTTTTGGATAGGATGTTAAACTGAGGCCCGCATCTAAAGCTGGTCATTATCACACAGCTATTTGTGGGGACTTGCTATGTATAAATCGGCTGTCATAGTGCCTCCTGTAAACAGAAGGTCATAAAAACGAGGAGCAAAACTAGACCATTCAGCCCCTCAAGCCTGGCCTGCCGTTCCATAAGATCATGCTGCTTCTGTCCCAGGCCTCAACTCCTCTTTTGAGACAGCTCCTTATAACCTTCAACTCGTCAGTATTTCAAAAATCTATCTACCTCCTTTTGAAGTACTTTTAGTGACCTTGCCTCCACAACTCTGAATAGAGAATTCCAGACATTCATTACCCTCTTGGAGAAGAAACTCCTCGCATCTCAGCTTTACATGAGTATCTCCTTATTCTGTAACGATGTTCCATAGTTTGAGATTGCCACCACCAGTGGAAGCATCTCATAACATCTACAGTCAAGCCCTCTTGGAATCTCGTATCTTTCAATAACATTACCTAACCCCCTCCTAAACTCCAATGATTGTGGGTCTAACCTGGTTAACCATTCTTCAGAAGTCAACCCCTTCAACCCAGGAATCAGCCCAGTGAATCTCTTTTGAATTGTCTGCTATAGCAATATACCCTTTCGTCAGTGCCAGGACCAAAACTGTACACAGTACTCCAAGTGCAGCCTCGCTAACACCCTGTACAGTAGTAATGGGGGAGACACTGGCATAGTACTAGCACGGGCTAGTAACTGTCTGGTTAATTAAAAGCTAGCCTATCAGTAACACATAACGGCTGTTGATTATTGTAAAAGCCCATTTGGTTCAGTAATATCGTCTGGCCTACATGTTACTCCAGAGACACAGTAATGTAGTTGACGCTTAACTGCCCTTTGAAGTGGCCCTAGCAAGTCACTGAGATCAGGGGCATTTAGGGATAGACAAGGAATCCTGACACAGCTGGAGATGCCCATACCTAATGGATGAATAAAACAAAATGCCTTTCCTATTTTAAATTCCAGGGCCCTAGCAATGAAGGCCAAGATTCCATTCTCCGCCTTAATTACTTACTTACACAAGAACACCCAGATCCCTGTGCTTTTTGGAGTCTCTCTCCACTTAAATGATAGTCTGCCTTTTGATTCTTTCTATCAAAGTGCGTAACTTCACACTTTCCTCCATTAAATTCCATCAGCTAAGTTTTAGCCACTCCCTCAACCTGTCCTATATCCACTTTCAGATTTCTTATGTCCTTATCCCAACATGCCCTTCAACCTAATTTTATTTCATCAGCAAATTTAGAAATATTACACCCTGGCTCTTTCCCCAGATTATCAAGTTAGATAGTATGTAATTGAGATCCTAGGACTGATCCTTGTGACACTCCACTATATACATTTTTCCAAGCTGAAAAGTCCCATTAATTCCAACTCTGCCGTCTGTTCATTACCAGTCCTCAATCCAGTCTCATATATTATCCCCAATACTGTGAGCTCCTATCTTGTGCAGTAACATTTTATCCGCCACCTTATCAAAAGTCTTCCGGAAATTAAGACTGTATCTTTATATTTTACTTCACTTTTGATTCTGGACTGAATTGAGAAAAGGACTGTTTGCAATAAAGGACTGAGGAAAAAAATTGCTGTACTTTAAAAAAGAAGTTACTGAACTTCATAATGTATGGTGTTTGCATTGCTGCTTTGTTCAAGCAGTGTGGGAAGATGAGCTGGGGGGTGTATACAAAGTAGGATTCAGCTGGCAGCAGGTTGCTGATTGATTTGTGGAGTTGTGACCAGTTGCGGATACCAAAGGCCCCACAATGACGATTTAGTTGGCTCCTTCATAACTGAAAAACTTGTGGATATGAACAATTATGGCAGAAGCCTTCAGGCTACTGAAATGGCAGCTGATGTGTCACTCCAGTAAAATAAGCCTGAAGAAAACCAGTTTATTTACTCCTACCAGTTATTACTGTTGCTTTTAATCAATAAGTCAGAAACTTTATAGTTTGTGAACTAATTGCTTTATGCCTCCTGTGAAGAAATGAAAGAACTAAAGGATTTGGGAAACGGAAAGATCCCCTCCATTGAATCCTGAGGATTTGGATCATGTAACTGCTTGTCTAGTTATTTGTCCTCTCCGCCCATAACACAACTGTTTTGTGTCTACATATTGTGTGTGTGAGTGAGAGTGAGGGGGGGTGTTGAGGGGAAAGTATGGGTTTGGAAGAGGGTTAGAGTTTTAACTAATTGAGTTATATATCAACAGTTCATAGTTCTTTATCTGTATGTGTGATAAATAGTCATTCTTGTTAAGTGCAGTAACATGATGTGTGTTTTCTTGTAATCCGGGTCTGTTAGGTAAATTACGGATTTTGTGGCTTTTATAAAATTTTAACTTTTGTGATGACTCCGGGAATAGCAGAGCTTGACTTCCAGCATGCTATTCTGGTGAGATGTACCACTATTGCCCTGAAGTTATGAAAGGGACTGTATAAATTCATGTTGTTCTTACTATATATAAATGAATAAGATTCACGATTGTAGGTGTTGCTTCAAAAGTGTGAAATGATACCAAACTTGCAGGGTGCAATTAATTATGATGCATTCCTCCAAATTACAGGAAGACAAGCTTTCAAATTAAGTAGCTAAATAGCAAATTGGATTAACTGTAATAGAGCTTGAGCTATGTAGCGATACATTTTGTTAGAAAGACTGAGAAGGAGTTGAAAGATCTAGGTCATATGTGCACAACTCATTAAAGTTGACAAGGCAGGTTGAGAAAGCAGTCGGTAAAATATATAGGATCCTGGAGATTACAAATATAGGCATAGAGTACAAAGGCAAGGAAGTTCTGATAAAACTTTAGCTAACACTAGTTTGGCCTCAGCTGGAGTATTGTGTAATTCTGGGCACCACACTTTATGTAGCATGTGAAGGTATTAGTAAATCCATTTTGCATCCTCACGAATGTAATTTCAGAGACGAATGATTTCAATTACAAAATTAGGTTAGAGAAGCTGGTGGTGTTGTCCTTAGTGAAGGTGTTAGGGAGATTTTGATGGAAATATTCACATCCTAAGAGGTCTGGACAGAATACATTTGAAGTAACTTGCCATTGACAGTAGAATTAAGAACCAGAAAATGCGAATGTGAAAGGAAGAAGATCCAAAGGTGACATGAGGAAAAAACGTTTTGATGCAGTGAGTAATTTGGATCTGCAGTGCCCTGCCTTTGAATCTGCCTCCAACACATTCTATCATGGCTCTCAAAAATTGGATAATTTTATAAAGATGAAAATTTGCAGGGGTTTGGGACTAGTTCAATTGCTTTTGTAGAGAGCTGGTATAGACATGATGGGCTGAATGGCCTCTTTCCAATACAACAGATCAAATTAAGAATTTAGGAGGAAGTAATTTAAGCCGTGGAAGGAAGGTGACAGTCATTACTACATGGAGCAGACAGTATTAACACATCAAGGGAAAGTTTGCTGCACACAAGAGATAGAAGATAATGTCAGAATATGAGGGCTGTGTGAAATGATGCATTAAAGTTAGCTGAGGCTTGTATGCATCTTAAAGTGTAGTGTAGACCAGTTGAGCAGAACGTCCTGTTTCTATGCTGTAAATTCTGTTGATTCTATATAAAAGATGTGCAGTGAACAATTGATGTCTGGTGTATTTTAGAGCTGACTGATGCAACAGAAATTATTTAAAGAGCTAGGTTTAGACGATAAATAAATTGTCATTAACTTTTGAAAAGTTGTTCCTTTTGGTCTTTCTGTGATATGACCAAATGTTTTTGATTTCACTGAGAGATTTGATGAGTTCAAGCAAATTACTTTGGAAGATTTGGTGATGGTCATGATATAACAAAGTTGGTCTGGCATTAACTGTTAGCATGTATTATTAAAGTCACCTTCCATTGCCAGTAATGTTAATTCACCTTCCCTTTATTTTGAACTAATTTCCTCCTCCAAACTATTTATGTCATCGTCATACACTGTCAAATCTTGATACGCTGAGAGAATTGTTAGAACATGGTAAGAGAGCAGATTTAATATGTACAGAACAAAGTATCACTGGAGGAGATGTGGTGACACTTCTGCATTCATAATTTGCTAAGTGTCAGGTGACCAGTAACATGTTATCAATATGGAGGAGATGACCTCCCACATATGCAATTGCATTCAGTAAAATGAAAATGCATTGTTGACCCTCCAAAGAAGGACGTTCATTGGTCATAGAGCTCTACTTGAATATTGTTCACTGCCTGACGATCAACACACGACCATCTTAAAAAATTGATTTTAAAAAAGCTAATCAGGTGCATCATTAATTGAGTGTTTAAGCTAATGGTCTTGGAACTATTCACTTCTGCTTCTGTTCCAAGCTACTTTCTAATCTTCGGAAACAAACGGCTGATGCCCACAATAATGAGGAAGCCCAGCTACAGCGAGACATTCAGAAAGCACAGAAGAAAGTGCAACAAATTGCAGACTTTGAGCGAGAGGTAAGCAGCCATGCGTTCTCCAAACTGTTATAGAAGGGAATTGTGCAGTTTGATAATGTCTTCCCTGATTTTGATATTTTTTCATGAATTTAAGTATAAAAATGTCCTTCAAAATACTCCTTTAAAAGACTGCACAGAATTATGCAGACTTTGTGCAGTTATGTAATTTATGGACAATTGACTGCCATTGCATAATAACAAATTGATCATTACACGCTGTGGAATTCAAGTAAGAGTGTTCTGTCGCTGCAAATTCATTTATATCATGCTGGACTTTAAAGATTAATTAATAAGAATTGGGCCATGTCCTTTATATAGACCTGTCTCGTGTAGTGGCCATTCTGTGAGATTCACTGCAGTAAGAGTACCCACCTTTCCCTTCTTTCAAAGCACTGAAAATGCATTTTATGGATGATTTTCTTTCTTGTGATGTTCAAGGCAATGGTCTAAAGTATTTTCAAGAAGTGAATTGAATGCTACATTCACCCTCACACTGGATGCATGAATGGCTTTGTGTCTCTGTATCTTTCTTCCATTATGGAACCAAACAGACACTTCCTCATCTCCTATTTGTGCTGGCCTTAGAACTCCTAGTGAAATGCCAGACATCCACAGAGTACAGGCTGAAGAAACTGCAAAGTAAAACATACAACCACTTCACCCTATTTCACATCGCCCTTCTCAAAGCATCGTTGATTTTGGACAACTGTAGGATACAAGCTCAACTAGTCGAATGGAGACCATGCAGTAGAAAATAAACAACTTTCAGATGTAAAATCTACTCATAAATACTCAATGGCACATGAAGAAAGGGTCTGGTAATCTTTTTTTAGGTATCCCTGAAAGGCACTTAAATGGATCTTGGGTTCCTTACAGGCCTAAGACCTGCCGTAATTGCCTTCTTCAAGTTGGACTGTTCTGAGCAGACTAGGCACTGTGTCTACTCTGATCAGTCTTTCCAGGTTTACACATGGCCTTGCAAGTAACTGATTCCAAAAAAGCCAAGTCATGTTGCTGTTGTAAAGTTGACATGAAACCACAAACAACAAGGACATTCGACCTGTTCAACAACAATCCTCGTGGCTGCTACTATCTAGAGAAATGCATCCTCCTAGCACTTACTTGAGGGGCTGCTGGGATGTAACCAGAAATTCGTCTGCTATAAATAGTTGAGCTACCTCTATAATGACATAACTAATTTCCATAATTATATCCCTTACAGAGGACATGTATACCACTTCCTTCCATGGTCCCAGATACTACCACGAAACAGCGAAATCAGATAGGGTAGTTTGACCAATATCACATCTAGATATGAGAAATGTCTGGGCTGTGGGACTAGATTAGGCAGCTCCTTCAAAATGCTAGTGCAGCACGATGGGTCACATTCTGTACTGGAAGAATTTATGTGACAAGACAAGTGCTACGAAAATGAATATGCTTGTCCAAGTACTCCATGTATTCCAGCTGAGACGTATTAAGATTGCAGCCCAAAGGTTCTGGCCAGTGATGTTGTCCTGTTTTAGAATGGCATCAAGCTGCAAGTATGCCCCAGGCACTTCCATATGGAGTTGGAAGGAAGGTCTTTTGAACATCAGGCAAAGCACTCGACTGCTCTGATCCAAGACTCTTCTGCAAAACTAATTTTGGACATGTAAATTAGTATCTCACTATCCACTCCTTTGCCCAATCACCACATTAGAAGGTGTTATTAAATGCATATTTATCCTTGTCTAACATTTAGACTTTTCTGATAACCGATCAAAACATGCTTCTATATTGATGCGTTTTGTTCTATAGTTTTACATTGATTTTATTACCTAAAAGAACTGTATTAATCCTGACATCGGAACACCATTTAATACCATACATACCTGTGAAACTTTCTATAGTTGAGTGATTTACTACAAGACAAACAAGCGGAAGTCGAGAAAGATCATGAGTGGAAAATAGAACAAATTAAACAAGAACATGAACAAACTATGGAGAGAATTAGGGAGGAGTATGAAGAAAAGGTGAGTGTATTAGCTAAGCAGAATTTCAGCTTCCAGCATGCTACTAAACCCATGCTACCGTAATCCATTTGTAAAATGTTTAAGATTTTGAAGATTTGAAGGTTAGCTACTTCGGTTAAGAATAAGGCTTCATACAGATGTTGGGATCATAAAGTTGACCTTATCTCGTTCACAAATTCTTACGTTACTGGCAGGAAGGGAGTAAACCATTGTTCACAATAAACAGTTGCCTGATTAAAGATGCTGCAAGCGACCAAAAAATAGCTGTCAGATTTGATTTAATTCGCCATGATCCCATTTAGTTGTACTTCAATCCGTTTTATTTCTCTACATAAATATGAAATTAAAAAGACTCTTGCATTCAGGCACCATATTTCCACATCCATCACTTTGCTTGTCCTGATCAATGTACTCATTGATTACCATTGTTAGGAGAGGCAGCAGAGAGCTCGACTCCTGAAGCAATTACAGGAAGAACATGAACGATTAACTCAGCTCCATGAGCGTGAACTATTGGAGCTTCGTCAGGAGTTGGAACAGCGTCTTGATGAGTTAAGAAAATTTAACAGAGAGAAAGTAAGTGAAATAACAGCTGTGTGCAGTGGTTTGCCAAATAGCTTTGTATTGTAAGGTGCAAAACATGCAGATATGTTCTAGGCAATTTGGAGGTTCTTCTGGAGGTCAGTACATTCCCCATATTAACTCTACAAAATACCATTACCTACTTCAGGAACCATGTGAACATTGACCCATGCAACATCGCCAGATAAGCTGGAATAATTCCTTGCACTTTGCATCAAGTAAATTCATTTTTTTAAAGCACTTTTTAAGTAATTGATTGGCAAGTCTGAACATGACCTGGCGATACTGTCTTAACAGAAAGAAGGTTATTCCTTTGGAATATATATAAATATTCCAACCTTGTTAACACTGTCATTGCGATATTAGTAAACTCTAAGAATCTAAATTTTCCAATGCTCTGCCAGGACATGGAGTTCTGGAGACAACGGTTATGAGAAGTGGGTCCACCACTGCAGCTGTGGCCATGCATGATTTCTCAACCAATAATTTTAGAGCAAAATGGACGATAATATATGTAGGATTTATTAATACTGACTAAGTATTCAAATTACCTCTTCACCCAAAGTTCTAAGAAACTGTCCACTGTGCAGTCATCTGGGATCCTGGGGGGCTTCCTTAAAGACAGGTACGATTGTGACCCACTTCAAAAAGAAATTAGTCCCCTTTGGTCCACAGATTAATTATTTTAGTTGGGAACTTTTTTTTGTTGTCCCAACTCCTCAGACCCATTTAGCTTTTGTGCCTTCCAGTTGAAAATAACTGCTTAAAATATTTAAAAGCAAAATGTTACGGACTGGACCAAACCCCCTCAAAATAAAGAAAATAGCTTAGACTCTAACTGTTTCTTATTTTAAAGGTAAGCATCAGGCATTACATTCCAGATGCAATTCGATTTGTCAAACTATTCAATTGTAAGCAAAACACTTCATTCTTACACTGCAGTTAAAATACAGATAAAATTAAAATCAAAGAATTGGCTTGACTGTAACTTTATTGAAATCCTTAATAAAATAATATTTATATCAGCTACTGCTAAATAACTGTTCCAATGTAGTAACATCCCATAAACGCGCCTTTGGCAAAGACAAATTTAGTAAAATAGATTGTGTCACATGCAATTCTAGCAGCAAGAAGAGAAATCCAGATTTTAGCTGTAACAGAGAGAGGAATAAGAGCTTCCACATCCAGCTTCAACATCCCAGCAACTGCAGAAGGCTAAAACTGAAAATCTTGGCACTTTGGAAGTTTGATACCTCGCATTCAGACTGCTTGTATTGTTAAAATGAAACCCAACTCCTCACAGTCAATACAGTGTGGAGCTGGAGGAACACAGCAGGTCCGGCAGCATCAGAGGAACAGGAAAGTTCTTGTTTCAGGTTGGGACACTTCATCAGGACTGGCTGTTCACTTTATTGGCTTTGAGCAGACCACTCATCACCTCTATCTCAACTTTTCTTCATTAAAACAAAACAGGACAGAATGCACCTCTTAAAGCCTTAGTATCATCACAAAAGTACTGCAGATGCTGTGGATCATTGACCAGAAGCTGAGCTGGCACAGCCACATCAATTCTGTGGCTACAGCAGCAGGTCAGAGACATGCAATGCGCAACTCACTTTCTGTCTCCCCAAAATTGTCTGCCAGACACAAGTCACAAGTGTGAAGGAATGCTTGCTGCTTGCCTGGATGAGTGTAGATCCAACAGCACTCAAGAAACTTGAACTTCAAAATTCTGTTCCATCCCATGACCAACCCTCCCTCTCATCCCCGTCTCCTTGACCTGACTCAATCTGTCCATCTTCTCTCCCACCTATCTGCCCCTCCCACCTCAGTGACCATTCCCCACCACTGCCTACCTGCACTCACCTATCGCCATCCCACCTACCTTCCCCAGCCCCACCCCTCCTCTCTATTTATTTCTGAGATCCCTTCCCCCTCCCTATTTCTGAAGAAGGGTCCCAACCCAAAACGTCAACTTTCCTCCTGCTCTGATGCTGCCTGGCCCCCCGTGTTCCTCCAGCTCCACACTGTATTATCCTTAATTATTGCATTGGTCTGTTTCTCTGAAAGGCATCCCCACAAATTTGCATAAATGCCTGTTGCAAAGCTCTTTTGTATTTTTTTTTCTGTCCCTCAGTTGTTGAGAAGCCTTTCCTAGCATCTTGCATTCACATAGCCTTTTGCCTTAAAAGTCATTTTCCATTACCATGGGAAAGTCCCTGTTGTTTATACTACACTTAAAGTGCCATACTTTGTTGTGGATGTGAAACAAGTCCAAAATAGGAAAGTTGTTCATTGACCTTGAGTTTAAACTTTAAAGTCTGTTATAATTGCCTTTAACTGACCTCTGTTTAACAAGGAGTTCCCATTACCTAAACTTTCCTACTTAGAGTAGAGTGCTAAAAATGGACAAAACTAACAGCTGAACAGAGTTACCTATAAACTGTAGAAAATCTGTTTGTGCTCAAGTATGGTTATATAAGTAACATGTTTTCTGATTTATTTATACATTTGCAGGAATTGAAAGTTCAGGAGGCTGAGGAACAGCTGGAGTTGAGAATCAAAGATCTAAAAGCAAAGTCCAGTCTGCTGCAGAACCAGGTAAGTTAGACACCCGGGGTTGAGTAAAGCAGAAAAGGAACACATAGAACAAGAACCAGTTCAGACTCGGTGTGGCAGATTCTTAATCTCAAATTCATGTTACCAACCATTTGTTTGAAAAACCTAAACAAGACTTTACTGGTTATTCATAATAAGCATTACAAATTCATGGAGCCATCAACGAGTCATAAAGTATATCGTGTTTTAAAGTAACTGGGGTTTTGTTAAAAAAGGGAAAGGAATGCCTTTTTCCTAATTCATGTGTAAGAAAGATTTTGGATCTGTTTCAGAAATAAAAAACAGAAAATGCTGAAAGTGCGCAGCATGTTAGGTATATCTGTGGGGAAAGAAAATGTTAATGTTTCAGGTCAATTTAATCAGAACAGGAGGGTGTCAGATGAATAGCTTTAAAGGAAGTACAAAATCAGAAATAGTATTCATGGGAAAAAAAAATCTGTAATAAGTTGTAAGGTTGAAGTATTTAAGAGGCAAGTGGAATCATAGTAGATAAAGGGAGGAAACTTGTGGCAAATAAAGAAATAATTTTCAAGGAAGTCTCAACCAGAGTGGATAGAGCAGAACCAGTAGACATGATATGAAGTAGAAAATGTGAAGTTGTTCATTTTGGAAGGAAGAACAAAAGGACAGATTATTATTTAAATGGAGAAAAATTGCAGAAATCTGCAGCACAAAGTGACTTGGGAGTATTTATGCACGAAACACAGAAAGCTAGCACAGAGGTGCAGCAGCAAATCAGGAAGTCAAATGGAATGTTGGCCTTTATTTCAAGGTGGTTCGAAGGTAAGAGTAGGGAAGTCTTACTGCAAATGTACAAGATGCTGGTGAGACCCCACCTGGAGTACTGTGAGCAGTTCTGGTCTCCTTATCTAAGGAAAGATACCATTTCATTTCAGGCAGTTCAGAGAAGGTTCACTAGGATGATCCCCAGTATGGAGGGATTGACTTAAGAGCAAAAGCTAAACAGCTGGGACTGTGCTTACTGAAGTTTAGAAGAATAAGAGGTGATCCCATTGAAACATACAGGATTCTTAAGGAGCTTGACAGGGTAAATGCTGAGAGGGTGTTTCCCCTCATCGGAGATTTTAGCACTGGAGTGTTTAATCTCAGAATTAAGGGATACCAGTTTAAGACTCGGATGAGGAGGAATTTCATCCCTCAGAGGGTTATGAGTCTTTGGAACTCCTTGCCGCGGAGAGCTGTGGAGGCTGAGTCCTTGTGTCTATTTAAGGCTGAGATGGATAAATTCTTGATCAATAAGGGGAATCAAGGGTTTTGGGGAAGATGCAGGAAAGTGGACCACATGAGGAATATTGAAATAAGCAGGCATGAGGGGCCAAATGGCCTACCTATTTCTTGTGGTCTTATATTTAGATGTCCAGCATGTGTTCAATAAGGCACCGCACCTAAGGCTACTCGATAAGAATGATAGTATTGGAGGTTGTATATTAGCATGGATAGAGGATTTGCCAACATATAGAAGACAAAAATTTGGGTTAAGGGGAGCATTTTCAAGATGGCAAGCTGTAACTACTGGAGTGCCACAGAGATCAGTGCTGGGCCACAATTATTTACGGTATGTATTAATGATTTGGATCAGGGAAATGAATGTATGATAGCCTGGTTTGCTGATGACACAAAAATAAGTGGAACTGATGATAATGACACAAAGAGTTTACAGAGGGATATAGAAAGGTTAAGTAAGTGGGCAAAACTTTGACAGATGGAATATAATGTGGGAAAATGTGCGGTTATGTACTTTGGCAGGAAACGCATTATTTAAGTGGAGAAGAGAGCAGAAGGCTGCAGCACCGGAAGGTTAGGGAAAGATTAGGCAATAGAGGCTGACTGGAGAAGGTTCATAGAATCCCTACATTGTGGGAGCAGGCCATTTGACCCATCGGGTTCACACTGACCCTCCAAACCTATTCCGCTCCCCAATTCCTGTAAGCCTGCATTTCCCATGGCCAATCCACCTAACCTGCATATCTTTGAACTGTGGGAGAAAACCGGAGCACCCAGAAGAAACCCACACAGACATGGGGAGAATGTGTAAACTCCACATAGTCACCTGAGAATGAAATTGAACGTGGGTCCCTGGCACTGTGAAGCAGCTGTGCTAACCACTGAACCACCGTGTTGCCCTGTACACTAAGTTGTTTACTCATTGAAGTTTAGAAGAATGAGAGATAACCTTATTGATACATATAATGTCCTTAGGAAGCTTGAATGGTAGATGCGGGGAGGTTGTTTTTTATGGGAGAACCTAGCTTCAGAGGACATAATCTTAAAGTAAGAAGTCACCCATTTAAATTGTTGATGAGGAATTTCTTGTCACAGAAGGTAGTGAATCCATGGAATTCTTCACTGTATGTAAAGGTTGTGTCATTAATAGAATATTGAAGGCTGAGACAGACAAATCTTTAATCAGTAAAGTAATCAAGGGTTGTGTGGCAAAGACAGGAAAGTGCAGTTGAGGATTATCAGATCAACCTTGATCTCACTGATGTGGAGATGCTAGTGTTGGACTGGGATGGACAAGTTCAAAAATCACATGACACCAAGTTATAGTCCAACCGGTTTATTTGAAAATGCAAGCTTTCGGAGCTCAGCTCCTTCCTCAGGTATAGTGTGATAGAGAGGATATAAGACACAGAATTTATAAGCAGAAAGATAACAACCCTAAAACTGGCTGCCTCTTGTTGAATCTTTAATCAGTTAGGAAGGAAACTATGATTAAAATGCAAAATCTAGATTTTTTTCAAGTCATTGTCCCAAGATAATTAAGTTTTATCAATGTATACCAGAGATGACATCTCAGGTCAGACGATACATTTTAGGTGTGAGGACTTGCTTAGAATCTGTCAGTTTTAAGCGGGGTCAGGTTCTTCTTGAGCAAAACAGAATGTATCTGCAACTACACAAACATCTTGGATGAAATAATTCATATGTCTGTGTATGTGTGAGAGAGAGAGAGAGTTGAGTGTGTGCGCACGCTTGAGAAAGTGTGAGAGTGTGTGTGTGGGAGACTGTGTGTGTGTGTGTGTGTGTGTGTGAGTATCTAGTGTGGTGGAGTCACCTGCAGCGCAACATGAGGCTAAAATCACGATTGAGGCCAACCTCGTAGGTATGGAACTTGGCTACCAGCCTCTGCTCAGCGATTTTGCTTTGTTGAGTATCTCAAAGTCTGCCTTGGAGGACACTTACCCGAAGATTGAAGGCTGAATGTCCTTGACCCCTGAAATGATCCCCCCCTGGGAGGGAACACCCCTGTTCAGTGATCGTTGTGCATTGACCGTTTGTCCATTTTCGTAGCATCTGCATGGTCATGCCAATACACCGTGCCTCTGGGCATCCTTGCTTGTATTGTATGAGATAGACACCGTTGGCCGAGTCACATGAGTATCTGCCATGTACATGGTAGGTGGTGTTCCCACGTGTGATGGTTGTATCCATGTCGATGATCTGACATGTCTTGCAGAGGTTGCCATGGCAGGGTTGTGTGGTGTTGTGGTCAATGTGGTCCTGAAGGCTGGGTAGTTTGCAGCGAACAATGGCCTGTTTAAGCTTCAGCTGTTGTTTAAAGCCAAGAATTCGAGGCCTAGGGAAGATCGTGGTGATCCTAGTTTAAAACATAGATTCTAAGCAAGACCTCACCCCTAAAATGCGTTATCTGACCTGAGATGTCATCTCTTGTATACATTGATAAAACGTTAATTATCTTGGGACAGTGACTTGAAAGGAATCTAGATTTTGCATTTTGATCAATAGTTTCCTTCCTAATTGATTAAAGATTCAACAAGAGGCGGCCAGTTTTAGGGTTGTTACCTTTCTGCTCATAAATTCTGTGTCTTATACCCTCTCTCTCACACTATGCCTGAGGAAGGAGCTGAGCTCAGAAAGCATACATTTTCAAATAAACCCGTTGGACAATAACCTGGCATCATGTGATTTTTGACCATGATCTCATTGAATGGTGGAGCAGGCTTGATGAGCTGTATGGCATACTTTTTGCTGCAATGTCTTAGGGTTTTATGACTAATTTTGTCTCCATGACTAATTTTAAACACCTAAAGCTGGCCAGAGGACTATTTCAACATCCGTCTCCTGTTTCTTAAAATAACAATTTAATATCTTTTGTACATAAACTTAAAAACCTTACAAATGAGAAAGCCCATTCTTGATATATGCATCCAGAATGAGCCTTTGTTAATTGCTGTCCTGCTTTGTTGAGACATGTTTAATATCAACAGTGGCCAAATTACCCCATACTTGACAGCTGTTTGTGTGACAAATATAGCTATATCCTCAAATTTTGGATTATTAAAACCAGGTAGTTAACTTTGAGATTTGAACTGTTTTCAGGAAATGTCATTGAAACTGAAAAGGCAACAACTTCATGCTGAAGAGGAGCAGTTGGAAAAGGATCAAACTGTAAGTATATAACTCCTTGTTGGAATTCTGCATGATATGAACTGCAAGGTGACTGGTAACAGATCATCCAGGATGCATTTGGGTGTAATCCTGTGCTCAAACCAATTCTTTTTCCTGAATGATTGATCTGGCATCTATTTGCACCAATTTCTGTTTCTTTAGATTGCCCCTGATCATGTTTTATTCTGCTTAGCATTGGGCAAACCTTTGTGCATATTTCGGTGGGGAGGTGGGTTGGTATTTTCATTCTTCTACCATCATCACCATTATTGCAAGAGGTGGTTGGAGTGGATATTAAATTAAAATAGGAACCCTGCCCCAACCCAGGAAGAGCAAAAGTGGTCTCCTTGTTTATAGTCTCACCTCTGGAGGTCAGGCTTCTTCTTCACTCTCAGCTGTTGTATTCTGAGCACATCCCCTCCCAGCAACCAATCCTCAAAATGCCAGCTGCACTTCTTTGAATAAAAGAGTTCTGATGAAGAGTCAGTGGACTCGAAACATTCACTCTGCTTTCTTCCCACAGGTGCTGCCAGACCTGCTGAGTTTCGCCAGCAATTTCTGTTTTTGTTGCAGTTCTTTGAACTCTAGCTTCCCTGCCCAGAAATCTGCTGAGGAGAGGACCTAATTTAAATACAAATGCTAATAAGAAGCACCCTTGAAATGTAGCAAGACCTCTGTATTCCTGACTTTTCCAGATCTCCCCACCACAAGCTTGCATTCCCACATCCTCCTCATCTTCCTGCAAATTTTTAAAAATAAAAAGATAAAGTATGTATGTAAAATAAATATCAGTAGCTATGTGGATTTTCAAATGTTAATCATGAATCTTTGCCTTCAGATATGTGTTTCAAATTATTTTAAATTTTTAAATTTTCTGTGCATTTTTTTTTGATCCTCATACAGGAAATCCTTTCACGACCAAGCAAACAAGAAGTGGAACAGTCAAAACGTGAACATTCCACATTGCAGGATTCAATCCGGAAGGCCCGCCAGAACTTGAATAAGCTACAGGACCAACAGGTGGAGCTTCAACTGGAGGTTGACACACTCCGGAAAGAAAGCCAGCAACTCCAGAATAAACTTAGGTATCTTGCTTTTGTTAGGTGGGAGTTGGAAGAAAGAGATGCTTGGACTTCAAAGAACAGAGAATTCTGAATCTTATTTTTTGTTTGGCTAAGCCTAAGTTACGTCAAGTTTTTTGGATGATTTCTTGCTGCAATACCTAGAAAATTTTCTCTCCCTATCTTGACAAACTCACCTCATTAGTTACCCTATGGCATCTCTCACCTCTGATTTCTTGAAACAACTTGCCACTCAGCAGATTTCACCCAATGACCCGCATCACTTCATTGCAAGCTATCTTTTAAAAGAGTGCAGTGCGCCCATATGGGCACTGGCATTTTAAATCTGCCCTACTCATTGATGGGCAACATGGCGGAGAAGGGAAAGTTTAGCATTTTTGCAGCAGGGATGTGGATGTCATGGTGGATGGGATGGTGCAAAGGAAAGCAGTCCTTTTCCTGGAGGATCAGCAGAGGAGACCATGCTGCCAGTCTAGCCTGAGGTTGCTGACTGGGTCACTGCCATCTCCAGGGTACGGAAGAATGACTAGCAATGCTGAAAGAAGGCCAATGGCCTCAGCTCTGCCAGGCAGAACTCTGTTCCACCACACACTCCTCCCTTCCATCTCACACTCAATTTATCTCTGCTACTGTACCCAGCTCCCACCAAGGCTCATGCCCCTTCACCCTCACTGTAGCCTGCAGCACACTTCCTCACTGCTGTTACCCCTCAGCATTCCACACTACTAATCCTGCATAGCCTCTTAATCTTTCAGATCATCTCCCTGCCTTTCCTCCGCATACAAAGGCGAACAGTTGTGTCACTCACTGTCTTTGCACTTATTTCCACCCCTTTTTCATCATTACGGGAGAAGATATCCTATAAAAGGGCAAAGACAATCCATATGGGTGGTGGGACATGGCCAACATCTATGCCCTCACCCCTAGAATCCTCACCCTGATGGGATAACCAAGACTGTTTTTGCGGGGATGCTGAGACATCCATGGCCTGCCAAATGAGTAAGTACTACTTTGCATACCACTGCCACTTTCCCATTAAACCTTCTACCACTCTGTCATTGCATACCATTTGCAAACACTGGCCACATGCCTTCCTCTCGTTTTTCATCTTGCAGGTTCTGCAGGCATTCCAGTAGCATTTCCAGAGAGGTGGCCAGCTGCAAAAGAACCACCTGCTGGGCCTCTGTGGATGGGAGCACCGAGGCCTCAGAGGAAGCATTGGCAAGGCCACTTCCTACACCCCAACACCAGATCAGATACTAACACCCCAGTGGGAATCATAGATATTGAGACAGTGAATTCACAATCTGGTTAGCATCTCTCTTCTCCATCTCCATCACATCTGCCCTGACAAGGAGATGTTCCACTCCAAAGCATCCTGGATGTCTGCCTTTTTCAAACAATGCTCTTTTCCCCTCTCTGTCATCCAAATAGCCCTCCACCACACCTCATCCCTTCCCTGATCCTCAGCTGTTAACCACCATCCATCTCCCCTCCAAACATAATAAAGACAAGGTCCCCCTTGTCCTCACTTTCCACCCCAACAGCCTCTGCATCCAAAGTATCATCCTCAAACACTTCCGCCAAATCGGATTAGACCCCATCATCCAGAACGTCTTCCACTCCCCACCTGTCTCTGCCTTTAACAAGGACCATTACCTTTGCCACTCCTTAGTTCATGCCACCCTCCCCACCAACCACTCCAACCCACCCAGTACCTTCCCCTGTAACTGTAAAAGATGCAACACCTGCCCACACACCACTTCCCTCACCTCCATCCAGGGCCCTAAACAGCCCTTCCAACTGAGACAGAGCTTCACCTGCATCTCCTCCAACCGAGTGCATTACATCTGTTGCTCCAGCGTTATGGAGAGAGTGACTGCCCTTGACATCACAGCTGCATTCAACTATGGGTCTTCTCAATGTCAGTGAGACCCAACGTAGACTGTATGCCGTCTCGCCATCTTCGCCTGGCCTGAAACGGCCAGCCTAACTTCCCAGTCACCACGCATTTCAATTCTCTCCCCCAACCCCCACCCCCACCCCCAATCCTCTTCCGACATGTCTGTCCTCAGCTGCCTCCAGTTTTGGATCAACTCGGAATGCAAATTTGAAGATTATCTTCCGCCTGGGCAACCTACAGCCCAGAGGACTCAATGTTGAATTCTCCAATTTCAAATAACCTTGCCACTCATCCCCTGGCTCCCCTTCCAGCCCCACCTCCTCCCTACCATTCCACCTTCTGACTTTTCCTTCCAGCCACCAACTGGTTTCATCCCTCCCCTCAATCAACCAGGTCATACCTATTGCCAGTGTCTACCTATCACGACCATTCTGCTACCCCACTTCTCCCCTTCCTTTATCTGCAGCCCCACATCCAGTTCTGAAGAAGGGTAATACTTGAAACGTTGACTTGTCCTCTTCTTCAGATGCTGCCTAGCTTGTTGTGATCTTTTAGCCCCTGTTTTTCTACCTTGGATTCCAGCATCTGCAGTTTTTTTTGTCACTTCCTGTATGCTATGTATGACTCCAGCGTTTGTCCCTGATACCCAGTTTTACTGGGCCTCCTTGATGCCAGACTTAGTTGAACGCAGCCGTGATGTCAAGGGCAGTCGCTGTCGCCACACCTCTGGAATTCAGCTGTTTTGTCTGTGTTTGAACAAAAGGTTGTAATGAGGTCAGGAGCTGAGTGGCCCTGGCGGAACCCAAACAGGTATCCCTAAGCAGATCTTTGATGAGCAGGTGCAGCTTGATAGCCCTGTTGATGACACCTTCAAACACTTTACCGATGATCAAGAGTAGACTGTTGGGGCAGTGATTGCCTGTGTTGGATTTATACAGCTTTTTATGTACAGGATGTACCTGTGCAATTTTCAACATTGTTAGGTAGATGCCAATGTTGTAACTGTACTGGAACAGCTTGGCTAGGGAAGCAGCAGTTTCTGCAGCACAAGTGTTCAGTGCTTTTGCTGGAATGTTGTCATCGCCCATAGCGTTTGCATATTGCTATGGCTGAGGACTGCTTAGCATCAAGACAAGCTGCGTGTTTCTATGACAGCACTAATTGGCACAACAAGGCAAGGAAGGGATGCTTTGAGCATATAAATAGGCATTTAAGAGAGTGAGCACTAAAAGATCAAGCCCTGAGATGTAGCTTGATTCTACCTGTGAGCTGGGTGTGTGCCTGTGCTCAAAGTGTCCCCACTGCAGCATTTCAGTGCTAGTTGCTGGTGCGTCCTGCAATACAAGTCTGTACATTTGGAGTGCCTTCAATGAACAGCGCCAGGATGGTGATAATGGGTTGGCAGGTGTCAATATCCATGGAAAATGATGATTGCAGCTGGTGCCCATGGATCGTGTCCTGAGATGATGTTGCCCAGTGTCCAGCATGGATATTGTTCAGAGCAAGTGGCCAGTTGAATCCGCCAGGTAGACGCTGTGATTTCCTGCAACTTTTTCTGACATCTGGCATGTTTGGTGAATTGGATAAAGTGGAGTCTGAATATGCATGAGGTGAGTTGTGATGTAAACAAGGTATTTAACAAGAGTTCATCCTTGCCTCTGCCTATCAACAATCTCATTGCACTGCTTGGGAAAACATGAAAGATGACGCAAGATCATTTCGATATTGTGATGCATTATCGCTTAATTCTGCCACGCATCTCACCATAGTCCATGTCGCTCAGAATATTGATGATTAGGTAAATCTCAACATTTTGTGATATCATATCAAAACAAGCCATAAATGCAGATGAAAAGAACAGATTTGCAGTAATAAAAACCAAACGAACGGCGAATGCTGGAAATCAGAAACAAAAACAGAAATTGTAACATTTCAGGCCCTGTGACCCTTCTTCTGAACTGATGGTACTTAGGAAAAAATTGTTTTTTATGCAGAAGATAGGTTGGGAGAGAGGGTAAGGAGTAACGATCAGTAGTAATAGAGCCCCAAGAGAGAAAACAGTTGGACAGACAACGGAGTCGATAACGATCAACCTAGGAGAATGAATGGCTACTAATGGGCACTATTAGTGGCTAACAATGAGTTGTGTGTAATAGCAGACCATGTGATGTATAGTCAAAGTAACTGTGGGAGTTGGTTGGTTTGCAGTGGATATTGATGGCCAGCCTATCCCCAGAAATGGAAACAAATGTCGAGGAAGGAAAGGGAGGAGTCAGAGATGAACCAGTGAAGGTGGGAGAGGGATTGAAATTGGAAGCAAAATTGATGAACTTCTCCAATTCCAGATGAGAGAGGGAAGCAGTGCCTTTGATATTATCGATATACCGCAGAAAGGGTTGGGGGAATGGAACAAATAATGTTCCGCGTACCCTACAAAGAGAGAGGTATGACTGGGGCCCACACTGGTGCCCATGGCCACCCTCTAATGGGAAGAAGGTGAGAGGAATTCAAAGAGAAGTTGTTCAGGGTCAGGACAAGCTCGGCCAGGCAGAGGAGGGAGATGGTGAACTGGGTCGGTTCAGGCCTTTGTTCCAGGAAGGTGCAGAGAGCCCCGAGACCATCCTGATAGTGGATGGACATGTAAAGGAATTGCAAGCCCAAGGTAAAGAGGAGGCGGCTCGAGGCTGCAAACTGGAAATTCTGAACCTGATGTAAAGTGGCAGAGGAATCATCGATGTAAATGGAAAGGGACCGGACAAGGGGAGAAAAAATTGAGTTGAGGTAGGAGGAGCTGAGTGCTGTGAGGCAGTAGCAGGCAGAAACAATGGGTCTGCCCAAGCAGTCCTGTTTGTGGATTTTGAGAAGGAGGTAAAAGTGAGCTGTGCAGGGTTGGGAGACTGAGATTGGAGGTAGGGGAGGGGGAGATCACTGGATGAAAAGAGATTAGTGACCGTAGTGGACACAATGGCTTGATGTTCCATGGTGGGGTCATGGTCCGGGGGGAGATAAGAGGAGGTGTCTGCGAGCTGGCACTCAGCATCTGCAATGTAAAGGTCAGTCTGCCAAACCACAACAGCACCACCTTTGTCAGCAGGCCTAATTATAAAGTAAGGGATGGACTTGAGATCACAGAGTGCAGTCAGTTCACAGGGAGATAGTTTGGAATGGGTAGGGGTCAGAGAAATTGAGATGACCAATGTCACATTGACAGTTCTCAAGGAACAGGTCAAGGGCAGGTAAAAGGCCAATGCGGAGGGGTCGAGGTGGAGGGAGAGAGTTGGCGGTGGGTGAAGTGATCCGTGGAACGGGTAGAGGACTCATGTCCAAAGAAATGGGCACAGAGGTAAAGGCGATGGAAGAAAAGTTCAACATCATGCCATGTCCGAAATCCATTAAGGTGGGGATGCAGAGGGATAAAACTGAGACCTTTGCTGAATACAGAATGTTCAGCATCGGAGAGCAGAAAGTCATAAGGGGTGGTAAATACACGACAGGAGGTGGGGTCAGAGGGAAGGGGAGGAAGGTTCCAGAGGGCTGTGGGTATCTGAATTGTTGCCTGTTGTTGCAGATTTATAGTCATAATACCTGATCCCATCTCTCAGGAATGGCCTCAAAGCTTTTCAAATAGAGCAAATTAATTTGAACTCAATAGCTGAAGTAATTCTGTAGAAAATGCAGGTGTCATTCTATTCATAATAAATTTCCCCAATATCAATGAGGCGAATGCCAGTTGATCTGATCTTGGTGATTTTGTTTGAAGGGGGTATATTTGCCAAGGCAGCAGGAGAATTGAAATATAAGGCCTGTCAGAAATATGCAAGAAAGGTCTTAGAATAAAATATTTTTTAAAATGCTTTTTGTTTTAAAAACAAAATTAGACTATATTACCAAATGCTCCACAATCACATTTGCTTCAGCTGTATTAAGATGTGGCATCTGTAGCCAAACAGTACTTAATGTAATTTAATTCTAAAAAGAAATACTATTTTGCAGTGAGTTAGAGGTGACAATCAAAAAGAAACAAGAGATGCTGAAGGAAGTGCCTGTAATCAACGAAACCTCTGGTGAGGCAGAAGAGGGTGAACTTCATATTGAGGATTTAAACCTGCACGTTAACCCGGTGAGAGTGAAATTTAAAAGCAAATGTGACCTCTTTTTAGCCCTATTTTTTTTTTAAATTGAACCTTATTAACCCAGAAAGTCCAAGTTTCTTAACTTTTATACACTTACCGTTTTGCCACATATCTCAACAGTTGATCAGACTTGTGCATTTCTCAGTTGTTCAGTAGGTTTCGGATACTGTCTTATTAATGTTGAGAGTAGACATCTTTAAGGGTCAGTGCACTTTTGTTTCCCATTCAATGAAAGATTGTCTGTAATATAACATAAAAAGTGCTCGAAATAGATAGCCAAATCTTAGAAATAAATGGAAATGCTAAGGTTTTGTAGAGACATTCTTCATTAGAATTGGCACTTTTTCAAATTTTCAGTGTTCTCTGTTTTCTTTTAATTCAGTTCATAAGGAATTATTTTTTACACATTTATTGCTTGTTACCAACATCAAACTTTCCTGCTTCATTTGTGACACAGCCAAATGAAGGGCAAAGCTATTACTACCTTTTCACCCAGCCTCAGAAGAGAAATATTCCCTCATTTACCACAGCAGCATTTGCCATTTCTGAAATTATCCGTTCTTCTGGTCTGCCTAAGTAAGATTGCCAATTAAAATGTTGGGTTTGGCCACAAACTGTGACCAAGTAATTATTAGACTGAAACTGTCTGTGCAGTACAGTGGAAAGATAGAAGCCATATTGAACCCCTCTATTCCTAGATGATCGAAATAGACAGTTTTGAGGAAGTAGACTTCTGTACTGTATCCATGCAAATGAATAAAATTACCTCGGGTTTGCTTATTTCCCTGAATTAAATCTGTTGTATAAAGCTTTGTTGCTGAGAGATCATAATACACCTGTGCATTTCTTACTCAGCATATTTTATAATATCTAAAAGTTTAATTTTAATGTTTCAGACAAGCATTCCAACAGCTTGTTCATTTAATAGTCTGTTGTTATTTGCCACAAAGTCCAATGATAAATTGTTTCATTTTGTTTCAACGTCTTCAGGACCCCTATCGCGGCAGGTCCCCAATTCCCAGAACTGAAGATGAGGAAGTCAGCATGGATAAGTAAGTGGGGAATATGCTGTACTTTCAGACCACTTTGTTTCCTGTCATGTCATGGAATCACATAATTGTTACAGTACAGAAGGAGACTGTTCAGCCCATCATCTCAGCACTGGCTATTCTACTTTTAATGTTAAGAAGTCAAAAAACAATAAAGTTATTGTGTGTGTTATTAGCAGCAATTTTTATAATGTCAACCAATGTGACCAATCCACATTCAACTCATTGGAAGGTCACTTGTTGACAACTGCTGTATTTTGCATTGACTGTTGCCACAGCATTTGAAATCCATGAAAATTGGGATTAGAACATTGGTGAAGGCATAGAGTTTGCCTCCTCTCTACTGATTGTGTGCTTTTTGCAGTTGGAGAGTGCCACGTCCACAATCACTAGTCTCTTGTCAGTGTAAAAATGAAGTAACAAATATAATCCCAAGGGTATTTATTTAAATAGTGTTTGTATCCCCATTTAAAGCAATAGGGAATGTATTTAAAGACAGATTGGAGCAACTTTGAATGTCTTGTGCAATAGCTTATACCAGAATGTGGTTATAATTTGGCCAGTTGTTGAGTAAATCTCACTTTATTCCATCCTACACTAGCAAAGTACTTTTGTGAAAATCCCCCTTTTACTTCACCAATGTGTTTTATGATCTTGGAGTAAAAGATACCGTAGAAAATGGTGACCGCCATAACATGGAAGAATTTAACATTCAGTTTGAGAGTTGGAATATTGGGTCAGAAACAACTATACTAAACTTAAATAAGAGTAGTTACAAAGGATGAGAGCAGAATCAGCTGGAGTGGACTGAGGAAGGAGTTGAGCAGCAAAGATGGTTGAAGAGCAATGGCTGATGTTTCTGGAAATAGTTAATGACTCACAAGAAGGATACATGCTGCTGAGAATATAGGATTCTAGGAAGGGGATAGGCCATCCAGGGAAGTAAGATAGTATCAAATTGAAAGAAGAAAAACATACAATGTAGCAAAGATTAGTGGTAGGTAAATCGGAGGATTAGGAAAGTTTTAAAAATCAGCATAAAGACGACCGAAAAAAATAATAAAAAGGGAGAAAGTAAACATTGCGGGTAAACTTGCAAGTAATATCAAGACGGACAACAAGAGCTCCTTTAAATATATAAACAAAAGTGAAAGGCCAAAGTGAGCATAAACCACTTATTGAGTAGGTTTTGTTCGTGTTCATTGGAGTTCAGAAGAATGAAAGGCAACCTTATTGAAACATATAAGATTTTTAGTCAGCTTGACAGGATAGATGTTGAGAAGTTGTTTCTGTTTGTTGGAGCGACTAGGACCAGAAAGCATAATCTCAAAGTGAGGGGTTGTCCAGTTGGGACAGAGGTGAAGAGGAATTTCTTACATAAGGATAGTGGATATGTGGATTTCTTTCCTAGAGGGCTTTAGAAGGTGGATCTTTTAATATATTCAAGGCTAAGATAGATTTTCAAACAGTAAGGGAATTGAGAAATAGCGAGAATGTGAAAACCGAGTATATGGGAAAAGAGCGGGAAAGTGAAGTTAAGAATTTTTGGATCAGTCATGATCTCATTGAATGGCAGGCCAGACTCGATAGGCTAAATGACCTACTTTTGTGCCTATGTCTTATGGTTTTGTTATGGTCTTAGATGTTGGTGAAGAGGCAAGTCTCACAAGAAGGATTTGACAGTGAAAATGAGGTAACTCAAGAAGTTGTAATGACACACAGAGTTAGAGCTTTAGAAGTCTATAAGTCGTAAGAATTGAAGAGTTTCAAAATTATTTTAGCATGCAGTGGTTCAGTCAAATGTCACGTAATGAGCTTTAGTTTCAAAACTGGAAGGAGAAAGAATAACTTGTGAATTTAATGAAGATTCTAACTGACTTCTGTGACTGGTTAATCTACTTTCCTCAGTGTAAGGTACTATATCTCTGCTGAAGGACTATCCATCAATAAAGCCAAAGAGTTCCTAATGAGACAGACCCGCTCACTTCGGAAACGGCAGACAGCACTTAAGTCAGCTAAGCAGCAGTGGAGGCACAACATCAGAAAAGCACAGGAAGATGTGCAAGATCCAGACAGCAGTCAAATCCTGCAGGATGTCTACAAAAACCTGGAACAGGTGAGTGGATTAGAACTGAACGAAAGGGATGCCCAATGATAGCAGAAAATCCACACTCTCGTTAACAGTGTGTGCATATTTTCAACGCTCTGGGTCTTCTGTGAGATGCATTTAAATAGATTCTGTGAAGGAACAATAGATCTATGATGTGTTTTAAATACATAGATATTAACCAACAAAAAAGTTGAAATGCTGCCTCCAAACAATTAAAGGGATCAAAGAAAACAGATTAGGAGAGATTTTATATTTAATTTTCTTTCTTCTCTAGTCTATGATTTCACCAGTTTTGGTGATCATTTAGTACCCTGGTCAAGTGATCTATTTCACTTGTAAACCCATTGAGTTTTATCAGGCAGCTTGACTGCTTAATGCAATGCCCTGATTGCATACTAATGTTCACTGACTTGAGAGTTTAGTTTGAAAGCGGACCTTCTGAGGTTTATGGCTGAATACCACATTCAAGTGTATGAACTTACTCATTCACCGAGGAATAAATTAGCTACATGAAAACAGTAGCTTAGTGAAACCTAAAGGATTTTTTTTGTGATTGTTGTTTCCTTAATATGATGGCCAGTAGTGCAGATGCAAGTGCAGCTTTGAATATTAGAAGCAAAAATAATTTTTTCAGTATAATCAATATAACTGGGGAGCACGGTGGTTCAGTGGTTAACACTCCTGCCTCACAGCACTAGGGACCCAGGGTTCGATTCCAGCCTTGTGTGACTGTGTGGAGTTTGCACATTCTCGCTGTGTCTGTGTGGGTTTCCTTTGGGTGCTCCCACAGTGCAAAGATGTGCAGGTTAGGTGGATTGGCTATGGTAAATTGTCCACATTGTACAGGGATGTGCAGGCTAAATGGATTAGCCACGGGAAATGCAGAGTTACAGTAATAAGGTAGGGGGGTGGGTCTGGGTGAGATGCTGTTCAGAGGGTCGGTGTGGACTCAATGAGCCGAATGGCCTGCTTCCACACCATAAGGATTCTGTGATTCTATGAATAAGTTTGGGTTCTTGGCTCATTGCTCATGTTCTTCTGTATTGCTTTAGGAAGCCCAGCATCTGGATGAGATGAAATTAACAATGAGGCAGGGCCAGCTGTTACTGCAAAAAAAGGAAGAAAAACTTAATCAGCTGGAATCATCTCTTGCTGAAGGGGTGGGTATCCTTTGAACACAACTCACTTGGGAGAGTCATATCCTACCTCTGCAATGCCACAGGCTCATCTGGATCAATCCTTAGGTGGAAAATGTTAGGTCCTGGCAGAGGGTTTCTAAGCTTCCTCTAATGGAACCAGCAGCATACAGAAGTTGTTCTTTGCTTGGGAAAAGCTTGGGAAAATTGAGTGGCAAGATTGATTTCTGAATCAGAATCACCCATACTTACATGTCACCTGGACTTCCTTCTGCTAGGAATAAGAATTTGAAAACATTGCTCTTCTAATTTCTTCTCCTGTTTTCATTACTTGCAGTGGTATTTTACTACCTTACACAAATAGACATAGCATACACAAGCCTCTATGGTGAATAAGTTTGATGGTACGTTATTACTTTCAGCTGAGTTCAGACCTGTCTCCACCTGTTGTCCAAATTTATGCTTCCCAAAATGGATGGACAAACTAGTTGGTTAGCCCTTTCTAATCCAGTGGGGTTGCCCTACCAGAAATCTGCTAACTGAGCGCACACAAGGGAAATTGTATTTTTAAAATGTTTACCTGCTGTAGATTGAGTGAATTTAAAGACTTTAATCTATTAGATTTCAGATGAAGATGCACCAAAAGACATAGGAGACAAAAAAGCTGTGACCTTTGACCTTACAGACTCCGATGACATTAGCAGCATTGCCAGCATCAACTCACCTCAGCAGAAAAGTGAGCTCAAAAACAAACATCTTGTATGTCTGTAGTACGACCTACTATTTTAATTTTACAGCCATCTTACCCTTTCGTTCTTTCTTTATTGACTGTTTAATGTTCCTCTGCCTTCTATGAATGCACAAAGCCTGCTTTACCAGTGGACCGCTAGAAGTGGCCAGTAGCCACTGGAGAATACAATGAGAACATGTTAAAAATACTCAGCAGATCATGTAGGATCTTTGGAAAGAAAAAATGGTCAATGTTTCAGGGCAATAACCACTCATCAGAACTGAATAGAGATAGAAATGTAATAGGTTTTAAGCCAGCAGTAGGTTTTGAAATATTGGGATATTTAACTCTCAGTTTCAAAAGTTGAGCATTCCTTACCTCTCTATCTCAATAAATGAAGACAGGAGAGGTGGGTCAAGATTTGTAGCAGTCTGAATCAAGTGGAAAGCAAGTAAGGCTGTAGTCTAGCATTAGATGGATGCATTGTTCCTGAATAAACCTCCACAATAAAACCTCAACTTTCTGATTGCTTGTATTTTAACAACGTTTCAGACGGCTTATGCTGCCAAGCTGAAAATCCAGGCTCAAATACCATAAATACTACTTACCAAATGATTTAACTGAGAGAACATAGCAATTGAGCCTGTTTTTGGCCTCACCTAAGGTCCAATGGGAAAGTAGAGTGTTTTTTTCAACAAAATTAATGGTGCTGTTGTTGTGCAGTGATAGTGTCTCTACCTCTGGATTAGGAGCCCCAGTTTCAAGTCCCACCTGCTCGAAAGGTGGGTCACTATATCTCCAAGCGGGTTGATTCAAAAAAGAGTTCTAAGAATTTTAATTCTCATTACTTGAATGTTTTGAATTATCTTTTGTTCTTTTCACAGCAGATTTAAAGACCGAGTTGTCCCTTGCTCAACGTGCCAACATACAGTATCTCAGTGATTCCGTTCAAAAAATTACCAATGATCTTAACAGTGTTCTCTGTGTTCTTGGATCACTGGGGATACAACAGTCACCGCTTTTTTCCACTGCACAGACTCTCAGTGTCCCACCTCCCAGCAACAGTGTGCCTTTGTCTGTGTATACTTCCTTGTCAAGGACCCAGAACAGTGGGTCTTTGCTTTCCTCCAACACTGTTCCCTTGCCTTCGCAATGGATTTGGAACAGAGGAACAAATGCCACCACCCATCTTCCCACATCTCAATCTGTAGATGATGCACTAAGTGAGAAGTGGCACAAGTACTTCCCAGGTCAGATATTAATGTTATTTAATCACTAAAGCTTATTGCAAAATACCTTTAAACTGTTTCAACAAAATATTTCTTACTCAAACTGTATGTGACATTTATTCCTGTATTTCTGTTATATTTTATCTGTCATGAGGTTGGGAGGTTTGAACAAATGTACAGGTCAGCTATTGCAATCTAAGATACTCTGTACTGATAGTACATTTGGATCCAGTTTATTCTTTTTAATTTTTATTTGGGGAGAGGGTCTGACTGGTCTTCTCTGCAACATGGGGATCTGCACTTCTACAATTGATTTTTAACGGCAGCTTAACAGACAACTTTTATGCAGTGTGTAATCAAATTCAAATTGCAGACGTGAATGAGTTTCAAACCTTAGTTTTCACTTTCGGTGATTTGCTCTCAAGGTTAGACAAAGCTCAAACTGACAGAAAAGCACATTTTTATAATACGCAAACATTTCATGCAATCAGAATTTGACGATTTTAAATGCACACAGTTAGAATTTGTTGTCATAATTTATTTATAAATGTGTTTCTAATTTCCATTAGAAAAGCTACTTGGTAGGCAATCTACCCATTTGTTGACAATACATGCTTGCATAGTGAGCATAAGTAGAAAATAGCGTCAAAATGCTTTCTTTAACATTATGGAAGACTTTTTAGATGGCTGCCCTATGCTGAAAATCATACCAAGTGCAGAGAACAGAGAAGCAATAAAATGTGGAGTAATCAAGACCGGTTCTTGAGGTTTCCAAATGATGTTTTAGAAAAGTAAAAAAGGAGTGGTTGTTGCACCTAACTGGTGAGCCAATAACAAGGAGGCATAGAATCAGAGTTGTCAATAGAAGGCAAGATTAAATTTAGAACATTTTTCACATAGCCTAAATAGGATATTAAATACCTTTATCATAAATGGTGATTAAGGCAGAGGCAGATCTTCTGTGCAAGCCAGCACGTATCTGATGATAATTAATGGACAGCCCATGATTTTCTATCCATGAGTATCACTGGACAGAAAAGGCTTTCAAAATCCGATCAATTCTTCCGAATTTACCTTGTCTACACTCTCACATTCGTGTTTTTAGTTTTGACAGTGTTCTGAGCTTATGACCATTTGCTCCTTAGTTGTTTCCCACGAAAAAAATCAAACGACCACAATGGCAGGTGAGCTGTCCATCTTCTTGGGCAGTGAATGCTCTTTGAAATAGGAAAACTGAATAAAGAGAGAGAGCAGAAAGCGTTAACTTTAGTGTTGAATGGTGAATTCTCGGATCAGTTATACCATTTAATTCATAAACTATGGAAGGAAATCATTGGATTTGAGGTCATTTGATTTTCGTGTTGATTATTTTTGTTTTTAATCTGATCATTTTTTCTTGTAACCAGGAGGAATGCCAGCATTAAGAAGTTCTGCACCCCTTGAGAGCCGTTTTGGTTATGTTTCTGCAAGGTAAAACTTCATTTGAGGGTAATTTCTTTTGCTTTCTGGTTATTTACCCTTTACCCATTACATTAAAATTGGGTAACATTTTACTATGCATGTTAATGGTTTAGAACCGGGTGCTTCTTGCAACTTTCATTTTATTTAGTCCACTTTTGCCCATGAGGGTTGTGCTGTCCAACCTCTAGAACTCTCTAGCAGTCTTCACTATGATGATCCATGCTTGAGTTTGTTTCTCCCTGATACTGAAACACTCAGCTGAGCTAACATCCCATTCATCAATAAATAACAACTCATAGAGCTGTGATTAGCAGATTATGGTGCTTAGCAATCCAAGATGCTTAAAAGCAGCACATTAATTGTGACTGTCCAGTGTTTGAAACCATGTGAAATATTGCTTAACGAAAATGAAACAACAAACCCCCTACCAAAAGAATTTAATGAACGAAGGTCATATAGCATTTTGAGTTTGTTGAAATCTTCCAACACCTTATAGGTGCTGTACATCATTAGGTATATTTTTTCAAAAATGATGTTTCTAAATGAGCCCAGACACGTCTCTGTATAATTTGTACACTCAGATGAGCCAGCAACGCATGAGGTCACAATGCCATCATGGTGTTCCAATCTAACATTAGTCATCTTCTGTTCATCCAAAAGCAACCAACGCCTTCTGATGTTATCACCTGATGGAAAGAGGGAAAGACATTTTTTGTGAACACTGCCTGTATGTATGAGAAAGCCATCAACCAAATATGTATCACTATCATATAATCCCTTTCCTGTAAAATTATTTGAATAACCTCTGTTGTATGATTGCTGAGGAAGCAAATACAATGTTGCGGACCCTTATACCATGAAAAGACCTAATTAAATAGAAACAGGAGCAGGCTGTTCAGCTCCTCGAGCCTACTCCACCATTCAATAGAATCATGGCTGATCCGATATTCCTCGTCCTTTTTTTTTGCCCTTTCCCTATAACTCTTGGATTCCCCTACTGATCAAGAATCTATTCATATGGCAACCTTAAATATACACACAAGGACTCTGTCCTACAGCTCTCTGTGACAAGGAGTTCTAGAGACTATCAATCCTCTGAGAGAAATTCCTCCTCATCTCAGTCTCAAATTGGTATCTCGTAATTCGGAGACTACGCCTTCTGGTCCTAAACTCTCCCATGACGGGAAACATTCTGTCATCATTGACCTTGTCAAGCCCCTTAAGAATCCTATGTTCTCAGAGCCAAGTTGATGTGTGAGCAGTAACCAGCAGTATTAGACAGCACAAGTATGCGGATTTAATTGGTTTTCCAATTGCTAAACAACTTCTTCATAAAAATGAACAAAAAAATTTAGTTTGTTTTCTATGTATGCAAAGTTTCTTTTAGATTTTCTTTCCCGTTTATTGTGAGTTTTCAAGGCTGTTACCAACAAAAGTCCAGATGAGCAAGATTAGCTCTAGGGGACAGCAATTTTGGACTTCACAGAACCTGGACACACACTTCAGCTTGTTGGCTGCTACTCAGCAGATATTCAGGCTCAAAAAAAATTCAGCCATGGCCTGTTGGAAAAATGTATAGCACCGTGATGATGCAGTTTAGCTTTGTATTGTTTTCCGTGCTGAAATCTCAAGATTGATTATCATCTGAATGTATTCTTATTCTTTTTAAACTTATCTTGGTACCAGCATGTTACTTGTGACTCTATTCATGAATTTATGAAGTGTGCCACATTGCTTGACAGTCCTGTGCAATTCTTATGCAAACAAGTATTTTCTCTTGTCTTTTTATCTGGCTTTGATCATCCTTAATGCAAAATAGACTATTTGCATACGTTCTTGTTTACATACGTGTTTTCTGAAAATATGTTCATAAACAGACCTGTGTCTCAGTGAGCTTCCAGTTCCTATTTTATCATGCTATTCGTGATTCCTACTCTCTGTTGTTAGTTACTTCCCACTTTCAATTACGTATTATGTGGCTCAAATTGGCGGCATTGTTCGGAAATAAAGGTGAAATCCTTTAGAATCTTGAGACTGTTTCATCTGTATTAAACAATGTGTGACTAAGTTTTCTTTTATATGTAACATGTTTTTGCAGTCTTTATCTTTTCGCACCAGCATCTGCTGAAGTATTCCCTCTGTGTCTTCACCCAGCTGGGATCCCTGTAAAAATCCACAGTGTCTCTCAACACAAGATGAAATATTTGAAGCATATGTGTTGACTAAGTGATCTATTCTGATCCATAAAAATATTTTTCTCTGAATTTACTTAAGGAGTAACTATTATTATTAGAAACTCTTGAGGAAATACACCAGATCTACCAATGTATGGAAAGAGAAACATCAAGTTAATTTAAGTACCGTCCCATGATGAGAATTTCCTGGAGCAAATAGTTCTAGCCCTTAACATAGCAGGTGATATAAGTGCTGTGGGTACAAGGGCAGATCAGAGGCTGGGAATTCTGTGGTGAGTTACTCACTACCTCACCACCCAAACCCTGACAACAGCAAAGAAGAAGTCAGGAATGTGACAAAATATTCTTCACTTCTCTGGATGGGTGCAGCTGTAGCAACACTCAAGAAGTTTGACACCATCCAGTTCAAAGCAGACAGCTTGATTGGCACCCCATCAAACTTCTTCAACATTCACTCCCTCAACCACCACCAAACTGTAACAGGAGTGTGTACCATCTACAAGATGCACTGCAACAACTCAACAAAGCCCTTTAGACAGCACCTTTCAAATTCAAGACCTCTGCTACCCAGAAGGACAAGGTGCATGAGAGTCCCACTACCTGCAAGTTCCCTTCCAAGCCACACACCATCCAGATATGGAACTATATCGCTGTTCCTTCACTGTCACTTGGTCAAAAGCATGGAATTTCCTTCCTAATAGCAGAGTGAACATACTTACACCACACAGACTGCAACTGTTCAAAAAGGCAACATATCATCACCTTCTTAAAGTCAATTAGGGAGGGCATCAAGTTTAGGCCTAGCAAATGACACCCCTGTCCCCTGTCCAGTCCTGTGAATGAACTTTTAAAAAAAGACAAGAATGGTCATGTTTGATTCGTGGCTTTGTTGATATAACTCTGTAGGACAGCTGAAAGGTTTCTGTACCTGGTCTCGGTGTCCCTGAGTTGGGAACAAGAAGTTGTTTCGGGTCTCCATTTGAGCTTTTTATTGAACCAAAACAGCAAAGAGAGAGTTACTACAAGATACACACTGACATACGGAGTGAAAACTCCGCACACACAAGCCCACTTATGATTGAGAGTAATTTGTATGTGTACGTTTCTAATTGAGTTTGGATTGTAATGATTCCTTCATTTAGTTTATTGCCTGCAAGGGTTCATTCATTTGTTGGGATAAAGTGGTGAGATCAAATACAATACTTCTTTACACGCTGCTCAATTGTACTTTTTTAGAAAGCAACAACTGAAAACCACATTCCAGTTGACTCTATGGGGATCTCACCAGGTCAGTTATGTTCAAATTACTCCCCCCTCCACCCCCCCAAAAAAAAAAACCAGAGTGACAATTTGGACAAGCTACTTGGAAATGACCAAGACTTTATAAAGAGTCAACACCTTAAGTAAAGAACAGAATAGAAAGAGTAAAAGGGAAATAAATACATCCTTATGGTGTTTTTTCAAAATCTAATTCTACCAATTTGATAGTAGAGACTTCATTAGTTGCTTTCTATTTAATAAGCTAAATATGTCAGATGTGACAACAATAAGAATTGTTATCAATTAACTTGAGACTATTGCTTAACCTCTGCTGTGCAGTCCTTTTGCATTTGGCTATTTCTCTGTCAAGTGCTTATTCCAAATAGAGCAGAGCACATTCACAAAATCATTTTAAAGTTAGAACAGTAAGATTCTGGGTAAATTGAAATGATAGTAAAATAATCTGAAATTAAATAAGTATGAATATGAGAGCAATGGTGAATAGCTCTATCGACCTAATGAAATGTCAAAGAATAAAAATGGTAGAAGGGTGAGTCATCAACCTGTGCTAAGGTGTTGTTTTCTTGGTCTAATCACTTGGTACTGTTTAATAAAGGAGATAAATTTGTACAAATTATATTTTTATGGTTAATCTCCATTCTAAGTTACTGTACTGCTGACATTTTGTTTTTTAAATGTTACTTCCTGCAGTGACCAAGTAAAAATGTTACACCAATCACATTCCAAGATTACACAAGGGGACAGAAACTCTATTCAAGGGATGATTGATGCCAATAAAAAATGGCTGGAAAGCTTCAAAAAGGACCCAAAAGTGTATCCTTTTAAAAATTCTAAAACCATATTTAGCACTGTTTAGTACAGAGATTCAAGAACCATTCTGTCTCTTTTGGTTTAAATATGTGAATCTTTTAAAAGAACAAGGCATCAATCTGCTTCAACCAGAAACAATGTTTGGAAAGTAAGAATGACTTAACACTGATAATGCAGCTCAAAATGCTGGTCTTTATTTGTGCCAATTCTAGGTTACTTATGGTGCTGTTAAGCTAAAGAGCAGAGTTTTTAAAACCAATTTAAAATATTACAGCAGTAGCGGGGGTGTAGCAGCTGTTGTGGTATCAGAAGAGGGAAAGAAACACGCCTGCATCTGTTGCTGAGTTAATCCATGGCTCATAGAAATGGAAGATGTCAAAGAATATACCCAGAGGATTGGGGTATGACAACAGAGCTGGAATTGCAAAGACAGTAACATCTTTAAATCTATGTTTTAAACAATGATAAATTTTCCTTTGTGAAAAGTAGCTGAACTATGAGTAAATTGTTGCAGAGATAGGTTTCATTTAGATTGGTGTTAAAAGCAGCGTAGCTCTCCTAACTTCGCTGTATCGCCACAAAATTAGTTAAAAGAAATTCATGTTTTTTCCCCTAGATAATTGCTTATTCCAATTGTTAATGGTCATTGTATCTGAGGCCTTAATTTGAATGTAATTCTTTTTTACCTTTTTAGCTTAATAGGTACAAAATTTCTCTTCAATCGGTGCCATTTGATTATTCATGTGTGTAACTTTGACTTGCAAAGTTTCAGAGAACTCAGTGGATTGGTCAAATGAAGGAGAGACTGAGATCCTTTCTCTCAGAGCTAAGGTTAAGAGTGTATCTGGTAGATTCATAGATTCATACAGTGCAGAAAATGCCCTTCTGCCCATCGAGTCTGCACCGACATAACTGATACTAAAAATGCACTAAACCTAATTTGCTGCATGGGCCCAATATCCTTGAATGTTATGATATTTGAAGTACTCATCCAAATATCTTTTAAAGGTTGAAAGGTTTTCAGCCTCCACTACCTTCCCAGGCAGTGCATTCCAAATTCCCAGCACCCGCTCAGTGAAAATGTTTTTTTCCCGTATCCCCTCAGAATCTCCTGCCCATTACCCTAAAACAGTGCCTTCTCGTGATTGAGCCCCTCAATCAAGGGGAACAGCTGTTCTCTATTCACCCTATCCAAACCCCTTATAATTTTATACACCTCAGTCATGTCCCCTCTGTGCTCTATAGCAAACAATTTTCAAGTCTCACCTTATAGCTCAATATCTCCATCCCAGGCAACATCCTGGTGAACCTCCTGTGTACCCCTTCTAGTGCTAAACATCCTTCCTCTAGTGAGGTGACCAAAATTGCACACAGTACTCCAGATGCAGCCTAACCAACACTCTGCACAACTCCAACATTACCTCCTTGCTCTTTTCCTCTATGCCACGACTGATAAAAGCAACTGTCCCATATGATACCTTAACAATTCTATTCACATGCTCTGCCGACTTCAAGGATCTGTGAATAATTACCCCAAGATCCCTCTGTTCCTCTAACAGTGTCCTGCCGTTCATTAAGTACTCCTTCATCTTGTTTCTTCTTCCAAAGTGCATCACTTCGCACTTTAAATACCTGCCACTGGTCTGCCTATTTGATCAACCCATTTATATCTTCCTGTAACCCACAACCATCTTCTTCACCACCAATCTTGGTGTTATCTGCAAATTTGCTTTACGTAACCATATATATCATTTATGTACGTAACAAACAGTAAGGGCCCCAGTACTGATCCTTGTGGTACACCTTTGGACACCGGCCTCCAGTCACTCAAATAGCCTTCCACCACTATCCTTTGTGTTCTATTACTAAAGCAGCTTCTGATCTATTTCGCCAAGCTTCCCTCAATTCCATGTGCTTTAACCTTCTCAATCACTCTCCATTTGTATGTGTTCCACTTTCCCCAAAAAAGTGATCCAGGCATCTAAAACCTCCCTCTTGCACCAGCTCTTAAGCCACACATATACATCTGTACTATTTTCCTATTTCTAAACTAAATCTTCTAGTACATAGAGGTGTCCAAAATTGTAGAGAGTAAATAGAAAATAAATTATTTCCACAAGTTGACCTTCACAACCTGAGGAGAATAAATTTAAGGTTATCAAGAACATAGAGCATAGAATAGTACAACACAGTACAGGCCCTTCGGCCAACAATGTTGTGCCGATCTATTATCCTACTAAGATCAAACTATCTTGCATACCCTACGTTATACTATCATCCATGTTCTTATCCAAGTTGCTTACTTGTCTCTAATGTATCTGACTCTACTATCACTGCCGGCAGCGCATTCCACGCGCCCACCACTCTCTTTGTGAAGAACCTACCTCTGACATCTCCCCTATACCTTCCTCCAATCACCTTAAAATTATGTCCCCTCGTAATAGTCATTTCCGCCCTGGGAAAAAGTCTCTGGCAATCCACTCTATCTATGTCTCTCATCATCTTGTACACCTCTATCAAGTCACCTCTCATCCTTCTTCGCTGCAATGAAAAAAGCCCTACCTCCCTCAACCTTTACTCATAAGACCTGCCCTCCAGTCCAGGCAGCATCCTGGTAAATCTCCTCTGTACCCTCTAAAGCTTCCACATCCTTCCTATAATGAGGCGACCAGAACTGAACAAAATTTTCCAAGTGTGGTCTAACCAGAGTTTTATAGAGCTGCAACATAACTTCGCAGCTCTTAAACTCAATTCCCCTGCCAATGAAAGCCAACACACCATACGCTTTCTTCACAACCCAATCAACTGAGGTAGCAACTTTGAGGGATCTGTGGATGTGGACCCCAAGATCCCTCTGTTCCTCCACACTGCCAAGAATCCTGCCATTAACCCTGTATTCTGCATTCAAATTTGACCTTCCGAAATGAATCACTTCACACTTTTCTAGGTTGGATTCCATCTGCCACTTCTTTGCCCAGCTCTGCATCCTGTCAATGTCCCGTTGCAAACTACAAAACACCTCCACACTGTCCACAACTCCACCAACCTTCGTGTCATCGGCAAATTTACTAACCCACCCTTCCACTTCCTCATCCAAGTCATTTATAAAGATCACAAAGAGCAGAGATCCCAGAACAGATCCCTGCGGAACACCACTGGTTACCGAGCTCCAGGCTGAATACTTTCCATCTACTACCACCCTCTGTCTTCTATTGAACAGCCAGTTTTGTATCCAGACAGCCAAATTTCTCTGAATCCCATGCCTCCTTACTTTCTGAATGAGCCTACCATGGGGAACCTTTTCAAATGCCTTGCTAAAATCCATATACACCACATCCACTGCTCTGCCTTCATCACTGTCTTTTGTCACATCCTCAAAGAATTCAGTAAGGCTTGAGAGGCATGACCTGCCCCTCACAAAGCCATGCTGACTATTTCTAATCAAACTGTGCTTTTCCAAATAATCATGTTTACTATCTTTCAGAATCCTCTCCAATAATTTGCCCACCACAGAAGTAAGACTGACCTGTAATTCTCAGGATTATCCCTATTCCCTTTCTTAAACAAGGGAATAACATTTGCCACCCTCCAATCATCTGGTACTACTCCAGTGGACAGTGAGGACGCAAAGATCATTGCCAAAGGGGCAACAATCTCTTCCCTCGCTTCCCATAGTAACCTTGGGTATATCCCATCTGGCCCAGGGGATTATCTATCCTCGTGTTTTTCAAAATTTATAGCACATCCTCCTTCCTAACATCAACCTGTTCGAGCATATCTGCCTGTTTCATGCTGTCCTCACAAATATGAAGGTCCCTCTCACTGGTGAATACTGAAGCAAAGTATTCATTAAGGACCCCCCCTGCCTCCTGTGACTCCGCACACAAGTTCCCTCCACTAGCCCTGACTGGCCCTACCCTCACTCTGGGTATCCTGTTGTTCCTCACATAAGCATAGATCGCCTTGGGGTTTTCCTTGATCCTACCCACCAAGGCTTTTTCATACCCCCTTCTAGCTCTCCTAAGTCCATTCTTCAGTTCCTTCCTGGTTACATGGTAGCCCTCTAGAGCCCCGTCTGATCCCTGCTTCCTCAACCTTAAGTAAGCTTCGTTCTTCCTCTTGACTAGCTGTTCCACATGTCAAACACAAACTATCATTTCTCAGCGCACATAGGTGACAGATCTTGATGGAGATGTAGTATCAGAAGCAATGTTGTATATTGAGAAAAGTCTGAGAGTTTCCTGGCCCCCTCGATCCCTGGCAGAAGGCAAATGTAGACTGTGCAGCCTCATGTGAGGCTATTAATTAACTAATCAAGGGCTACAAATTTGTTGCTGAAGCCATGCTTAGCAGCATAATAAACTTAATTCTGATGCAGATTAGACTCAACGTGGAGGGAAATAATGCTGGGCGTGAGAGAATTATTGTGCCAAGTCCACTCTAATAAAGAGCTTGCAGCAATATGAGCTTGTTTGAAGCCCAAGCATCCTAATTAGTTGTTTGACCTGGTAGATTTTTGTTTTGATTGTAGGAAGAGCTTTTTATTAATAGTATTCACCTCATTCATCTGACCTCCTTTGCTAAGAGTAAAAGGCAAGTTTGCAGGCAGGGCCTATGTTGGAGAGTGTTATAGAATGTGAGAGAAACCGGTGGTTGCTTTCAAAGGATTCTGAGAATTACAATCACCAGAGAGAAAACTGACGGAGCCGTTACTTCTGTAACGAAGGTGCTACTATAATTGGAGATTTTCAAAAAGTAGCTGGAATCAACACTAATTTTAAATCAAAGATTTTATTTGGAGAATTGCTATGATGTCATACAATTATCTGAGGCTTCGTACTGTTTCATTTTCCACATCCTTCATGAGCAAAGTGTCAACAGTGGCCAAGTGACTGTAAGAAGTCTCTGCTCCAGGGAGCTATAAATGCTGTTTTGTATGAATCACTAGGAACTGTGCATTGGTACCCATTAATGAGCTGCTGTGATTTATCTGCTCTCTAACTTTTAGGTACCATCTGCTGCAGTGGGTATGAATCATTCTGTGAAGAAAAGGACACAAGTTTTAATTATTTCGGAATGCACTTTCAAATTCATCTTCTGATCTTGTAGAATTGCATTGGACACAAATACCTCACCTCCACTTGACGCCTGTTCAAAGCAATCTGTTCAAATCCAAGGAGTCAATGGCATGTCTGATCTCATAGACATGAAACTTTGCTGCACTACTTTTTAAACTTGCATTTAGTCCTATCACTGTGCTACCTAGTTAAAAACATTCAGCCTGTTTTTTTTTGAGTGTTTTGAGTTAAACTGCACTGATGGCATCATCAGTAGAAATGGCTGGAAGGAGTCAGTGAGGCTAATAATATAAGAACTAGGAGCAGGAATGGGGAATTCAGCCCCTCGAGCCTGCTCCACCATTTGATACGATCGCAGCTGATCTCACCTAAGCTTTAACTCCACTTTCTTGCCCACTTTCCTTAGCTCTTTAACCCATTATTAATTAATTGTCTTTTGTTTCCTCCTTGGATTGATTCAACGTCCCAGCATCCACCAGACTCTGGAGTAGTGAATTCCAGGGATTCACAACCCTTTAAGAGAAGTAATTTCTCCTCATCTCTCTCTTAAATCCACTACCCCTATCCTATTACCTGTTGTTTTAGATTGCCCCACATGATGAAACATCCTTTCTTCATCTATTTTGCAATCCCTTTAACATCCGATATACCTCAGTTAGTTCTCCTCTCATCCTTCTGAACTGCAGAGTATAGGCCTAAGCTGTTTAATCTCTCTTCATAATGTCACCCAGTAAGCTCCTCATCTCCGGAATCAATCTCATGAACCTTCCCCTGAAGTGCCTCCAATACAACTACATCCCTCCTCATGTAAGGGGACCAATGTTGTACAGGATACTCCAGGTGTACTATCACTAATGCTTGTACAGTTGCAGCAACACTTCCCAACTGTTATATAATATTCCGTTAGCAATAAATGCCTTCCTCCATTACCTGCTGTACCTGCATCCTAGTTTTCTGCAATTCATGCACAGGGACACCTAGGCCCCTCTATATTGAAGCTCACTGAAGTTTCTCTCCATTTAGATAAGTTGTCTTTCTATTTCTCCAACCAAAATACCATGAGACAGCTGAATCAATACAAATAAAGATGTAACCCAGAGCACTTCAACTATATCTTAGTTGAGCTGCTTCACATTATTCGTATCACGAATTCCTCCACCTTTGTAATGATTTGAGCTGGTCTAAAATGTTAAGTATAAGATGCCAGAAGTGGCTTGAAATTTTTTTCAGGATTAATAATACTGTTACTCCCTCATTAATGATGAGATAAGTGAAATGCCCTTTTTTTAATTCATTCCTTGGATGTGGGTGTTGCTGACAGAGCCTGCATTTAATGCCCATTTCTAACTGTCTTTGAGAAGGTCATGGTGAACTGCCATGTTGACCCACTGTCTTGCAATTCAGTAGAAAGTCCAGAATTCTGACCTAGAGCATTTTGATTACTCTTACTTATTTGGGAAAGGGTGAGCAAATTCTAAAAGACATTGATGGTGGGCCTTATAATGTCTTCTGGAAATGTCTTGCCTTCTTCCAGCCTTTATGCACTGATTAGTACCGTCATATACGGGCGGCACAATGGCTCAGTGGTTAGCACTGCTGCCTCACAGCACCAAGGACCCAGTTCAATTCCACCCTCAGATGACTATCTGTGTGGAGTTTGCGCATCCTCCCCGTGTCTGCATGGATTTCCTCCAGGTGCTTTGGTTCTCTTCCACAGTCCAAAGACGTGCACGTTAGATGGATTGGCCATGCTAAATTGCCCATATTGTCCTGGGATCTGCAGGCTAGGTGGTTTAGCCATGGGAAATGCAGAGTTACAGAGATGGGGTAGATGGTGTGAGTCCAGCTGGGAAGGTCTTTGGAGGGTTGGTGTGGACTCGATGACCTGACACTGCTTCCATACTGTAGGGATTCAGTGTAAATAAATTTGTGCCAACAAAATCTTTGGCAGATATTGAAATCTTGTTACATTTCCTTTACTTATGTTTTCAGCCCTCTATTCACAAAGACCAGCAGAACTCCATCCGCTCAAGGTTTAATCCAGCTTGGATTGGATGAAAACAATCAAATCAAAGTCTACCACTTTTGAGAAGCTGAGGTCCTTTAACCGTAGTTTCCCTGTTAGATGCATGCAATACAGTAATATTCAATCTGATGTATAAACAGGGTCCTTCTTGAAAAGCACCTATTAATAAACTAAAATAGTAAATATTTTGAATCAGTTGTTGTTAAATAAAGCATTTTCTACCCAGTATTTTTCTAAATAACCCAACTGAGTATTTAGCATGTATGTATAAAGTATGAGAAATTGTGGTGGTGGGTTATCATGATTTCTGCCAGACGTATAATTGAAGTGTGCATAAAATGCTTTATTTATTTTAAAATGCAATGACTTGATGTTTCATTTTGTATAGTGTAGTGTTATTGTTGTGTCACTTATTACCCAGAAAAAAACTCTGATCCTGGGCACAAAGGACAATGCAAGCATTTGCAAAGGGATTCTTCTTCTCAGGCTATATTTTCTTCTGCAAATCCCAATTGTACTTCATATTATACCCAAGATGTAGGATTGCATAGACTGACTCAATCTTTACATAACCTACCCACGATTCACCATATTCTTCTATCACTTATCTTTCCATGAACATTTCTAGTTGTCTCTAGAGGATTATTGCTTCAGTAGCTGTTGCTGCTGACTTATTCCACAGCCTGTTACCCATTTTATAAGAAAGCTTTATTAGTTTTCCCCCTACTGGTTCTAATCATTTTGTGTCCCTGGTACTGAAGCCCATGAGGTCATCTCAAAAAGTCTATCTCCAAAGTTGAGCTGTTCGTCAAAACTGTGAAATGTTACAAATCTAACAGGTAAAATGGGGGAAAAGTAGAAAAAGAACAAAATGGGAGATCTGAGATAAACTGGCGGACAGGAGAGATTAAATGACAGAAGAGCTGCTACATGCAGCGACAAAACTTTCTTTACAGTGCATCTGTTGGTCAAATCGTTCACCACTGTTTATTAATCTTAGCAATTCTTTAATTGAAAGCTTTTCATAGTTTTTAAGAACATCTTTTACTTGTTTTTGCTTTCTTTGATTAACAACATCAAATCTTCCAACCAATCAATACTTTGAATATTTTTTTAAAATTTTCTAACTCAAAACATCTTTATATCTCTGTTTAATCATAGTAACCTCTGTTGCCCTGAAGCTACGTGGTTTAAGCCAGAGTTAATTTTAAATGTAGCATTAGTAATAATTTGTTAAATTCTCTGAATTTATTTATGAATTATTGTTCAGTGGTTTACCTTTATTTATACATATGGATATAAGATGTTTTGTACTAAACGCAATCAAAAAGTGAAATTTGTTTTGTAGTATCTTTGAGTTATGTAGCAAGAGGAACACTGTTTCCCAGACCTCGAGCTGACTACACACCGTGGGATGTTTCCATTCATAGTTTATAATTCCTGCCACTTGTTGATGATACCAAAGTTGGAGGAGTGGCAAACAGTACCAAACAACTACAACAGAACATAGAAAGATTGGCAGAATAGTTAGACAAGTGGCAAGATGTAATTTAATACAGAGGTGTACAAGCTGATGTATTTTGTCAGCAAAGGTGATGAGAACCAAAAAAATTCATGGCAAAGTTCAAAAGAGTGTAGGAACTGGGGGACCTGGGAGTGGCAGGACATCAATGTTTAAAGGCGGTAGGGCATATTGAGTTTGTGATTAGCAATGTATATGGGATCTCAGGCTTCAAAAATAGAGTTTGAATATGCAGGAAAGTTATGCAAAATCTCTATAAAGCTGTGTAGAGTATTGCATTAAGTTCTGGTCACCGTGCTTTAGGGAGGGAGAGACCTTGAGAAGGTACATGGGAGATTTACCAGGAGAGACCTGGAGATGGGGGATCTTAGATAAAAGTTTCAGTTTGATTAACTGTGGGTGTTCTCTTTGGAGCAAATGGCATCAAGGGGAGATTTGCTACAAGTAGACAAGATCGACAAGCTCAGTTAAAGTAGACAAGTAAAAAAAACTGTTCCCATTAGTTGATGGTGCTAATGCAACAAAAAGAGGATACAAACTTAAGGTCTTCAACAAGAGATGCAGGGGGACTGTGAGGAAGAATTTTTAACACAGCATGTGGTAATAGATGGAAGCAGAAAATAGCAATAATTCCAAAAGGAAATTGAATGGGTATACAACGGACATAAATTAGCAAGCTGTATTGGTAGTTTAAGGGAGTGTGATTGACCAGATTGCTTCACATAGAGTTGGCATAGACTCAGTGAGCTGAATAATCTCCTTTTGTGTTTTACGTGATCCTACTTAGTTACGGCTAGGCACCAGTTATTCTGTACATTGATCAACCAGAATGTTTGACAGACCAAAGATAATATGACAACAGCAAAGATCAAACCAGGTGCTTTAAGACATTTGTACAATTTCGTTAATTTTAATGAACTAGGACTTTGCACTTTAAGTAGATTTTTTAATTCATTTAAGGGCCGTTGGCATCTCTGCAGGACTAATATATATTAAGTGAATGGACCAAGAATTGGCAAATGGCAAATAATCTGGAATTAAGAGTCTAATGATGACCATGGAACCATTGTCAATGGATGGAAAAACCCGTCTGGTTTACTAATGTCCTTTAGGGAAGGAAACGGCTATCCTTACCTGGTCTGGTCTACATGTGACTCTAGACCTATAGCAATATGGTTGATTCTTAAACTGCCTTCTGAACAATTATGCCATCATCAATGAATTTTAAAAAAGAAAGAATAAAAAGTATATTATCTAAATGGTGAGGCTGCAGAACTCTGAGATGGAGAATGATCTGGGAGTCCTAATGTATATATCACCAAAAGATGGGTACAGTATGAAGTAAGAAAGATAATAGAATCTTATCATTTATTCATAGAGTCATAGATTCACTACAGTATGGAAAAAGGCCATTCAGCCCATTGAGTCTGCACCAACCCTCCAAAGAACATCCCACCAAGACCATGCCCCCACCCTATCCCCCTAACCCTGCATTTACCATAGCTAATCCACCTAGCCTGCCAGGAGAATTGTTGTACTTCAGTTATACAGGGCAATGTTGAGACCACTTCTGGAGGATTGCACATTGTATTGGTCTCCTTATTTAAGGAACGGTCTAAATATATTGGAAGCAGTTCTACGCTCATACCTGTGGCCAGGTTGCTTTATGAGGTAAGCTTGAAAGGCTTACCTTAAATCTGCTGCAGTTTAGAACAGTAACAGACCACTTAATTAAAAGAGAGAAGGTCCTGAGAGGTGGCGACTGGGCGGATCTAGAGAAGATGCTTCCTTCGTTGGGCGAATGGGAACTAGGGCTCATTGTTTCAAAACAAGGGATCGCCTATTTAAGACCGAGTGGAAAAAAATTTTCTCACGAGCTGTTGAGCCTTCAGAACTCTTCTCCAGAAAAGGTGGTCAGCACAGAGTTCTTGAAAATTTTTAAAGCAGAGAGAGATTGATTTTTGATATGCAAGGGACTGAAAGGTTATCTAGGTAAGTGAGACTGTGGAGTATTCAGATCAGCTATGATCCTAGGAAATGGCAGAGCAGACTCAAGGGGCTGAGTGACCTATTCCTGCTTCTAATTTGTATGTTTTATCCAACCCTTATTATGTTTCATTTATCCATGCAGAGAAGGTGGTGATGAGCAGCTTTCTTGAACTGCTGCAGTTCTTGTGGGTACACCCACGGTGCTGTTAGAACAAGTAAGCACCGTTGAATTTTAGTGAGTAGGAAGTAAGGGCCTGTGAAGATAAAACTAAGATTGCTTTGGTTTGAGGTTCGTCTAATTTATGTCAGGTAAATGAGTCCAAAATAGTTCAGAAATAGAGAAAAATAGCACCTTCCCCAGGTCTTCGGGAAATAGTTAAATCCTGTATATCTCTGATGAAGAAAAATGTGCATTTCTTGCATTACATTTTTGTGATCCTTTGCAGAGTAGAATTTAAAATTCAAATCTGAAATTCTCATTACTAAATACTTAGTAAACCAGCATTTAATGCGGTTTATGATACCTTGAAGCTTCATCGCTCAAGGGTATAAAAATAGACAAGCATGCAATATTTTAGAAAGCGTTCTAATTCAATTGCCAGATTCAAAATTAGGAGTACTAATTTCAACATTTCCCAAGGCAAAAATATGACATAAAATATACCCGTCGTTATGCATATTTCATTATACTCTGCCATGTGTGGAACATGTTTAGCTCTCTGACCCCCATTATCGTGCCAATTAAAGTGGTATCTTGAAAAGTATGACAAACCTTATTAGTGTTGAAATTAAAGGTGTTGAAAGCAAACTACCATTAATTAATCAGCAATAAACGTTGAGTTTCCTGACTGAATGAATTGAGGTGGACCTGTCAAGTCTCCAGTTTCTCCTCTGTGTACACAAAGTCCACTCATGTTATAACAAATTGACTTATTTCCTGGTGATCAACGACTTCTCACCATTTCGGGGGTGGAGGTGGAGGCATGGTAATTATGTTCAACAAGATAAAGGCCACAAAGTTGTTGTATATAAAATAGGAGCATCTGAGGCTCCTATTTTATATACAACAACTCTTACAAAGAAAGAGTTTGGAATTTTATTGCATCTTTCCCAATCTCAGGATGCCACAAAACATTTTATTTGCAATGAAGTAAGCTTAATCACTGTCACAGTATGGGAAATGTAACAACAAAATTGTACCGAGCAAGGTTCCACAGACAGCACTGTGATGATGGCCCATCATTTGTTTTAGTCATGTCGGTTGTGTGATAAATATTGAACAGAATCAAAGAGAACTTTCCATCTTCTTCAAACAATTCCGTACTGTCACAGGAACTTTTGTACTTAACTGACAGGTCAGATGGGGCCACATTTAAAGTCTCATCTGACATGTCTGACAGCAAAGCACTTCCTCAGTACTGTCAGCCTGGATTATGCATTCACGTCTTTGGGGTAGGATTTCAATTCACAGCATAGGAGTTAGAAACAAGTGTGATACCACTGAGCTATGGCTGGCACACATTATTCCTCAGTTCAGTGATTGTAGTGATTGTAATGAGGTCAGCCAAGTACCTCTTAGAATATGAATTCCCTGATTGGGGCTGTTAATCTGGTCCAATCAGGGAGCCCAGGTTGACAGACAAGAACCGGAGTGTCAGACATCCTGCTCACTCTGAGACCTGGCTCTGAGGGAGCTGGATCAGTGTCAAGGACTCTACCATGTGTAAATAAAAGGTGACTTGGTGACAGGATACCAGCCTCTGTGGAGTTGTTTCAGTGGCGACAAGAGAAAAGCACGGTCCTGAAGAAATTTGCTCGCAACAGTCGTCTTTGAGTTGGGGAAATCATTTCTGGCATCGTGCAGTTATTTAGGAAGCCTGGTCCATTTGATCCTGCTGTCAAAGACTGGGCCCAGTAAGTGGAAAGAATGCGATATTCTTTCCAAGTGAATGACATTGGGGAGGATGAAAAACAATGAGTAATTCACCTGATAGCTTGTGGACCGGCAGCTTTTTGTTATTAGGAGCCTAAATTTCCCTGATCCGCCAGATACTATAATCTTTCAAGAGTTAAGGAATATTACAACCTGAAGCATCTCAGAAATAGGAGGCTGTCGGTTTTATTTAGCAATTCAAGAACCAGGAGAATCCATATTGGGATTTTTGTCTAGGTTAAGATGACTGGTAGAGGCAAGTGACTTTGGTTTAACCCTTAATGAGATGCTGAGAGACCATTTGGCGTGTTGGATTAATGATGTGACCATGCAAAAGTACCTTGTACCTGAAGCCCGACTGGACTTCAAACAGGCACTACAACTGGCTTTATCATTAGAAAGTGGGGTAAGTGGAGCACATCAGTTGCAGGGTATTCCAATGGAAGTGGATACCCTTGCCAGTCCAACTGAACTTGGGGCACAACATTTGAGTGAGGCTATACTTGATTGAAGGCATGTGTATAGCCTCACTCAGGACATATCCTAAATGGAGGGATTCTAGGTCAGCCCACAGCAAAACCCAAAACAAAGCCAAGCCTCAGCCAAAAGGTTTAAATTTTCTTCAGAATCTGGGCTGGCAAGCCATTGTAGTTGCTGTTGGTATGCGGGCTTGAGACAGCAAAAGAGTCCCATTAAACCTAAATCGAGTAAGAGAACTCATAGGCCAGTATCCAGAAGGTTGCACACCTTGGAAAGTCCACCTACATCAGTTGCAACAGTTAAATTCTTAGCAACATCCAAATCAGAACCAATCAAAAGGAACATCTGATTAAATGGTCACCTGGTTCGAATGGAGGTTGATACCAGCGCGGCCATTTCAATGGTTGCAGAACCAGTCATTAAGAAAATTCACACTGGACTCCAACCCTCAAGTTTGCACAAGACCTCGGCTAGACGGGGAACCTAAACCGGGGAACCTTTACAGGTTGAGGGTACAACTTTGGTTCCAGTGTCTTATGAAAAGCAGTTGGTTCAGTTACTACTGATTGTAGTAAAAGGCTCAGGCCCAAGCTTGATGGGGCGAAATTAGTTGGCAAAGATTCACCTAAGTTGGCTCAATACTTTTCAAATAGAAAATGGCTGCCTAGTGAAGTCCTAATTAAATGGCCGGAAGTTTTTCAGAAAGGCCTAGGCACTATCAAAGGAGCCAAGGCCAACTTGCATGTTCAAAAACAAAGTTGCTGGAAAAGCTCAGCAGGTCTGGCAGCATCTGTGAAGGAAAAAACAGAGTTAACATTTCGGGTCCGATGACCCTTCCTCTGAACCTTGCATGTTGACCAGGAAGCAATTCCATAATTCTGCAAGGCCCGCTCAGTGCCGTTTGCCTTGTGTGCAAAAGTAGAGTCAGGAATCAAAAGGCTGGAAAGCGAAGGAGTCATCAAATAGTCCAGTTTGTGGAATAGGCAGCACTGGTCGTACCGGTTATGAAGCCCAACAGGTCAGTTTGCTTTGGTGGGGATTTTAAATGAAAGGTAAACCACTTTTGGCGCATGGATAAATACCCAGTACCTCACATAGAGGATTATATGCAAAGCTAGCAAGGGGGACTATCCTTCACAAAGCTGGACTTGAGCCATGTGTATACTTGTAATTGCTATTAGGTGATGATTCCCAGAAGTATGCTACAATTAATACTCATGAGTGTTTGTACTAATGTACAAGACTGCCATTTGGGTTATCAGCAGACAATGGAGAACATTTTACAAGGTCTACCACAGGTCACCATTTATCTAGATGACATGCTAGTAACAGGGAAGACCAATGGGAGCACCTAGAGAATTTGAGCATAGTGCTTAGACATTTCTCCCAGGTGTAGGGATATGCCTTAGAAGGGAAACATGTGTGTTGCGGGTACCCCCAAGTGACCTACTTGGGCCGTGGAGTCGACAAGACTGGGTTACACCCATTGGAAGATGGTGAGGGCGATCAAAGGTGACCCGGCTCCCTTGTCTGTAGCCGAGCTTATGTCTTTCCTTGGGTTGATGAATTATTACAGAAAGTTGATACATAATCTGGCCTCCACCCTGGCACCTTTGCATCAACCCTTAAAAAAAGGTCAGCCTTGGAAATGGTCACATAGCCAAGCCGTAGCTTTCAGGGAAGTGAAAAAACAGCTATCATCCTATAAGGTGTTGGCACACTATGATCTCGAGCGAAATCTGGAATTGACATGCAATGCCTCCTTGTACTGCCTTGGGGTAGTATTAGCTCATAGGTGGCCCAGTGGAGAGGAATGCCCAATAGCATATGCATCCAGGATCTTGGCTAATGCAGAGAGTAAATGTCCCCAGATAGAGAAGGAAGGTTTGGCGGTCATGTTGAGAGTCAGGAGGTTATACCAATACCTTTTTAACACTTGTCAATTCAGCGGTGGGCTCTAATACTAACTGTGTATAATTACAAATTGGAGCATCATCCAGGACACCACGTAGCAAATGCAGATGCGTTGAGCCACCTCCCGCTGGCAGATACACAATTGATGGTACTGCCACTGAAAGAGTCCATAATGATTTTAAATTTTCTGGACACATTTCCAGTCATAGCTAACAATATCAGACTTTGGAGGAGGAAAGATCTGGCCCTGTCAAAACTGAACCAAAGGGCTGTCCCAAGTAGAATTGAAACCTTTTTGGACTTGGAGAGATCAGATCTCAGTTGAGGATGACATATTATGAGGGGCCAAGAGTGATTGTCCCAAGCAAAGGTCGCCACTAGGTACTGGCTGGATTCCAGGGTCATCTGGGGGTTTCCAAAGTGAAGATGTTGGTGAGAAGTTATGTCTGATGCCAGGATTGGATGCAGACATAACTGCATTGGTGGGGCAGTGCCCAGAGTGCAAACAAGGACAAAAATTACTGCCAACAGCTCCCCTACATTCATGGGAATGGCCGAGTAAACCATGAACTTGGTTACACGTTGACTATGTAGGCCCTTTCATGGGTTTAATGCTCTTCATCATTGCGGACACCCGCTCAAAGTGGCTGGGCATGCATAGAGTTCATTCGTCAAACACAGAGATGATGATAGCAAAACTGCGTGCATTTTTGCAATACGCAGACTCCCAGAAGTGTTGGTCACAGACTCTCCATGTTTAAGTAAAGAGTGACTTGGTGACGTGACACTGGCCTCTGAAGTTATTTCAGCACTCATGTCATGGGAATTTTGCTTTTCTGACTTGTTACCATTTTGAATTTTTAATTACAGTTCTGCTATTTGGACAATATAGTATATTTACAAGTGTACTTTGATGCAACCGTAGATAGTTGAGGATCATAATGTGTATTTTTATTAAATTCCTCCCATGTGTTAAATTGTGAAGCTGTTGAGCTTCTGAAAAATCTCCCCACCTGTTGCGCTAGTAGACAGCAATTGACAAAACAAAATGTCCTTCTGCACATACACCAGAACTGAGCATGTCCAGCTACAGAGATAATTATTGGTTGCAATTGACATAGTTCACTTCTCACCAAGATAGAATAGGACCCTCTTGTGGCACAGTGATAGTGTCCCTAACCCTGAACTAAGAGGCATGGATTCAAGTCCCATCTGTTGCAGAGGTGTGTAATAATCAGTTGATTTAAAAAAAAAGACTAAGACTGTGTAAGCCATATTGTTAATTTTGATCTTTCACTGTTTAGTGGCACTAACAAATTTAATTTTGGGGCCTTCCCTGCAAGCACGATGCTTCCCATATCTGCAGCCACAGGTGGAATGAGTTCCTGTGCAATGTTGAGGTATTTCCCTGGCTCCATTATACTAAGTGTGAGACTTTAGAAGTCCTAAATTGTCATCAGCAGTAGGGCACAAAACTGTCCAGGTTGTCATTAGCCGCATAGGCATCCATTTGAAAAGAACAGGCAGTTTCTCCGAGGAAGGGTCACCGGACCCGAAACATTAACTCTGATCTTTCCTTCACAGATGCTGCCAGACCTGCTGAGCTTTTCCAGCAACCTCTGTTTTTGTTCCTCATTTACAGCACCCGTGGTTCTTTTGGTTTTTATTTGGCAGTTTCACTTTATTGTGTTCATGTTTATTTTCCAAGGCCATTTAGGCCATTATTCAAAAGGACTTTACCACATAACACACACTGCAGCTGATGTCCAAGTCCAAGTAAATCCCAATTTGATGCAGTTTTTTGTCTCATTATAGATCTTGTTTTGTGCTTGGTGTCAACAATCTATTCACAGGCAAAGAGCCAGTAGCCAGACAAGACAGATTTTATTATTTTACTTCTTGAAACTATCTGCCTTTGGCATCTGCCCATATTTACTCTTGAGTCTTTAGATATAATTGTGATGCAATGTATACAACTAGAAAGAAAGCTTCTCTGAGCTCAGTTAAATTAAACAGTTGCTGAGAAACTGAAGTGAGGCTGTAATGTGTGCTGAGTGGAGGTAAGGGCTGTATATCCTTTTCTGAGTACTTTCATTCTTATTGCTACACCTTGAAGTAAATTAAGTGCTTTAAAACTCACTAATATCATAGGGGAGGCAATGGCCTAATGGTATTATTGCTAGACTATTAATTCAGAGACCTAAGTAATGTTCTGGGGACCCAGGTTCAAATCCTGCTATGGCATATAGTGAGATTGGAATTCAATAAATGTCTAGAATTAAGATTCTGATGGTGTCCTTGAAACCTTTGTCAATTGTTGGGAAAAATGCATCTGGTTCACTTAATGCCCTTTAGGAAAGGAAACTGCCATCCTTACTTGGTCTACATGTGACTCCAGACCCACACAATATGGTTGGCCCTTAACTGCTCTGAGGGAAGTTAGGGATGGGTAATAATTGCTAGCCTGGCCAGAGATGCTCACGTCCAAGAATGAATTTTTAAAAAATAAAGTTTTGCCTAAACAACCTGCTGTGAAAATGCAAATAAAATGCAATAATAAAAAAAAAATTTAATAATTTCTCCTGCAGTCCCCCAATCAAAAAAAAGATGTGTAGTATATGTAACACAATGTGGGAACCTCTGATGTACATCACTAGAAAGTCCACATTTCAAAATTGGTTTCTACATCGCATTTTAGACCACTCAAAGTTCAGACAGAATTCAGATGAAGCACATTCAGTTTTCCCAGGTGACCTCTATTCTGGGCCCTTATGGTGCAGTGGTAGTGTCCCTACTTCTGAACCAGGAGGCCTGGGTTTAGATCCCACCTGCTCCAGAGATGTGATATAATACAGCTGAACAGTTGGATTTCTGAATATGTGTGGCCTCTATTCTGCACTTCCTTTTGGTGTAACCTCATCCCGCCCCCTTGACCTGTCCGTCCTCCCTACCTCCCCACCTACACTCACCTTTACTGGTTCCATCCCCGCCTCTTTGACCGGTCTGTCTCCTCTCCACCTATCTTCTCCTCTATCCATCTTCTATCCACCTCCCCCTCTCTCCCTGTTTATTTCAGAACCCCCTTCCCCCCTTGCTTGTCAGGAAGGAGAACCATCCATTATGTACATTGGAAAGCCATCATATGTATGTCTCTGTTTCTTCGCATGCATTGAAATATCCTTATAGTAAACAATTGACAATACCTTAAATTTAGTTCAATTTGTTACTAATACAGATTGGCAATGAATTTGATGATAAGGTGGTTGATTAATTGTGAGGTTTAAAAAAACTGGCCTAATTTTTGGTATAACAAGGTGCAGAGCTGGATGAACACAGCAGGCCAAGCAGCATCAGAGGAGCAGGAAGGCTGACATTTCAGGCCTAGACCCTTCTTCAGAAATGGGAGAGGGGAAGGGGGTTCTGAAATAAATAGGGAGAGAGGGGGAAAGAACATAGAACATTACAGCGCAGTACAGGCCCTTCGGCCCTCGATGTTGCGCCAACCTGTGAAACCAATCTGAAGCCCATCTAACCTAAACTATTCCATTATCATCCATATGTTTATCCAATGACCATTTAAATGCCCTTAAAGTGGGCGAGTCTACTATTTTTGCAGGCAGGGCATTCCACGCCCTTACTACTCTCTGAGTAAAGAACCTACCTCTGACATCTGTCCTATATCTATCACCCCTCAATTTAAAGCTATGTCCCCTCGTACTAGCCATCACCATCCGAGGAAAAAGGCTCCCACTGTCCACCCTATCTAATCCTCTGATCATCTTGTATGTCTCTATCAAGTCACCTCTTAACCTTCTTCTCTCTAACGAAAACAGCCTCAAGACCCTCAGCCTTTCCTCATAAGACCTTCCCTCCATACCAGGCAACATCCTGGTAAATCTCCTCTGCACCCTTTCCAATGCTTCCACATCCTTCCTATAATGCGGTGACCAGAACTGTACGCAATACTCCAAGTGCGGCTGCACCAGAGTTTTGTACAGCTGCAACATGACCTCATGGCTGCGAAACTCAATGCCTCTACCAATAAAACCTAACATACTGTACACCTTCTTAACAACACTATCAACCTGGGTGGCAACTTTCAGTGATCTATGCACATGGACACCGAGATCTTTCTGCTCATCCACACTACCAAGAATCTTACCATTAGCCCAGTACTCTGTATTCCTGTTACTCCTTCCAAAGTGAATCACCTCATACTTTTCCGCATTAAACTCCATTTGCCACCTCTCAGCCCAGCTCTACAGCTTATCTATGTCCGTCTGTAACCTGCAACATCCTTCTGCACTATCCACAACTCCACCAACTTTGGTGTCATCCGCAAATTTACTAACCCATCCTTCTACGCCCTCATCCAGGTCATTTATAAAAATGACAAACAGCAGTGGCCCCAAAACAGATCCTTGAGGTACACCACTAGTAACTGAACTCCAGGATGAACATTTCCCAACAACCACCACCCTCTGTCTTCTTACAGCTAGCCAATTTCTGATCCAAACCGCTAAATCACCCTCAATCCCATGCCTCTGTATTTTCTGCAATAGCCTACCATGGGGAACCTTATCAAACGCTTTACTGAAATCCAAATACACCACATCAACCGCTTTACCCTCATCCACCTGTTTGGTCACCTTCTCGAAGAACTCAATAAGGTTTGTGAGGCACGACCTTCCCTTCACAAAACTGTGTTGACTATCCCTAATCAAATTATTCCTTTCTAGATGATTATAAATCCTATCTCTTATAATCCTTTCCAACACTTTACCCACAACCGAAGTAAGGCTCACTGGTCTATAATTACCAGGGTTGTCTCTACTCCCCTTCTTGAACAAGGGGACGACATTTGCTAGTCTCCAATCTTCTGGCACTATTCCTGAAGACAATGACGACATAAAGATCAAAGCCAAAGGCTCTGCAATCTCCTCTCTAGCTTCCCAGAGAATCCTAGGATAAATCCCATCTGGCCCAGGGGACTTATCTATTTTCACACCTTCCAGAATTGCTAACACCTCCTCCTTATGAACCTCAATCCCCTCTAGTCTAATAGACTGTATCTCAGTATTCTCCTCGACTACATTGTCTTTTTCCTGTGTGAATACTGACGAAAAATATTCATTTAGCACCTCTCCTATCTCTTCGGACTCCACGCACAACTTCCCACTACTGTCCTTGACCGGCCCCAATCTTACTCTAGTGATTCTTTTATTCCTGACATACCTATAGAAAGCTTTAGGGTTTTCCTTGATCCTACCTGCTAAAGACTTCTCATATCCCCTCCTGGCTCTTCTTAGCTCTCTCTTTAGGTCCTTCCTGGCTAACTTGTAACTCTCAAGCGCATTCAATGAGCCTTCACGCCTCATCTCTACATAAGCCTCCTTCTTCCTCTTGACAAGAGATTCAACTTCTTTAGTAAACCACGGTTCCCTCGCTCGACCACTTCCTCCCTGCGTGACAGGTACATACTTTTCAAGGGCACGCAGTAGCTGTTCCTTGAACAAGCTCCACATTTCAATTGTGCCCAGCCCCTGCAGTTTCCTTCTCTATCCTATGCATCCTAAATCTTGCCTCATCGCCTCATAATTGCTTTTTCCCCCAGCTATAACTCTTGCCCTGCGTTATATACCGATCCCTTTCCATCGCTAAAGTAAACGTAACGGAATTGTGGTCACTATCACCAAAGTGCTCACCTACCTCCAAATCTAACACCTGGCCTGGTTCATTACCCAGTACCAAATCCAATGTGGCCTCGCCTCTTGTTGGCCTATCTACATACTGTGTCAGGAAACCCTCCTGCACACATTGGACAAAAACTGACCCATCTGAAGTACTCGAACTATAGCGTTTCCAGTCAATATTTGGAAAGTTAAAGTCCCCCATGACAACTACCCTGTTACTTTCGCTCCTATCCAGAATCATCTTTGCAATCTTTTCCTCTACATCTGTGGAACTTTTCGGAGGCCTATAGAAAACTCCCAACAGGGTGACCTCTCCTTTCCTGGTTCTAACCTCAGCCCATACTACCTCAGTAGACGAGTTGTCATCAAATGTCCTTTCTGCCACCGTAATACTGTCCTTGACTAACAATGCCACACCTCCCCCTCTTTTACCACCTTCCCTGATCTTACTGAAACATCTAAACCCCGGAACCTGCAACAACCATTCCTGTCCCTGCTCTATCCATGTCTCCGAAATGGCCACAAATCGAAGTCCCAGGTACCAACCCATGCTGCAAGTTCACCCACCTTATTCCGGATGCTCCTGGCATTGAAGTAGACACACATCAAACCACCTTCCTGCCTGCCGGTACACTCCTGCGACCTTGAAACCTTATTTATGACCTCACTACTCTCAACCTCCTGTACACTGGAGCTCCAATTCAGGTTCTCACACCCCTGTTGAATTAGTTTAAACCCTCCCGAAGAGCATTAGCAAGTTTCCCGCCCAGGATATTGGTACCCCTCTGGTTCAGGTGTAGACCATCCCGTTTGTAGAGGTCCCACCTACCCCAGAATGAGCCCCAATTATCCAGGTATCTGAATCCCTCCCTCCTGCACCATCCCTGTAGCCACGTGTTCAACTGCTCTCTCTCCCTATTCCTCGCCTTGCTAGCACGTGGCATGGGTAACAAACCAGAGATAACAACTCTGTTTGTTCTAGCTCTAAGCTTCCACCCTAGCTCCTTGAATTTCTGCCTTACGTCCCTATCCCTTTTCCTACCTATGTCGTTGGTGCCTATGTGGACCACGACTTGGGGCTGCTCCCCCTCCCCCTTAAGGATCCCGAAAACACGATCCGAGACATCACGGACCCTGGCACCTGGGAGGCAACACACCAACCGCGAGTCTCTCTCGTTCCCACAGAATCTCCTATCTGTCCCCCTAACTATGGAGTCCCCAATGACTAATGCTCTCCTCCTCTCCCTCCTTCCCTTCTGAGCAACAGGGACAGATTCTGTGCCAGAGACCTGTACCCCGTGGCTTACCCCTGGTAAGTCGTCCCCCCCAACAGTATCCAAAACGGTATACTTGTTTTTGAGGGGAATGGCCACAGGGGATCCCTGCACTGTCTGCCTGTTCCCTTTCCATCCCCTGGATAGAAGATGGATAGAGGAGAAGATAGGTGGAGAGGAGACAGACCGGTCAAAGAGGCGGGGATGGAGCCAGTAAAGGTGCATGTAGGTGGGGAGGTAGGGAGGAGATAGGTCAGTCCAGGGAGGATGGACAGGTCAAGGGGGCGGGATGAGGTTAGTAGGTAGGAGATGGGGGTGGGGCTTGAGGTGGGAGGAGGGGATAGGTGGGAGAAAGGACAGGTTAGGGAGGCGGGGATGAGCTGGGCTGGTTTTGGGATGCGGTAGGGGGAGGGGAGATTTTGAAGCTTGTGAAGTCCACATTGATACCATTGGGCTGCAGGGTTCCCAAGCGGAATATGAGTTGCTGTTCCTGCAACCTTCGGGTAGCATCGTCGTGGCACTGCAGGAGGCCCAGGATGGACATTTCGTCTGCGGAATGGGAGGGGGAGTTGAAATGTTTCGCGACTGGGAGGTGCAGTTGTTTAGTGCGAACCGAGCGTAGGTGTTCTGTAAAGCGGTCCCCAAGCCTTTTTGGTGTAAGTTTTGAGATGATACTACATTCACTGATGGTGATCTTAGTGTCTGAGACCTCTGCTGAACTTTTTTAGTTTTGCAGTTAACATCAGATTCCATGCAAGTATTATCACTGTATGCACACTGTCATTTCCTCTCATGCTTCCCAATTCTTTTGGCTTTACCATACTTATTCAGACATAGAGGAATTCAAAATTCTTAGTAAACATGTTACTGTGTTTTGGTTTTTCAAGTAATTTTCCAGACAGTCTGAATTCATTCTTCTCCCAAACTGTAATCAGATTCATAATTCATCTGATCATCAACTGAGTTTTACTTCTTGAAAAACTCTCAAAAGTGTGAAGAAATGAATCACAGTGTTCAAGAGAAACAGAATTGTGGCAGACATTGTCTGTCACTGAACACTATTTTTGTAGCTTGTAGAGGCTATTTCCTGACTTTACTTTTAGATTATGTGACTCAAGCCTCTTTGCTGAAAAATAGACTGTCTAAAAATGTTGCAAGAAAGGTGTTTTTTTTTAGCTCTAACATGGTTTTGGGTGCAAAGTCACAGTGTATGATCCCTCAAATAAAACAAAGAACATCAGATGTTGGAGATTTGAAACAACAAAAAACAGAAGTTTCTGGAGAAACTTAGCAGGTATTCCAGCAATTTCTGTTTTTGTCTACGTGTGAATTCGCTTTTTTTAATTTTTCCATCTCCTTTGCAGTCAGGATTCTTTCCTGGCTGGAGCACGTGAGAAATTTTAGGAAAATCAGGATGCCGAGGACTGTCTGTAGATATGAAGATAGATGGAGGGAAATTAAGCTTTACAAAGGTTTCCCAATGCAAAAGAGATCATGGTTACTTCCCGAATGGCCCAGCAGCCAGGCACAAAAGTTTTTTTTTGAGAACGAGCACGTGTTTTGTCTGTGCATCTTCCCAATGATTTCCAACTGTGTTTAGCTTGACGGGAAAGTCAAGGTAATATTCCACCTCAGGCTTGAGTAAGAATCACGGTCAGCTGCCAATGATGTGCCATGGCAGCTGATAGAATTTAAATTCAATTCATTAAAAATTTGGAATTGAGCACTAGTTGCAATAATGGTGACAATGAAGCAATCATGTATTGTAAAAACCTGTCTGGTGTACTAATGATGGAAACTTACCATTCTTAACTTGTCAGCTTCCATGTGACGCAGACTAACAGAAATGTAGTTAACTAGTCTCAAGGGCAGCTAGGAATGGCCAACAAATACATCACATGAAAGGTGTGCAAAGTCAGAAGCTAGGACAAGATGATAGGGTAACTCTGTTAAATAAGGATGTAGTTAGTACAATCGTAAAGTTGGCCTCTGCTTGAAACAGCAAGATGGATAATCTGAGTAGAGCTAAGAAATAACAAAGGTTAGAGGTCACTTGTGGGAGTAGTATCTCAGTCCCCTAACAGTAATTTGACCATAAGACAGCGTGTACAGGAATAACTAAATGGGGTATGCAAGAAAAGTGCCACTATAATCATGGGTGAAATTGACTTTACACATAGATTGGGCAAATCAGATTGGCAAAGGTACCTTGGAAAATTAGCTTGTGGAATATGTTTGGAACAATTTATTAGAGCCTTGTGTTCTAGAGTCAACCAAAGTGCATGCTAATCTAGATCTGCTAATGAGCAGTGAGACATGATTGCTCAGTAACCTCGTGGTAAAGGAGTCTCAAAGTGATAGCAACCATATCATGATAGAATTTCATACACAATCTGAAAGTGTTGAGTGTGTGTCTCAAGATTTGTTTTAAACCAAATAAAACTAATGATAACAGTGTGAAGTAGAACTAACTAAAGTGAACTGGGAAAAGAGATTACAAAATGTAGGACAGTGAACATACTGTGGCAGACTTTTAAGGAGGTATTAAATTACTTACAGTAACAATTCAACCCAGTGAGAAAGAAAGGCTCTTTGAGATGGATGCATCACCTGTGGCTAAATGAGAAAGTTCACTCCATTGTGGTTCATGATCATGGAGAAAAAACATTTGGGGATTTTTTTTCACAAATTGCCACCTTAAGAAATAAAACTATTTCTGAAACAAAGTGCTGAAGAAACTCAGCAAGTCTGGCAGACCTGAGGAGAGAAAACAGTGAATGTTTCGAGTCCAGTGACCCTTCATCAGAACTTTTAGGAAAAAGTGGTATTTATCTTGATAGCAGGGGCTGGGGAACGGAGGAGTGAGCAGAGAGTGGAGATGGAGCCAGACAGAGAGAGGGTGGAGAATAGACATACAAATGGATTGTTGATACTATGTTAGGGAACAGAAGAAGCTAAATTGTTGATAACGGGGGCTATGATCAAATTGGGTTGACTATGCTGAAAACAACCTATGTAAATGACAATGTGGGTGGGAATGGGTAAAAGACACAGGAGGTGGTGTTCGGGCTCCAGCATTATTGAACTCAATATTAAACCCTGAAGGCTACAGGGTTCCCAAGCATAAAATAAAACGCTGTTCCTCCAGCTTGCACTGAGCATTGCTGGATCACTGCAACAGGCCTGAGGCAGAAATGTCGGCCAGGGAGCGTGGTGGTGTGTTGAAGTGACAGGCAGCTATTTGTTTTATTGTTGCACTGGTGTGAACCAAAAGGAAGATACCCTTACCTTTGTTTTTGACTTGGAACATCACAAGGAAAGAAAATGAGAGACATGAGCAAAGCAAATGTCAGACTATGCAAGTAGGATTATAACATGTAGAAGATTTTTAATTTTTGCAGAAAAACCTGGTTTTAGGTTGATTGAAGATGCCTAGTCCAGCCTGCTTGTGTCTGATACCGTGAAAATATTGAGTCCATTGGTAGAGGTTCTGAATAAGTTTTGGTTCCACCCAGTATAATTTCTGCAATTCTGCAATAACTACAAACTTGTACCAAATAGTCTTTCGTCAAAACGTTCTGCCATCCACATAGTTGCTTTCAGTAACAAAAGCAGCCATGCTCTCGCTCTCCCCACACCCCTCTACCAATGGTACTTACTTCCAGCAAGCACACATCTACCATGACAGGACTCGAGCCAATGAGGAGGAAAGTGCTATGCATTTTGCTGCAATTATTTTCGCAGCCAGTTTCTCATCAGTTCAGCAAAACGCCTTCAACAGAGGGATCCCAGAAGTAACAGCAAGAATAGGCTGCATTGGTGATGTACACCCTGTGGAAATGGGGGGAGTTTGTGTTTTTAGTCAAATTAGTCTGCAAAGGCCATTATAAAAAGGGTACAAGTTGGCTTTTGAAAGAAAATAAATTGCATGGGGTCTTGTTTCACTGCCTATGAAGGAATGTATCAAGTGGCTATTTCATGGGGTACTTCTTTTCATTTATTCGTGGTTGGAATAAATATGAGCAAGCTGATCATTGGGCAGTTTGAGAGGAAGCTAAGTGGATGGGAGCAGAGTGACCCAATTCACTGCATTAATCTGTAACATTGTGAACATGAGTGGGTTGAATCGAGAGCTAACTCAAAAACTCATTCTAAGGGATTGCAGTGGTTCATGAAGGCAGCTCATCACCACCTTCTCAAGGACAACTAGGGACATGCAGTAATTGGTGGCTGAGCCAGCAACAATCAAGTCTCATGAGTGAATTTTTTCTAAAAATGTATAAATGCTCCCAAAAGGTTACTGGCCTTTCTCTTCACAACATTAGTTTCTGTACTTCCAGCAGCTTTTATTTCAGAAATCCGCTATGTGAGGGTGTTTTTTTTTATAATTCAAACATTTATAATTGTTGTTTCAATTTGTCAATTTGCCCCAGATTTGGCAGTAATGAGGACCAACTCATTTCAGGCTACTGGGGAATAATTCATTCATGCAGACTTGCGTCATTCCTTAAAGATGGGTAATTCTTCAAGCTGCTACCTGTGTAGTTGGCACAATGTTCTTCATTGAGATCATCAGCTCTCCTCAATTAGCACACGTTTTCTTAATCCCATTGAAAGCAAGCTGCACAAATTAATTTCTCCCACATTGTCTTTTCGGAATAGCATAGATTCTGCTCAGGATCACTACAAATAAAGGAAAGCTTTTATCTTTATTCTCCTACGTTGCAAAACAGCAAATGGAAAAGTAATGGCACAGGTACCCGGGTTTGATTCTAGCCTCAAGCAACTGTCTGTGTGAAGTTTGCACATTCTCAGTGTCTGCGTGGGTTTCCTCTGAGTGCTCCGGTTTCCTCCCACAGTCCATAGATGTGCAGGTTTGGTGGATTAGCCATGCTAAATTGCCCGTAGTGTCCAGGGATGTGTAGATTAGCCATAGGTGAATTAGCCATAGAAAATACAGGGTTACAAAGATAAGGTAGTGCGTGGGTCTCGGTAGTATGCTGTTTGGAGGGTCAGTGTGGACTTGATGGGCCAAATAGCCTGTTTCCATACTGTAGGGATTCTATGAATTGTGAATTGTGTTTTTGGATATGAGGCAACTTGGAATAATCCTTTTCATTTGATGCTTTAGGGAAATGGTAGTATAAAAGGGGCCACTGGTTTATTAGTGACTAAAAACTGTTAGATATTTTTTAACCCAAGGTTTGGAACTTTTGAACCAGTAGCTTTGATTATAAAGATGCAGACATTTAACAACTTGGTTTTCATTAGTCCAATTTATATGGTGATGTGAATTTTATACTGTCTTTGCTGATGGATATTTCTGACCCCAAAAGTGTATGGTATTTAATTTTCTTGGGCACAGTTTTCATTTCCTGTGTCCAGTGCATAACATTTCCTCCTTTTATTAAACTGCTTTTGTATTCTGTATCTAGAAGAGTTATTTTTATGCTCACAAATGCTATTTTTAGTAAAACCCACTGATTGTTGTTAATCAAAAGCAAGTCACATTTTAGGCTGATAGCCCTGTTTATGGAGTCTGTTAAAATAATGTTCATTTATAACCAACCTGCAAGATTAACACATTAGTTTTATAATCCTATATCATCCATTTAAAATTGTTTTTTGAAATGAAAGGTTCAGATTATTCTTCTTCCATTTCAGTCTCTGGTCCATGCTTTTCCTTCAGAATTCCAAGGTAGCCTCAATACTAGAACAATTTATAAATCCTATACAATGTATGCTCAGGCTTTGTATTTTGTTTGTGCTGCTCCATCTATCTCCTTTTCCTCAACTGTCATGTGCAATAAACTACTTGCTTTGCAGTTCCTAAAGAGTTACTGCATTTCCACTAGTAAACATTGGTCCCATGTGGCGTTCCCTCCCAAGCAACTTACAAGGTGTGCACATTTTCGCTTCTGTGACTGCACAAGTGCAAAATGAACTTTTAATAACATTGCACTATGTTGCAATGCTGATCTGTCAGCATCTATTTCACACAAAATGCTGCTACTATTTTACTTCCGCTGTCCAATTCCTGTTAATTGGCAGCGCATCAGAAAGGAAAAGGTTTCAAGATACAGTATTATCACATCATTTAATAAATTACATATCTTACCAGAGGTAAGATCGTACAGGTTACACAAAATTTTCTTCTAACTCTTTAAATGAGTTAACACTTTTTTTCTGCAGTGTTTGAGTCTTTGCTGCTTTTCTCAAAGCAGTCTTCTGCAGGGAGCAGATCACAAAATGCTCTACAAATCAGACCAACACTGAACACGGGCTGTCAGCAGTGACTCTATAAACAGTGCTAACTGTGTTTACACAAGTGTGTTCTTTGTCTGTACAGAGATTTGATGTATTATGTGGGTTTCTTCCTGGTAATAAAATATCTTTTGATAGGTGGTGTTTTTTTCATTGCTTATTAATGTGACAGCATTGAATTACTTTCAGGCATTTAATATAATTCATAAGCAGAAATCTGTTCCGAATATTACACATAAGTAAAAATCATTTTACATCTGAAGCTGGACCTCAGTTTGAACCTGAGCTGGTAATGTCCTAGTTCCACTGCTTTTCGATCACCCCATAACATACAACCATAAGAAATAGGAAAGGATTAGGTTGTTCAGCCCCTTGAACCTAGTCTGCCATTCAATAGTATTATGGCTGATCCAACATTCCTCAAGTTTACTTTTCTGCTGTTTGCCTGGAAACCCTGGATTCTTGATCAGTGGAGGAATCCTCTATCACAACCTTAAATATACATAACGTCTCTGACCTGCAGCTCTGTGTTCAGTTCCAAAGATACTCAACCCTCTGAGAGAAGAAAGTCCTCCTCATCTCAGTCTTAAATTGGCATCTGTTTATTCTGAGACTATGCCCTCTAGTCCTAGACTCTCCCATGAGGGGAAACATCCTCTCAACATTTAGCCTGTCACGCCCCTTAAAGAATCTTTCATGTTCTAATGAGATCATTTCTCATTCTTCCAAATCCCAAAGTGTAGAATCCCAATAGGTTTAAACTTTACTCATAAGACCATCTCTCCATACCAGAGATCATCCTGGTGAACCTTCTCTGAACTCTCCCCTGTAAAATGAAAACTTTCTATACGTAGAGGGACCAAACTGTTCACAATACTCCAGATGTGGTCTGACCAGTGCCTTGTACAGTTGCAGCAAGACTTCCTTACTCTATTACTATACTCCTCCCTTTTCACAATTTACTTCCCCAAGCAGAGTTTTGTGATTGGACATGAAGAGGATGTAGGTGCTGGGAATGTGAATTTTTCAACCAGGGATAGATTTTAGTTATGGATGAAATTGGCCTTTTTTCCTTCTGGTTTGGAGAATTCATACTCTGACATTCTAAGAAATAAACAATTGTGCATTTAGGATATCCCAAAATGCTATACAGCAAATGAAGATTTTCTTTTAAAGGGAAAATCACTGTTGTGATGTAGGAAAACCAATTCAATTGTCAAGTATTTTTCTTTATTCATTCACAGGATGAGGGCTTTGCTGGCTAGGCCAGCATTTATTGCCAATCCCTAGTTGGCCAGAGGGCAATTAAGAGCCACCCACATTGTTGTGGGTCTGGAGCCAGACCAGGTAAGGATGGCAGTTTCCTTCCCTAAAGGTCATTAGTGAAGCAGATGTATTTTTCCTGACAATCAACAATGGATTCATGGTCATCATTTGACTTTTAATTCCAGTTTTTTTAAATTCAATCCAAATTCCATCTGCTGTGGCAGGATTTGAACCTGAGTCCCCAGAATATTATCTGGGTCTCTGGATTAACAGTTCAGTGATAATACCACAAGGCCATCACCTCCCCCTGATATCCCTACATTGCTGCTTATGCTTAATGAAAGGATTTATATTTGCCAGTCACAAAGAACAACTTCCTGCATACTGTTCTTTGAATGGTGTGGTGGTGTCTTTTATATGCATCTGACAGGACAGAAGAGAGCTTGATTTAAAATTTCATTTGAATAACGGCATCTTCATTGGAATAGTTCCCAAGTATTGCATTGGTAAGAAGAACTGAATTCTGTGAAGAGGACTTGGATGAATGACCTGCTGATTTAATTATTTATCATGTATAGAACATTGAATAGAATGTAAAGAAAGATGTGTAAATTGTTTATAAAGTTCCTTAGAGCATTGAAAATCAATTAAAATTTACACAAAATTGTTCAAGGATGTTTGCATTTCTGCGTCTATTTACACATTTGTAAATCCATATCTGGAATAAAACTAATGCAATTATACATTCTGTTGGACAATTTCTATATAGATCATTATTTCAAACATTGAATTATTGATTAGATTCCCATCCCTAATGCCGTAAATATCAATCTAAAAATGGCTTCAGTTATGTGTCAATATTTAAATTTGATAATAATGATATAATAATTTCTAATCTTGCCCCGATTAATAGTGAGAACTCTGACTACTGCAAGGGACCTTCTTTTAAAAATGAATTATATTATCTTCAATCCACTTCCTCAACAACATTTAAAATCTTAAAGATGGTGTGCAGTATATAAATATTGTGTGCCAAAATTATACTGAAGTTACTGCTAAGGTACATTATTGGAGCAATATAAAGAGCTGTACAATGTACCAGATCCTAAAATGCCTAAAGCTGACATAGCATTAGGGATCAAAAGGGGGGAAAGGATTTAATTATCCAGCATTTTCTTTTTTTTGTAAATCATCGAATGCCCAGAATCTGATCCTCAGAGTAAATTTGTAGTTATGCGTCAATTCAAAATTAAAGGTAAGTTTTCCCAACACCAGAATTCACCTTGTAAATTGCTGACGTGCAGATTTTTTTTAAGATTTACACTTTTGAAGTCAATATGTTCAGACATTTGCAGCAGTCCACAGAATGTTATTTGGTATATTCAGAGAAAAATATTTTTCAGAGCTCACTTTATCCCAAATCCTGCATTTTTAAGTTGTAGAAAGTATTTTTCCAAAGAAAGGTTGGTATAGTTCAAGGGCAATTAGAGGTGAGTAACAAATGCTGGCCCTGCTAGCAATGTCTGCAACCAAAGAACAAAGGAAAAGTTGAACCAAGTAAAGTCTTTTGCATTCCAGATCTGCAGTGCCTAAACACTTGTTTAATAGTCATCATTATTGCAGAAAGCTTGTCACTGTTTACATGGAAATGTCATCATCATTCTTATACATTACAGTGGCCTGTTTTGACATTATTACTACAGCTGTTGTTCTTCAGAGTATTCCCTCCTCCTTGTATTGTTTCTGCGTTGAATTTGAGACTGATCATGCGATCTGCTCTATCTTAAAACTTGGGAGCCCCAGAACTGGCAAATCTCTTGCTTCTATTTGGTTCGATGTATAACTCAATAGGCTTTTAAAACCCAAGTTTACTATTGACTAATCTGCATTTAACTCATCTTTTTTAACGCTGATGTTTTCATGTGGAAATGGGAATAAGCTCCTTGTTCTGCCATTCAATTATATCATGGCTTCTAGTAATCATAGATCATATCTCTTGGTGCCCTTAACTAAGGTCCGTTAATGTTTGTTTTGAAAATTTCAATTAGTTTCAGGAAGAGAATTTCAAATTTCCATGACACTCTGTGTGGCAGAAATGCTTCTTTTCACTCCTGAATGACTTAGCTCTAATTTTAAGAATTTTTTTAACCTTTTTCCCAATTACTCAGCATTACTTTACTGAAAGTGAAGTTGCAGAAATCTCACCTGATTGTTCCAGTGTTGTCTCCAATTTTCAGACTCCACATCATTAGAGTTGGTGTCCTAGAGATGACTTCTTGTGGCAATGTATTGAAATGCTAGCAAGAGGACAGAGTGGTTTGGATCCAGTATTTTATCATTAATTGCCTTAATGGGAAAGAACTTTAAGGGATGAGTGACCACAGTATGATAGAACTTTACATTGTGTTTGAAAGAGAGGAAGTTTAAGCTGAAGCAAAGGTGTTAAATATGAATAAGGGAAATTATGAAAGCGTAAGGCCCAAGTTAGCCAAGCTGAATTGGCAAAATACATTAAAAGGCATAACTGTACATTCTTTAAAGAATGATTACATGGCTAACAATAACTCTAGATTAAAATGCAAAACTCAAAAAAGATTAGTTAACAGTGGCTGACAAAGGAAATTAAGGATTGAGTAAAATTAAAAGGAAGGGTTTATAAAGTTGCCAGAAATTGTAATGAATCTAAAGATTGGGAAGTTTTTAGAGTATAGCAAAGAAAGATTAAGAAACTAATAAGAAAGACTGGAATACAAATGCAGTCTAGCAAAAAACAAAAACAGACTGTAAAAGCTCTAGAGATATGTAAAAAGGAAATGTTTGGTGAAGACCAATTGTGAATCCATTAAAATCAGAGTCAGGAGAATGACAGAGAAGCTAAATGATTACTTTGTGTCTGTTTTCACTGAGGAAATGTAAGAAATCTCCCAGAATTAGCAATCCAAGTGACTAGGGAAAATGAGGAATTGAAGGAAATTAGTATTAGTAAGAAAATTGTACTGAAAAAAATAATATAGCTGTAAGCTGATAAATCCCCTGGGATTGATAATCTACATCGCAGTGTGTTGAAGGAGGCAATATAGGGATGGTTGATGTATTGGTAGTTATCTTCCAAAATTTGGTTAATTATAGAATGATTCCTGCAGATTGGAAGCTTGCAAATGCCACCATACTATTTAAAAAGGGAGCTGAGAGGAATAAAGCAGGTAATTGCTGCCCTGTCAGCTTTGCACCAGTAAACATGAAAATGCTAGAATCTGTCATCAAGAATATGGTGAATTGATGAAAATGATTTGATTAGGCATAATCAGCATTGATTTGTAAATGGAAAACCGTGTTCGACACACATGTTGGAGTTTTTCTGAGGATGTTAATGTAGGGAGATTTAACATTGTTAAGCAGAATATAGTGTTTATAGTATTTTTGGATTTGCAGAAGGCTCTTGATAAGATCCTTCACAGCAGGGTGGTAAGCAAAAAATAAAACACATAGGACAAGAGGTAATGTCCTAACATGGATTAAAGATTGACTAATAGATAAAAGCCAGAGAGGTGTTTAAATGGATCATTCTCACATTGACAATCTGTGAGTAGTGGGGTACCACAAGGTACTTGGTCCCCAGCTGTTCACAATATATATTAGAGATTTACACATGGGGACTGTGTAATATTTCTAAATTTGTAACTGACACATTACCAAATGCGAATGTGAGGAACATATGAAACATTTTCAGGACGATTTGGATAGGTTTATTGATTGAACAACAATATGGCAGATGGAATAGTGAGGAAAAATGTGAGATTATCCACTTTGGTAGAAGAAACAAATGTTCTTAAATGCTAAGAGGTTGGAAAATGTAGACTTACAAAGGGATTCGGATGTCTTCGCTAATAATCACTAAAGGCTAACATGCAGGAGCAACAAGCTATTAGGAAGACTAATGGAATATTAGCCTTTATTACAAGAGGATTTGAATACAGGAGAAGTGAAGTCTTGCTTCATTTTATAGGAGCTTGGTTAGAACACACCTGGAGTACTGTGTGCAGTTTTGGTTTCCTTATCTCAGGATAGATATCATTGCCATAGAGAGTGTGCAGTAAATGTTCATCAGACTTTTTGCTGGAATGGTGGGAATGTCCAATGTAGGGAGATATAACAAACTGGGCCTGTATTCTCTGAAGTTTTAAAGAATGAGAGGCGATCATGTTGAAAGCCAAAAATACTTAAAGGGATAGACAGGGTAAATGCAAGCAGGGTTCCACTGTTTGAGGAGTCTAGAACCAGAGGATGCAATTTTTTTAAAAGGGGTATGCCAAATAAATTTTTAGTTGGAACAGTGCTGAATGTTTGGAATTCTGTACCTGAGACGGCTGCAGAAACTCAGTCATTGAGTATGTTTAAGGTATATGTTTATGTTTAAAGTAGAGATTGATAAATAATTTTGGATTATCAATGGCATAAAGGGTTATAGTGATAATGTGGGTAAAAGTGTTAGATCAACCATGATTGTATTAAATGTGGAGTGGTATGGATGGGCTGAATAGCCTACTCCTGTTCCTGAAACTTTTGAACAAACTCAGCCCTACTTTATTTTCAGATTATTCCAACATTTGAAATGGGATAGAACTGTTCCACCAAGCTGACTTAAAAATGTAAACAGCAATTAAAACTTAAGCAAATATCAAAATAAATTCTGCCAAGGGGCAACTGGCTTTTCTGTTTGATACATGTACAGCTGCTATTTGTCAACAATCAGTGCACTTTTTGACTTCTGTAAAGTAGTCTTGGGAATCTATTAGAATAGTTGACTAAAAGCCTAGTCAAAGAGGTACATTTAAGGACCATCTTAAGGGAGGAAGGGGTTCAGGAAAGTTCAGGATGGAGTTCCAGAGCTTAGAGCCAAGCCAATGGATGGCACTAATGATGGAGCAATTCTTAAATTAAGGATGTGCAAGAGAAAACATTAAGTACCTTCTGATTTGGAGATCGGTCGCTTGGTTGGCTGGACACTGTGATGTAGAGTGACAACAACCGCGTAGGTTCAATTCCTGCACCTGCTGAGGTTACCATGAAGGATTCTGTTTGTGAACCTCTCCCCTCACATGAGGCGCAGTGACCCTCGGGTTAAATCACCATTGTTCATTTCTTTCCCTAATGTGAGAGCAGTCCTCTGGACCTATGGTGACTTTACATTTAGCCCATGAATTGAAAAGGCCTTGGATAGAGTCATAGATTAATACAGCATGGAAACAGGCCCTTTGGCCCAACCTGGCCTGTGCTGACCATGGTGCCCAATCAGCTAGTTCCAATTGCCTGCATTTGGTCCATGTCCCTCTAAACCCTTCCCATCCATGTACCTATCCAAATGCAAAAGGTTTCAACAGAAGTAAGTTACTAATAAATTGCTACCTTTACTATTGGAGTATACACTGGACAGGATATATGAAGCGGATACACCACAATTTATGTTCCAAAACAATGGATGGTCCACAGGCTTTGCAGGTCCTTTCAGTAATCTTTGATTTTGCATTAAAATGACTTTGCATTTCAGACAAGAAGGGAAACTGAAGAAGGGTGGCCACTCCTTGTTGCATTGCCAGTTAATCTAAAGAATTAAATATAATAAAAATCTCAGTTAATTAGAAACAACACACTTTTAGTTACTTCTAATAACCAATCAGACAGGATTTAGTTCTACTACGGTAGTATATTGGTTGGAAGTACAGTGTTCAGCAAGTGACAGACAAATAATCAGTATTACTCATTTCTATTGTCTGGCACAGCCTTGTACCATCTGACCCTGACTAAGCCGTCATCCTAAGCAAAGGCAGCAGGTGAAATTGGCAACTCAAATTTGGCAAGGTTGTGGATTTTTCAGCAACCAATATAAAAACATGTGGCAAGATTCTTACGTTCGGAAACCAGGGGCTGAATCTTACTGGGAACCTGTTGATTGGCATTCCGGTGAATTTGATGGGGGATTTTCTCCCTAACAAGTTCTCGCATGCTATCTTCCCAAACTTGCCTCAATACCTAAACATCACACCCCTATGGCATCCCATATTTTCCCACTTGCTGTTGGCAGGAGAACTTGCCAGCTCTGATGCCATCTTCAAAGCCAAGCTGTGCAACTGGTCAAGGGTTGCAGTTTGTGCTTGCCAAATACCTCAGACATGTCAGACAAAGGGAAGCAAATTTATACGCAGTTGGCCTGAGGGAGTCTATGGGCTGTGACCTGAGATGTCGGTGACTGATGGAGGTCCAGACGAGCTAGGCAAGTCACCAGTTACCCACTTTGGCTTGTTTGTTGTGATTTATTCATGGAAATCATTGGGTAGAATCCCTACAGCGCAGAAAGTGGCCTTTTGGCCAATTGAATTTGCACTGACCCGCTGAAGAGCATCCCACCCAGACCTCCACATTTACCATGCACAGCTGCGCACTGTGGGAGGAAATTTCTGAAGAAGGGTCTAGACCCGAAACGTCAGCTTTCCTGCTCCTCTGATGCTGCCTGGCCTGCTGTGTTCATCCAGCTCTACACCTTGTTATCTCAGATTCTCCAGCACCTGCAGTTCCTACTATCTCTCAAACACAGGAAGAATGTGCAAACTCCACACAGACAATCGCCCAAGGCTGGAATTGAGCCCAGGTCCCTGGCTTTGTGAGGCAGCAGCGCTGACTACTGAGCAACCATGCCACCTGGTTTCTATCCAGCAGGTGAGAATGAGAAGCTGTAAGTCATTGAAGCAAGATGATGACATAATGAGGATGTGAATGTGTGGAAATAAAACTCATAATGTTGGAAAGCTCCTCACCGGCCATCTTCTCAACTTTCACACCACGGCCCACATTGTTCAGGGGCTAAGAATATTCCGCCCACTGAAAATGAGTTCAAGCAGCCACTTTACAGCTAGTGGTGGATAGGGGGCCCTTACCCAACTATGAATTTAGTGCTAATTTGTGTTCTTATTCTGGGAATTTATACCAGCAGCAATTGGCAAGGCTACAATCCTGCAAATGTTGCTGGCTTTGTCTGAATTAAAAAGCTCTGCAATTTCAGGAGAATATTTGACGTCAGAAGTCAATATGTCATGAAATTGGGGAAAGTCAATTTCCCAACACCATCATTCTTCATTTTGATGAGGATATGCAAAAGGACAGCGAGAATATTATGTTATGCAAATACACTGAATTTCCAATATCCTCTGCAGTCTCAGCTGATCCATATTTCATAAGCAATTATCCTGTGGAAGCAACTTAAGAGTGCATTGCAGCTAATCTGAAATGCTATCTGCAATGATTCAAGTTTTAAACAACAGCAAACATTGTCCAATAGTACTCCATTCTTATTCAGTTCAGATTCTTTTTTAACCTTTCAACCACTGGCCTCTGTACCCAGACTTACTTTGGATAAAATTCCCATCTGTAGAATTGTATTATGCAAGTAAATAAATGAAACATCAAGAATTCCTATCTCTGAAACTACCAACTTGTCTTTGTGTATAGTTCTGAGGGACCTGAACACACTACAATAACTCACTAAACTGGTCACTTTCCTTCGCTAGTTCGCTATCTAGCAGAGAGGCACATTATAGGCTAATGTTGCCCTTACCCAACACTGGACGGCAAGGTTCAGGAATATCCTACCTGATTACTGTCTCTGCAGCCATGGATACTGAAGTTAACTTTAACACCATTACATTTCTGAAATCTCACTCACACAAAGAATGAGAAGATGTTTTAAATTCTTTGTGTTGGCGTCACTGGCTAGGGATTTTCCCATCGCTAATTGCTCAGAGGGCAATTAAGAATCAACCATGGAGTCACATGTAGGCCAGACCAGGTAAAGATGGCAGATTCCTTCCCTAAAGGACATTAGTGAACCAGATGGGTTTTAATGATAGTTGACATGGTCTCCATTAGTGCAGCTTTTCATTCCAGGTTTTTTTTAAGTCATATTTCAAAAATTTGCCATACTAACATTCGAGCCCATAACCGCAGAAAATTAGCCTGGGGTTCTGCATGACGAGTCCAGTGACATTGCCATCGACTGTATTACTAGTCCACTTAACCTAGTTTGAAATAGCATTTAATTTAAATAAAATGACTGGTGGAAAATGATCCTCTGGTCCGGTCAGCCTTTTAATCACAATAAAATTTACATTCCCCAAACTACCTGGAAACAGAGATCCTGTCAAAGACAGCAAAAGCAGGTGAAGTCACAGGCCAAATGAGGTTTTGGGGCAGTAAGGAGGAATGAAATCAGAAACATTCTTCTGTAACCCTATTATAAAATCAAAGCTAACCCAAGACAATATGGTCCTCATCAATGTCTTACAGTAGGTGCCTTTCACTCATGGTGACTTCCCAGTGAGAAGCATGTCAAGATTTCACTCTGAAGGAATTTTGTAAGTCAGTACTTGGTGTGTGAAGATTTGAGGCTTGTAGTTTGGGATTCAATTCTGCACACTGGCCAGAAATATATCCTCATCTTGACTTGGTGCTGTATGGCCTTGTAAAGGTTTCCCCTTATCAATGAGTGACTGCTGTTTGATTCTAGAAAGTTCTGTAAACTCTTTTATTTACATGACTGTACATAATATTGCTCTTTGTTAACAAATAATTACTTGGTAGCACAGAATGTATATGTTGCTGAAAAGAGGCACCAAAGTTAAAGCTTTTCATCTTGCACTCATCAGAATTGAATGCAAAAATCACCCATAACAAGGGCACACTAATTTATATGGTTTAAGATGAGGATGCTGGTTGGTTGGCATGTGATGCAACAGGATGTGTTAATTGGCCATGGAACTGCCAATCCCAGCTGCATTCCCCATGGCAACACCCTGACTAATCAGTCACCTGAGGTTAATCAGCTGACACTGACACATACAAAATTTGGATACTTGCATTCTGACTAGATCAAGAAGAAAAGTTTTGACTCTGTCTCCTTTTAACAATATTTACATTCTGTTCTCAGTAAATGTGTCTCTGTCGGGTACAGACTGTTCCATCATTTCTTCACAGTATCTTAAACATGACTGTAGCTGTTATTCCGTGATATACATCACCACCTCATTATCATATCTATTCTCATTATACAACAGAGTTCTCCACATGGAACCAGCTGCCTGTTCTGCAGCCCCTCAATTCTCTGGAAATTGAACCATCTCTTAATGTTCAACCTAGTTCTGCCTTATCTTCTTGACTTCTTTAAATTTTCACCTCTCAGTCTTCCAAATATAATTAGTTCAAATGAGTTCTCAACAAAGACACAGTCTATCCTGTTAATCACATAAACCTTGATCAAATCTCCCCTAAAATGGTGCCCACCCTTTCTAATAAATACTAGTTCAAATGATTCATCATCCTATCCCTTTCCAATGACTTGCTGGTGCATCTTATATTGAATTCTGAGTAGAGTGATATCATTATAAACAGCTTGAGCTAATGAATCTTCCAAAAAATTTTGGCTGCAATATATGTGCATCTGTTTAAGGGTTTTTTTAAACCTTTGGTATCAGCTAATGAAAGGGGCAAGCTGACAATTCCTTCCAGCATTTTTTATGATTTGAGTAATGGATTTGAAGTGTCTGTGGTAAGTTTTCTCTGAAATCAGGATTGGAAACCAAAGTGTATTTGGGCTTCCATAATAAGATATGAAGAAAACCCCCAGATTACCTTAAAATGATTTGCTTTCAGTTTAGATCCTCACCACTGCTGTGCATACTGCCTGGGGTTGTATATCTGAGGGGAGGTGATGGCATTGTGGTATTATCACTGTGTTACTGTTCTTGGGACATGGGTTCAAATGCAACCATGACACATGGTGACATTTGAATTCAATAGAAATCTGGAAGCTGAAGTTTGTCTCATAGCAACCTGGTAGCCATTGATGTAAAAACCATCATGTTCACTAATGTACTTTAGAGAAGGGAAATCTGCTGTCCTTACCTGGTTTGGTCTGCATGTGACTCCAGACCCACAGCAACATGGTTGACTCTTAACTGGTAGCCTAGAGAGCCATTCAGCTCAAGGAAGATTAGAGATGGACCGCAAATGCTGGCCTTGTGAGCAACACCCACATCCCACAGAAAAAATAAAGAAAAATCTCAAAATAGCTGGTTCTGTTACTTTGCGACTTTCTCATTAGCCAGTGAAATAGCATTTTTCTTATGCATTTCATATGTTTGATGAGCTATCATTACTATAATCTACTGTCATCCTAAAAAGATATAATTGGGAGGTTTGCGATACAAAGGTGTTGACCTCTTGATGAGAAACAGCATTCTCAAGTCTCATTCTCCACTGAAATTGACACTTGAAATTCCCTGGAATATTTGGTTGAGTTGCAAGAGCATTACATGCTTCTTGAAGTGTTTTAAATGTGTGATCTGAGCTGCATTCAAACATTTAATTTTAATAAACGATTTTAGCAAGCCATGTTGAAATTTGGCTACTTTACAATTCTCACGAAAGTCAAACAGCAAGGAAAGAAACTAGGTAGAAGTTCTGATCCATCTTTTGATTTTTTGACCATTGTAGATAGTCCATATCTATCCAATGAGTCTTCGCTAACTGGCCTGCTAGACCTGGGCTTAGTTTATGCTTCTAATTCATATTCGCCAGTTTGTCCTGATGAATTTCAGCGACTTGATATTGGAAAGGTCAGTTCTTGATCAACCAGAGTGTCTGGGCCTGTAAATTCATTTTGAACGGTGATGCAAACTGGATGGTATTAAATTGTCACCGGTTATGTCCAGTCTGATATTTCATTGATTGCAATGGCAACTAACTATCAGGCTCTTTATGATGAACAGCTGATCTGATAGTAG
>NC_063363.1:8076413-8112553 GCF_021869965.1 Rhincodon typus
CCCAAAACGTCAGCTTTCCTGCTCCTCTGATGCTGCTTGGCCTGCTGTGTTCATCCAGCTCTACACCTTGTCATATATGTTTGATCTGATAGTAGCCCTGTTTTGTGTCATCATTTGAGCTGAAACTCTGGACCTTGAACTTTTTATTATCTGCACCTTGAGATTTTTTTGAAATTAATGGCATCTTTGATCTTAAGGTTCCACAAGGCCTGCAAGATTTTCCACCCATGTAGCCAAATGCACAAAGGTGTGGGCTAGCCTGGGTCCATTGCAAGTGTAATTGTCTTTCTTCCAATCACTTGGGTAGTCCAACCCTCAGAAAGGTTACTGATGTTCACCCTTGGTTAAAGAATTAGGTGAGATTTCTGGACAATTTGCCCAATGTCTGGATTGATGGAGTTCAATGCCAGGAAACCTCAGCTGTCACTAGGAACCAACTTTGATACTTGCCTTCATGCATCACAATAATTTTAACAAAGTTATGGAAATGCTATTTATAAATTTGTTAAATTATTGCACAAAGCAAAATGCCCAACCAAATACAAATAAAGCTCCTCCCCTTTGGGAGACACTCCATAAGTATCAAACATACCCATGTCCAATGTAGCAGAGGTAAGTTTAATCTATTTCATGCTAAAACTTCACCTCAATTACAAAGGAACATCTCACTGCACTAATGATTTTTTCATATTTTCCTGCACCAGCCACATCTATCCTGTGGCCTCCCTGAATAGAGGCATAGAGAAAAGGAACAGGAGTAGGCCATTCAGCCAGTCAAACCTGCTGCACCTTTCAACATAACCGCGACTCATCATCAAGTACCTGCTTCTTTCCCATACCCTTTGGTACTAAATGCAACTGTCAATAGGACCATTTCAGTTCTGCAGACCCATGTGATCTTTTTAGTCTCAACAACTCTTGTTTTATTGAAATAGGAGTGGAATTGGACATGGTTAATGACTTTGTGACCAATAATGTGACTTCCGCAGTTCAGTTAGCGAACTGTAATTGCCCATCTTGATGCAAACTTTCAACTTTTCACATGGGCATCAAGTTGACACTATGGACCATTTGAAATCAATGGAGATGAGAAAAGCTTCTGGAACAGGCTACGGTCATGGGGAAAATGCAGGAACATAGATATGAGGAATGTTGGATCAGGCACGATCCTATTGAATGGGTGGAGCAGGCTGGAAGGGCTGAATGGCCTACTCCTGTTCCTATTTCTTTGGTCTTATGGCTTGCAACAAAACTCAACTCTCTCACTCAATATAATGGGGCCACCGTTCAAGGTGGGGAGAAGAAGGAGCCTGTCTGTGCCTCTGCGGGCTCTTTGATGAAACTGTCTAATTAATCCCACTCATCTGCTGCTTCCTCATTGCCCTGTTACTTTTCTTCCTTTTCAAGTATCTGTCCAATTCCCCTCTATGAGTTATTATTGAAGTGGCTTCCAGCGTCTTTTCAGGCAATGTGTTCCAGACCATCAATAAGTAAGGAAAAAATTTAAAAGGAAAATGAGTTTTAAAAAAGTGTAAAATATTATATTCACTGATAAAACCATTGCTTGTGAAAAGGGGCCATGCCAATAAATTATTATTATTTACTTAACTTTTCATTGCAGGAGAATTGTAGAGTTGACACTATGTGTATAATTTACCCAATATAGTCAAAACTAGAAGTGTGAATGCCATTCCCACGTGTCTCCAGTACAGAAAATTACTGCAGTGCAGGCCCTATATGTGCGGTGCGGTTTAGCATGCAACATTAATCATCCTTTTACAGACCACTAGGGAGCTTGCTTTCCAATACAAATTATGCATAAATAAATAAATGATAACAGCGTTGTCAAAGCAGAGAAGGAAGTGTTTGTAGCCCTGTCAATGTGTTGAACTCAATTATATATTATACCTGTTGTTTTCACTGCTCATTTGGAAAGAAAATATGGAATAATCTTTAAAAATTGACACTCTAGATATCTAGTGCACAAGCCCCAGTTTCATTGCAAAATCCTTATATTGCCTCTGTATTAGGGAAGAAAAGGACCATTGTGTCTCCTTATGATCAAGTGCTTGTTAATGAATTTGCATCTTTGAGCGCTGTCATAAAATTTTCAGACCTCCTTCGTTTCTTTATTAATATGTTTATACATAAATACTAAATATGACCTGCAGCAAAGTAGCTGGGTCAGAATCATATTAAACTTCATACATAATACAAAATGTTGATGGTTCATTTCCATTATTTTCTTAATGTTTGTCCTGGCATTTAATGCTGATTAGTTATTTTTTCATCAAAGAAACTGAGATCAATTGGCATCATTTCATCAGCCAATGCTAGAATTTTTATACTGGAAATTACTTGTCCTCATGTTGGGACAACCCCTAACCCGACAGAGAAGTTAAGTGGTACATAGATTCTAACACAAATCAGCAAGTCTTGTTAAAACACAGGCTCTCCCAGATTTTCCCATGGGGCACAGTAACAACTGAAGGTCATTGCACTGAGAAAATGGAATGATCTCTGAAGCAGCGTCTGAAGTTGTAGAGGCATACAGCACAGAAACAGACCCTATGGTCCAACATGTCCATGCCGACCACCTTTCCCCAAACTGGGCTAATCCCACTTGCCTGTTTTTGGCCCATATCCCTCAACCTTTCCTACTCATGTACCTATCCAAGTGTCTTTTAAACGGTGTAACTGTACTCGCATCTATCACTTCCTCTGGCAGTTCTTTTCTCGTATCAACCACTCTCTGTGTGAAAAAATTGCCCCTCAGGTCCCATTTAAACCTTTCTCCTCTCACCTTAAAAAAAAAATGCCTCCTGGTTTTAAACTCCCCTCACCCTAGGAAAAAGACCTTCACTTTCCACCTTGTCTATGCCCATCGTGATTCGAAAGGACACTTCTTTGAAGTGGAATGTGAACAACACAGTGGAGGGTGAATGCTTCATTATAAGATGGGTCAGCTGCGATAGAGAAACACACATTCTCACAGAAGAATTTATTTTTAAAGCAAAGTTAGAATTGTAAGCCCTTCTGAAATAAGTGGCAGGAGTACTGGAACACAGGTTGTCTGTCAGAAAGCTGTCGGAGATTACTTTGAGGCACAAGGTGAAGCTTGCAAAACCTAGACAAGCGTGTGAGATTGCCAACGGTGAATGCGGCAACAACTTTATTTATATATAAACCTGAATTCTCGACAAGTGCTCCCCTCACTCTGAAGCAGAATGGAAGGGTGGAGTTTCAAAGGCATTGAATAAATTTGGTTTTTCTCCATTGCTTTTCCACCAAATCTATAGGGACTTGCAAGGTGAATTATCCCAGGAAAACTGATCGCTGGGTAAGATGGAAATTTTCAGTTTGGGGAAGCCATTCATTAAGATGTAGGAAATATGGCATGCTTTCCGATCTGGCCTTAATCCTTGGTTTCAGCAGCTTAAACCTCATTATACAGGAACTGGGGTGGGTTGGAGGTTTGGATGGGGTTGTAGCAAATTAAGAATCCATTGGTTCTTCACAGGATAAGGGTAAAGTGACCCTCTGTCCTAGAAAGACATTCGTGTTAATTATGTAAGAGGCATCATTGAAAATATCCTTAGAGTGAATGTTATAATATGACCCTTCTTAAAAGATCCAATAGCTTGTTTCAGTTTTCTATCACTTGAAGTACATTCCAGCAGCTACTATTGGAGTGTAGTGAGGGCTCTAAAGAGATTATAAAGAGGGAACTCAGATGTCATACATTTTGATGGCAAGGCTCTTTTGTTTCTCAGATGCTGCCAAATCTGCTGAGTATTTTCAGAACTTGAATTTTATAGAGTCATAGAGTCATACAGCACAGAAACAGACCAAATCCAAATCATCCATGCCAACCACATTTCCCAAACTGAACTAGTCCCACTTGCCTGCCTTTGGCCCATATCCCTCCAAACCTTTCCTACTCATGTACTGTCCAAATGTCTTTTAAATATTGTAACTGTACCTGCATCTACTACTTATCAGAACTTTAACTTTGTTTCTCCACAGATGCAGTAAGACTTGCTGAGTTGCTCCAGGTCTTTCTGCAGAGGAGTTATACCGGATTTGAACTGCTCACTCTTGTTTTCCTCTCTCCATTTTTGCTGCCAGACCAACTAAGTTTCTCCAGCAATCTTTGTATTTGTTTCCAGTTTCCAGTATCTGCAGTAGTTTGCTTTAATTGGAATATCATTCATCTCACTGTTTGAAGGTCACTTCTTTGCCAAAGTGATCCGAAACCAATCCCCATGTCTTAACTCTGGTGATAGCCTTGCATTTTCCTCTGCGTCAGTATTTTTTTTTACAATTTTCCCTTCAGAAATGCAATGGCCTCTTTGTGAACCACCCCCTGAGGCAAAACTCATTGATTAAAAAATTCTTCCAACTTCACTCCCAATTCTTCCCAATCCTTCACTCTCAGGACAGCTTTAAGTTGATAACCACCATTGCTGATTTCCCAACAAGAGATAGCTATCTTTCCCTGTTCACTATCTCAAAGCTCTTTGCCATCTTAATTCAGAAATGCAATGTATATGCAATGTACTATATGTCCTCTAATATCCTGGCTGGATGTATCCTTTAATCCTTACTCCACTTAACTATTCAAAAGAATGGAAAGATTGAATGGAAGTGGCATTTTTATTTATTATCTGTGTTTTGTCTTATTTCAAGTAACTCAGGAATTTGTTTCATTGAGAGGGGAAGATTAGAGTCAGCAGATTAGAGTTGGGTCAGACCATGGTCATGCAATGTTGCATTTGGTGCCAAAAACTTGCTGATATTATCAGGTAAACATTATTCCACTCAGTTTTGTTTTAAATGTTAAGTAGGGCTTGGTATGAATTTATCTCCAACAGAATGTTTTACCTGATGCAGGAATGCTTATGTTATTTCCTGCAGCATAAAAATGTAGATGTGAATATCGTGGTATTGAAGAATCCAATAGATATTTAACTCAACTAACTATCACGTGCAAACATTATATTCCTTAGTCATATAAGTGCCTAGTCTTATATTTAATTATGAGGCTACAGCAGAGGAGCATGTTTCCAGTAATGTGTCATGCTTCAATGTAAGATGTTTATATCCTCAGGACACATGGTTTGATGTGGTGGTGATAACATCAACATGCTTCTTAAAGATATTCTAACATAACTGAGCTATTAAACATAGCAGATCAGTTTTTTTTAGACTTTAACTTTTAAGAAATTGACAAAGTTCTAAAGCTTATGCAGAGCTGTGAATTCAACATCTACGAATAACTCACATACACATTTAAATAATTAACTAATTCTGTAGTAGTTGATTGTTTATACATACAATTGCATCATTTATCATTGTATCAAATTTATCTCAGTCCTAACAAGATTTATTTTGGATTCTTGGTATCTGCCTCATGCAGAAATCTATCACCAGTTTTAGAACCTCCAATTTTAGGTGGCTAAACCATCTCTACCCACATGTTGGATTTATATTTCAAAGTGACGAACAAATATATTTGTTTCTTTACTTGTTTATACCCAGAACACTGTGGTAAAGTTTGACAAAGGCAATGCTTGATGACACACAAGGGATACACAAGCCATACAGTTTAGCAGGGCAGATAACTGGTAAATAAATGCTGCTTGTCCATTCCAATAATTTGAGCTTGATCCCGAAGGAAGTCTGGATCCAAGTGAAGAATACCCAACCCTAATGTTATTCTTTTCATGATGCAGAAAGATTAGTTATTCATCATGAGTGTCGCGGAGTCCTGCTGACTGGCCTGGCCGAGGTATCAGATTATCCAAGTGTGATACTTGACCAGTACCATGAGTGTCATCCTTGAGTCATCTGAATCCCAGAAACACTACATTTAATTAAGAATGCTTGCTGGGTGATTGCTGGATAACTGACAAGGTGGATTATCCCCTTAAAATGCACTTTATTCCTTTGTTCCAGAAATATATGTTGTAGGGAAAGTGGACAGTTTAGTGAATTAGCATGGAATCCTTTTGCCTTTGGAATCTGGATAGGACTGCAGCCTAGGCTGGTGAGAGACAATTGACGTATCCACTGCCTGTATAGACGCTAGATGGAATCAGTCTCCACATGCTCAACTCACATAACTATCAAGGATGCTGTCAGATCACAAAACCGCTATTTGATCGAGCCAAAGTTGTATTCAATTATTGAGTTAGCCAGGCCGACCATATTTGGCTAAACCTCAAGCTGTCTCTATGTGTGATCATCAGTTGGTTCAGACAGAATGCTGATTCAAAACCCCACTTGACGAGGAGAATTTTAGTGTTTCCCTGCCTCAAGAATATCAGGTTATTCACCGTCTGTCCTTGACAGCACTTTATTATGTCAGAAGCAACCCTCGATTGTAAGCTGGACTTGAGCATATTGCAGCTTTGTAAGAAGATCACGACCATCAGTTTGACATATAGGACACCTCGACACATGTTCTTTTCATAAAGATTAGGAGTGTGAAGGTAGGAGAGTATGTTACTGGCCTGTGTGAGGCAGCTTTTTTTACATGGGCTTACAGCTCTATTATGTTCTTTGATTTTGCCTTTGGCATTGACTCTGCTGACTCCTAGAAGCTGAGTCTTTGCTGGGCTAGTCTTTAACAAGTCCCTGTTACGTCCTCCTCCTGTGGTTATTCTTCATTCTTTTGAATATGACATTAAACCAAGGTCCTCTCTGCCCTCTTGGCTGGGTGTAAAAAATTCTCTTGTCATTACTTCATAGAAGAGTAGAGGAAAACTCCCAGTACCTTGCTTAGCCAATATTTATTCCTCAACCAACACCACAAAAGCAGATGATTTGATCATGATCATGTTGCTGATTGTGGGAGCTTACTGTATCCAAACTGACTGCCACATTTTCTACAGCCCAATAATGCCTCTCTGGCTGTAAATTGCTTGGGATCTGCTGAGCTCACAAAGTGGGGGGCGTTCTATGGATGTAATACATTCTTCGTACTATTTACAATTACATGTCTTCCAATTAAACCCAATAAAGGCTCACTTAATAATTAGAGATAACACAGTGTGGAGCTGGAGGAACATAGCAGGCCAGGCAGCATCAGAAGAACAGGAAAGCTGACGTTTCAGGTCGGGACCCTTCTTCAGAAGAAGGGTCCCGACCCGAAACATTAACTTTCTTGCTCCTCTGATGCTGCCTGGCCTGCTGTGTTCCTCCAGCTCCACACTGTGTTATCTCACAGTCCAGCATTGGCAGCTCTTACTATCTCACTTAATAATCAAGCTTGAATATTTTCCAAATCAAAGGCAAAAATTCCTCCTTGGTGTACAACAGGTTGACAAACTAAATTAGGGTATCATTCTCTCCTAGACATGGACAGTATTCTCTAGGTTACATGGTAAAGAGATGGTGTTACGAATTTATTTCTCCTGTGATTATTCTTTATTGATGAATGTTCATGTTCCCATTAGTGACCTGTAAGAAGGCATCACTGTCTCCAATAACTTATCTTAACAATGTTGTTGATATAAGTGCCCACAACTTCTACAAGCAGAGTCTAAGATATGTTGTGAGATAATGAACTATTAATTAACCTCATTTGCCAGAGGTTGGGTAACTTGTGTCAGTTGTCATGATCCCAGCTGATGTTTTTGCAGGACAATTCAGATTCCAGACTGGAATCTGGTTTGATAAATCATATGTTTTTTTAGGTGATTGTTTAAGTTTTTTAGTTGGTGGCTGATCTGAGGAAGGAAATGAGCTTCCCAGTTCAGCTCTCTTCAAAAAACTCTTTTCTGAAACACTTCTGTGGGTCCAGTGTGGTAGCAGGAGTTCCAACCTCATTTGATTCCTGAAGTACATTCGGAAGAATCCTCTACACTATCTTTCCTGTGAAAGCTGATTTGGAAAAGATCCCAGACACATCAGTTTGGAGATAACCATCTTTGTGCCCAGGAGCGTGAGACTGGTGACCTTCTCAACATTGCGCATATCTGAACGTTCTGAACATCCTTTTTGTCTTTTCTGCAATAACTGACAATTATTGGCCAAAAGCATTTTCACAAGATGAATCTGCAGGGAGGGATCTATTTTTTCCCTTTATAAAGTCTGAATGTGTGAGTGTCTATTTGTTCATTTTTGTGTTGTTTGGAGGAACAAACATTCATGTTTTCATATTACAAACTAAGTGTGTTAAGCGGTTTTGCATCTTCATTAATATAAGAAAAAATAACATTATATTTTTTAAAGAAACCTGGCTCATGAACTTTTTTTTTATTCTCTGTAATCTAGTGAAAGCATACTTTGACCATAATGGTACCTGAGTAAAACAATTCAATTTATGTTGTGTCCTTTGGTGTAGTCGGGCTAGACAAGGACAATACGTCCTGCCACCTTAATCATTTTTTAAAATTCTTCAGAGTATTCATTCTGAAATGGGTATGTCCCTGTATAAAATAGCTGCATCATTTTTGCTGCATGCAAAGAGATGTGAACCAGATAGAGTAAAATGAATGAGCTGTTGCTACAAGCTACAATGGAATCTTCTTGGGACGCTGGTGACATTGCAGTTATGAAACTGATTTGTGAAACTTACCTCGCCAGCAATAGGAAAAAGGAAGAAGTAAAGTTAATGGATTGCATTTGTGGAGCATGTAAGGCAAAAGGAAAGGAACTGAGATTGTTCCCCAATAACCTCACCAAAGGAATACACAAAGCTAACTGTAAAATTGCATTAAGCTGAACATAGCTCAATCAGTCATGTATTTTTTTCTCTCCTTGCAAAAAATTCTGTTCGCTGCCGAAAGATATGAAATGCAATAGTGATTGCTATTGTGCCCATTATGTCTAAATTATCATGCCCAAAATGGCTATCATTTGATATTCTGGAGAACTGTAATTACTTGTATATCAGTGGGAGTTATCAGGAGTGATCAACAAGGTAAAGATATATTACAAAGACATTTAAGCCTGTTTGAAGGAGACTTGATTACAACTAGGCTTTCTCTCGATGCTGTGCATTCACATTCATTGCAAACAGCAGCTTCCATGTGCAGATCTGTGTCTCCTGTGAGACATGGCTTAACACTATCCACGAATAGAAATGCACAGGGATGAACAGTCTGACCCTATATCACAGAGGTATCCCTGATAAGTATTATGGGATAGTTACCTAATGGATAGACCTATTTTTGCCAATGAAAAGAAGGTAATGTACTAAACAATTATATATTCAGGCTAAACTACAGATCAAATTTTATAAGGTGAAAATTATACAGAAGGAAAGTACATGGGCCGATGAAATATTTCAAAATTCTTGGATTACTTTAACTCTGAAATGAAGGCTGCTGAGTTCATAAGAAACTAGGGATGGGCACTAAATCATGATCTTGCAAGTGGCTTCACATCCCTATAGCAAATAAAAAATGAAGTGATTATTCATAGCATCGAAATGGCCAACATGCTAGTGTAGATATGGCCAGTGACGTCAGCTGATTAAAACAAGATGGTGCAGGAAGTGTCGGTACATGCTGGGAAGAGATCACCGCTTTCTGTTCTCAGTGAATCACCATTAGCGCGGGTACATTTGACAGTGCGCTGGGAAGGTGAGGTACAGGCTGGTCCCCTGGTCAGAGCAGAAACAAAGATTTGCACCAGGAGTCCAAGCAGTGAGGGTGGGGGGAAGGGGGGTGGGGGTCTGTGGTGCATGTCTGCATGGGAGCAGGAGTATGAGAAGCCACCCTTTGTTTGTCTGCTTTACAGTCATAGAGTCATACAGCTTAGAAACAGGCCCTTTGACCCACCAATACTGACCAACAAACACCAAACTACACTAATCCCATTTACTTGCACTTGGTCCATGGCCTACTGTGCCCTGGCATTTTAAGTGAGATGTTTCTTAAATGTTACGAAAGCACCTGTCTCCACCATCCTCTCAGGTAATGTGTCCAATATTTCTACCACCCTCTTGATGAAAAATTTTTCCTCAGGTCCCCTCTAAACCATTTGCTGTCACCTTCAACTTATGAATTATGGTCTTAGACATGGCTGCCATGGGGAAAAGATTCTCACAATCTACCCCATCTATGCCTCTCACGATTTTGCATATCTATTTTGTGCATTTGTTTTTATTAAGAGATCATTTAAGAATCTGAAGAACTTTCCAAAATGCATGCTTCCTGCAACACCCATTTCTGAAAAAGGGTCTAGACCCGAAACAGCAGCTTTCCTGCTCCTCTGATGCTGCTTGGCCTGCTGTGTTCATCCAGCTCTATACCTTGTTATCTTTGAGACCGTGTTTTCCATTGCTTACCCAATTACATTAGCTTTGTCTTTGTGTGGGAACACTCTTTGTGCCACCTACAGGAATAAAAATCCCACTTTAGCACAATTGAATTTGATCTCATTAGTTTTCAGTGAATTACTGGAGGTAAATGACAGCAAAGGGAAGTAGGAAATGCCCTTGGCTTGTCTGGGGGTTTCTGAACTCAGATTATAGTAGGAAAAAGTCAAGATAAAAACCTAAATTAGTTCCTTGTGACTGGTAATTGATATTAATGATTATTATCACTCAGCATGGATGTGTGATAAAATTACACAGGCAAATTCACTCAGTAACAGTCAGCAAACCCAGGTCAATATGGTGATTAAAGTAGCTGACAGACTGCAAAAAGGTTGGGTTCCTATTATCGTCTTCTAAGAATTTCTGGAAATTCCAATTGGTAGTTACATCAAGATGAATCGAATTTCATGGATAGATGCTATGAAGGTTACGCTGAAAAGAAATTCTCTGTTTCTTGGCAATAAATCTTAGACAAAACACAGATCCCATCCTCCTTGGACAGCAAGAGAAGATTATTCAACAAATCTGTGGCCAAGGATATATAATCTACCATGGTGAATGAATTAGACAAGTTTTGCCCAATTTTTGAACTATCAGTCCTGAAGGTAGATGATAAAAATAGATTTTGGAAGATGTTTGCTACTTAATTGTCACAATGCTTCATGGTTTAGAAGAGAGACCATTTCTGATGTAGGAAGTAATATCAGGTTTAACAAAAGGTCGTTGATCTGAAACATTAACTCTGTCTTGCACTTCACGATAGGTGCTTGCATTCCTGAGTAATTCCAGGATTTTCTGTTTTTAGTTTGGCATTCTGGTACGTTGTTTTGAATTAGATTTTTTTGGTGTATGCACTCATAATTCAATGTTGAGTCTCAGCCAGCTTGAGAAGCAGCCTATACTTTATCCTAGATTCCAAAGTGAAGGTTCTGGCATGGATACGGAGAGCACTAAAGTTAAGGTTGTATTTATGGACAATGCCATCGCTGGATGAGCAGTGAATGAACATGTACAGTAATACAATGCAACATTGTTTGACAATTAATTTCAATTTGCCTTGTTTCAACTATAAGCTGAAAATAATCAGCAACATGTTACACTTAACTCTATTAAATTAAGTTTTCATGTAAATATCCCATTGTGTAAGCTTATTCATTATTATTGTGTTCAGTTATTTTGTTCCATTCATTCTCTTTATTGACCATTCCTTTTCTTTATATATTTTAACAGATATTTAAGCTGCTCTCTGCTCGTTGAGTCCATAATATTTTTGTAAATGGTCAATTATATTGTCCTTAGCTGTGCTGTTTGAGGAAAATCAGTTCACAAGGTCCACCAATCTGAATAAATACTTATAAGCCCTATTCTCTGTGTTCTCCGTTTGTAGCCAGTTTGTTGTCTTCTGTACTCTGCGGTATTCTCAAGGGTCAGTTGTAGGTTCCCAGCTCCTCGCTGTGTCTATCCCCTGGATTCAGGAGCTGTAAATAATTTCATGTTATGCTAGCTTGCAACAGCTGCAACTTGCATGGGCAGGTGGATTGTGGCAGTGATTTCTGTGACAGCAAGTGAAAGAAAGGAAATGTTGAAACTGGAAGAAATAAATATCAATGATGTTCAATGAATTTGAACAGTGTTCTCCTTTAACTCCTCTCACTTTCTTCAGATCAGTGGCATGGCCATGGATACCCACATGGGCCCCAGCTATGCCTGTCTCTTTGAGGGATACCTGGAACATTCCTTCTTCCAGTCCTACTCCAGCTCCCACACACAACTTTTTCTCTGGTACTTTGATGACATCATCAATGCTGCTTCCTTCTCTTGCTCTGAACTGGAAAAATGAACCAATTTTGCTACCAGTTTCCACTGTGCCCTCACCTTCACCCGATCCATTTCTGACCCCTCCCTTCCCTTCTTCGATGTCTCTGTTTCCATTTCTGGGGATAGGCTGGTCACTGATAGCCACCACAAACCCACTGACTCCCGCAGTTACCTTAACCCTACATCCTCGCACTCTGCTTCCATCCCCCTCTCTCAGTTTCTCCTTCTCTGTCTCATGATGCAAGCTTCTAACAGGGGAGCCTCCAAAATGTCCACCCTTTTCCACAACCAAGGATTACCCACTACCGTGGTTGACAGGGCCCTCAGTCATGTCTGATCCATCTGCTGCACTTCAGCCCTCACCCCCTCTCTCCCCTCCCACAACAGAGATAGGGTGTCCCATCCCTCATTCTCACCTACCATCCCACCAGCATCCACATCCAGAGGGTCATTAGTTGCCATTTCCACCACCTCCAGTGGGATGCTGCAACCAGACACATATTCCCCTCCCCTCCCTTGTCAGCCTTCCACAGAAACTGTTCCCTCCTGGACACCTGGTCTACTCCCCTTTCACTGCCAACACCACCTCACACTCCCACGGCACTTTCCCATGCAACCACAGAAGGTGTAACACCTGCCTGTTTCCTTCCTCCCTGCTCAGCATCCAAGGCCCCAGACACACCTTCCAGGCAAAGCAGCACTTTACCTGCAACACACACAATCTAGTCTCCTGCATTCACTACTCACAATGTGGTCTCCTAAACACTGGGGAAACAAAGCGTAGACTGGGTGACCACTTCGCAGAACACCTACATTGCATTCGCAGAAATTCCCCTGAGCTTCCTATTGCCTGCAACTTCAACAAACCACCGTGTTCCCTGGTCAACATCTCTGCCTCAGGCTTGTTGCAGTGTTCCAGTGAAGCTCATCGCAAGCTGGAAGAACAGTATCTTATTTTCCACTAGGAAACTCTACAGCCTTTGGGACTCAGTATTGAGTTCAATAATTTTAAGGCTTGAGCATCTCCTCCATGTCCTTACCCCAAAACCCCACACATTAAGCCTTGTCATTACAAGGGCTGCTAACACAACCAACCCATTTCCAGCCACTAATGGTCCCCATTAGCACCTATTGACTCCCCCAGGCTGACCCTTACACATTCCCTTGTCTGTCCAACTGTTTTTCTCTTTCTCTGAGCTCCATCTTGACCATCATTTAGTCTCTCCCACTATCCACCCCCTAAGCACCACCACATCGTGAGCATATATTCCAACCTTTTCCTTGCTATAATCAGTTCTGATGAAGGGTCATTGGACCTGAAATGTTAACTCTGCTTTCTCTCCACTGATGCTGCGGACCTGCTGAGATTTTCCAGCAATTTCTGTTTCTGTTTCTGATTTCCAGCATCCATAGTTCATTGTTTCGTTCACTGATCAGAGTTTTGTTTGGCTCATTTGTTTCAATTGTCATCTCAAAGTTAGAAGATTGCGTGCAGAAGTTCCATTTAGCAATTGAATACAAGGAAAGAAATTTAAACACAACTCACCTGGTGAGTTTAGGTTGGAGTTTTACAGCTGTTGATGCAGAGTTGACTCAGGATGAGGTGCAAAACCTGAGTTTCCAGGTATTTGTATTTCTGACTCACACTTTTTGCCAGTGCATAGTTGTATTCATTCTCTACCTTCTTGCTGGTTGTATCTCACATTCATTTCCTTTTTGTTTGAAGAATAATGCCTTGTGTATCAGAATGGTTAGACCAATGGTTTGCACTCATTTTCTGAACATGGGAACGGTAATTCCCTCTCCCAGAACAGGATACAGCTGGCTAACAAGATGACATAACACACCTCACTGACAACAAGGCAGACATTAAGAGCATGCACAATGCAAGCACATTGATGAAATGCACAGGTAACTGAGTAAGGGGCAAATTTTAGAAGAAAACAAAATTTTCTGAAATAAGATCATAAGACCATAGACCAAAAGACATAGGAGTAGAAATTAGACCATTCGACCCATCGAGTCTGCTCTGCCATTCAATCATGGCTGATAAGTTTCTCAACCCCATTCTCCTGCTTTCTCCCTGTAACCCTTGATCCCCTTGATAATCAAGAACCTATCTATCTCAGTCTTAAATGTACTCAATGACCTGGCCTCCAAAGCCTTCTGTGGCAGTGAATTCCATAGATTCACCACTCTCTGGCTGAAGAAGTTTCTCCTTATCTCTGTTCTAAAAGGTCTTCCCTTTACTCTAAGGCTGTGCCCTCAGGTCCTAGTCTCTCCTGCCAATGGAAACGTCTTCCCAACATCCACTCTGTCCAAGCCATTCAGTATTCTGTAAGTTTCAATTAGATCCCCCCTCATCCTTCTAAACTCTAATGAATATAGTCCCAGAGTCCTCAAACATTCCTCATATGTTAAGCTTTCCATTCCTGGGACCATTCCCGTGAACGTCATCTGAACCCGCTCCAGGGCCAGTATATCCTTCTTGAGATATGGGGCCCAAAACTGCACACAATACTCCAAATGTGACCTAACCAGAGCCTTATAAAGCCTCAGTAGTACATCCCTGCTTTTATATTCAAGTCCTCTCAAAATAAATGCCAACATTGCATTTATCTTCCTGACTACTGACTCAACCTGCAAGTTTACCTTGAGAGAATCCTGAACTAGAACTCCCAAGTCTCTTTGCACTTCAGACTTCTGAATTTTCTCCCCATTTAGAAAATAATCCATGCTTCTATTCTTCTTACCAAAGTGCATGACCTCACACTTTCCCACGTTGTACTCCATCTGCCACTTCTTTGCCCACTCTCCTAACCTGTCCAAATCCTTCTGCAGCCTCCCTGCGTCCTCAATACTACCTGTCCCTTTACCTTTCTTTGTATCGTCTGCAAATTTAGCCAGAATGCCCACAGTTCCTTCACCTAGATCATTAATGCATAAAGTGAAAAGTTGTGGTCCCAACACTGACTCTTGTGGAACACCACTTGTCACTAGCTGCCATCCTGAGAAAGACCCCTTTATCCCCACTCTCTGCTTTCTGCCAGACAACCAATCTTCTATCCATGCTAGCACCTTGCCTCTAACACCATGGATCCTTATCTTACTCAGCAGCCTCCTGTGCGGCACCTTATCAAAGGCCTTCTTGAAGTCCAGGTAGATAACATCCATTGGCTCTCCTTGGTCTACCCTGCTCGTTACTTCCTCAAAGAATTCTAGCAGATTTGTCAGGCATGACCTCCCCTTGATGAAACCGTGCTGACTTTGCCTTACTTTACCATACACTTCCAAATATTCAGAAATCTCATCCTTTACAATGGACTCCAAAATCTTACCCACGACCGAGGTTAGGCTAATCGGCCTGTAATTTTCCGTCTTTTGCCTTACTCCCTTTTTAAACAGGGGTGTCACGTTAGCAATTTTCCAGTCCTCTGGGACGCTCCCTGACTCTAGCGATTCCTGAAAGATCACCACTAATGCTTCCACTATCTCTTCAGCTATCTCCTTTAGAACTCTGGGGTGTAGTCCATCTGGTCCAGGTGATTTATCCACCTTCAGGCCAATTAGTTTTACGAGCACCTTTTCCTTGGTGATGGCCACCGTACTCAGCTCTGCCCCCTGAATTTTTGGGAGATTACTCGTGTTGTCCACTGTGAAGACTGACGTGAAGTAATTATTCAGTTCCTCAGCCATTTCCTTGTTCCCCACTATTATCTCTCTACTGTCATTTTCCAGTGGTCCAATGTCCACTTTTGCCTCTCTTTTGCCCTTTATATTTCTAAAGAAGCTCTTACAGTCTTCATTTATATTACTGGCTAGTTTACCCTCATATTTAATCTTCTCCCTCCTTATTTGTTTTTTTTGTTGCCCTCTGTTGGTCTTTGTAAGCTTCCCAGTCCTCTGGTTTCCCACTGCCCTTCGTCACATTATATGCTTTCTCTTTTGCTTTTATGCTATCCCTGACTTCCTTAGTCAGCCATGGTTGCTGCATCCTCCCTGTACAATGCTTCTTTTTCCTCAGGATGAATTTTTGCTGTGTCTCCTGAATTACTCCCAGAAACTCCTGCCATTGCTGTTCCACTGTCTTTCCTACTAGGCTCCTCTTCCAGTCAATTCTGCCCAGTTCCTCCTTCATACCTTTGTAGTCGCTTTAAATCAGCTGTAATATCATTACCTCTGATTCTATCTTCTCCCTCTCAAATTGCAGAGTAAATTCTATCATCTTATGATCACTGCCTCCTAAGGGTTCTTTTACCTTAAGCGCCTTTATCAGTATTTCCTGTTCCCTTGTGGGCTCCACAACGAGCTGCTCCAAAAAGCCATCTCGTAGACATTCCACAAACTCCTTTTCTTGCAATCCACTTTCAACATGATTTTCCCAGTGCACCTGCATATTGAAATCCCCCATGATCAGTGTGACTTTGCCTTTCTTACACACCTTTTCTATCTCCTGGTGTATCTTGCTTTTTCCTTTGATCCAGTAGATGCCAACAGTACTGCAGTAACAAAGTTAACCATTTGTACAGATCTCTGCATAGTACAGGACATGAGTTTCAAAGCAGAGCTAATGCAGTGGAACAGAGTACACATGTCACAATCAATACAGCTGAAGCTGAAGATATTCTTAACCTAGATCTGGTTAGTGTCAATGTAAACTGCTGCAATAGGCAACTTTGAAAGACGAGCAACGACAAGAGTTGCAGAAGATTATTATCCAGGGATGTCCTCACAGCATTGAGGAAATACCTGAGAACATTTGTTAATTTTAGCCGTACAGAGAGGCACTTAGTAAATCTTGGTACATTTTTAAAGGCAGACATGGCCTAATACCAAAAGTATTACGCCAGGACATCAGGCAGGGACACATGTAGTGAACACACTGGACAACTAGCATGTAAGTCTGTGTCTTGGCCAGTGATGAATCTGGATATTTAGTGACTTGTGAATGCATGTGAGGCATGTCAAATGTATCCACCCCTGCAGCAGAACGAGCCCTGTGTCCACACAATGTTCCACTCACTCCTAGGACTCACCAAAACCTATACGTAGTGCTCAGGGAACATAACATCATCGCAATGGATTATTTCTCCAAATTCCCCATTGTTTGATGAGTTATCAAAAAAACGAGGGGGACCATGGCTGAATCAATGACTGCTATTTTCAGTTTGTTTGGTGTACTGAAAGGTACGGAGCCTGAGAATGGACTGCAATTTACTGGCAAACTATTTCATGGCATGTGACACTAAAAAGTTTCCAATCAACTTTCCAAATATTGATTGGAAACTTTTTAGTTGTAATAGTTTAGATGGAGCCGATTTTGTCCAGTACGTTCAGGAAGGATTCCCGACACAGTATGTAGATAGACCAACACGAGGTGAGGCCACTTTGGATTTGGTGCTTGGCAATGAACTGGGCCAAGTGTTAGAACTGTTGGTAGGAGAGCGTTTTGGCGGTAGTGATCATAACTCTGTTACTTTTACAATAGTCATGGAAAAGGATAGATACATACAGCAGGGTAAGGTTTATAATTGGGGGAAGGGTAATTATAATTCTGTTAGGCAAGAACTGGGTAACATAAATGGGAACGGATGCTGTGAGGGAAGAGCACTATTGAAATGTGGAGATTGTTTAAGGAATGCATACTGCGTGTGCTCGATATGTTTGTCCCTAGCAGGCAGGGAAGATGCGGTCGAGTGAGGGAGCCTTGGTTCTCAACAGAGGTCGAATGACTGGTTAAGAGGAAGAAGGATGCTTATATAAGGTTTAGGAAACAAGGATTGGAAAAGGCTCTAGAGGGATACAAGTTAGCCAGGAAGGTGCTGAAGAAAGGGCTTAGGAGAGCTATAAGGGGGCATGAGAAAACCTTCGCAGATAGGATCAAGGAAAACTCCAAGGCTTTTTACATGTACGTGAGGAATAAGAGAATGACCAGAGAAAGGGTAGGGCCGATCAAGGATTGTAAAGGGAATTTGTGCACGGAGCCCAAAGAGATAGGAGAGGTCCTTAATGAATACTTTTCTTCGGTATTCACAACTGAGAGAGACCTAGTTGTAGAGGAGGACAGTGTGAAGCAGGCTGGTAGGCTAGAGGAGGTTGCTGTTAGTAAGTAAGATGTGCTAGGAATTTTGAGGAAGTTGAAGATAGATAAGTTCTCCGGGCCTGATGGGAGCTAGCGAGGGAAGAGATTGCAGGGCCTTTGGCGATGATCTTTTCGTCCTCACTGTCCATGGGTATAGTGCCAGAAGATTGGAGAGAGGCAAACGTCATTCCCTTGTTCAAAAAAGGGAATAATGATAACCCTGGAAATTACAGGCCAGTTAGTCTTACTTCAGTGGTGGGCAAATTATTGGAAAGGGCTCTGAGAGATGGGATTTATGATCACTTGGAAAGGCACAGTTTGATTCGTGATAGTCAGCATGGATTTGTGAGGCGTAGATCATGCCTCACAAACCTTATTGAATTCTTTGAAGAGGTGACCAAACACGTGGATGAAGGTAGAGCAGTGGATGTGGTATACATGGATTTAAGCAAGGCATTTGATAAGTTCCCCATGGTAGGCTCATGCACAAAGTAAGGAGGCATGGGATAGGGGGAAATGTGGCAGATTGGATTCAGAATTGGCTGACCCTTAGATGACAAAGGGTGGTAGTGGATGGAAAATATTCAACATGGTGCTCAGTTACGAGTGGTGTACCACAAGGATCTGTTCTGGGTTCTCTTCTATTTGTGAATCTTGTAAATGATTTTGGATGTAGGAGTGGAAGGGTGGATTAGTAAGTTCGCGGACGATACGACGGTGGGTCGAATTGTGGATAGAGTGGAGGGCTGTTCTAAGTTACAAAGGGACATTGATAGGATGCAGAGCTGGGCTGAGAAGTGGCAGATGGAGTTTAACCCTGAAAAGTGTGAGGTGATTCATTTTGGAAGGACAAACTTGAAAGCAGAATACAGGGTTAAGGGAAAGATTCTTGGCAGTGTGGAGGAGCAGAGGGAACTTGGGGTTCATGTTCACAGTTCCCTGAAAGCTGCCACCCAGGTGGATAGAGTTGTTAAGAAGGCGTATGGTGTGTTAGCTTTCATTAATAGAAGGCTTGAGTTCAAGGGCCGTGAAGTTATGCTCCAGCTATACAAAAGCCTGGTTCGGCCACATCTGGAGTATTGTGTCCAGTTCTGGTCGCCTCATTATAGCAAAGATGTGGAAGCATTAGAAAAGGTGCAGAGGAGATTTAGCAGGATGCTGCCTGGAATGGAGGGAAGGTCTTATGAGGAAAGGTTGAGAGAGTTAGGGCTTTTCTCTTTAGAACAACTCAGGATGAGAGATGACTTGACAGAGGTGTACAAAATGATCAGAGGTATAGACAGAGCGGACAGCCAGAGACTTTTTCCTGGGGTGGAGGTAGCTATTATGAAGGGGCATAGTTTTAAAGTGAGTGGAGGTAGATATAGGGGAGACGTCAGAGGTAGGTTCTTTACTCAGAGAGTGGTAGGGGCGTGGAGTGCATTGCCGGAGAGGGTAGTGGAGTCGGCCTCATTAGGGGCATTTAAGTGGCTATTAGATAGGCATATGGATGATAATATAAGGTAGGGGTGGAAGTTAGATAGACCTTCGGTTTAGGGTAAATGTTCGGCACAATATCGTGGGCTGAAGGGCCTGTACTGTGCTGTACTGTTGTATGTTCTACATGGGAGTGACCTGAATCATGTCATTATCCCACCATCTGCACTCCAATGGTCTAACAGAGCTTTCGGTATGTAATATCAAATTTATGATCAAATGTTGAGCAACAAAACAGGATTTTTGCTTTGCATTGCTGCATTTTTATACAAGACCAATGGGGAAGTAATTACCAGCTCCATCCTGTGCCATGTTCAGGATGCAAATGCAACCAACAGGCTCCACGAATTATTTTTCCAACCATTCTGAGCCATGGGATATTCCTCTCGAAAGACAGAGGAAATTGAAAGAGATACATAACAAGCAAGCAGACGGAGAACAAATACAACTGTGCACTGAACAGAAAATGTCAGAAATACAAGTACAAATGTTTGGATACCAGCAAAAGTATGTAGAATTCCCTCCTCATGTTTCTCTGCCTCTCTCGACCTCATTCTCTCCTCAGATGATCCTTCTCTACCTCATTGTCCAAATCTAGGGTCACCTGCCCTGATGCATTCATATGTGACGCATCAAATTGTGTTTGATAACTCTCTTGCAAAGCATCTTTTTTTGCCATGTTCAAGATGCTTTATAAATGCAAGTTGTTATAATGTGATCATCTGTCTTCATAAACTGTTCAGTTCCCTCTCCATCTCCATTTCAATTTAGTTTCCTCTTTCTCTCCCTTCCTTTCCTCAATTTTGCTGTTGGACAGTGCTTATAAACTTCTCACTTAATTAGAAACACAGGCAATGTGGTGGTGGTGTTTAAAAGAAATTCAGAGATGCATAAAAGCAACTTTGGATATACGGAAAAATAAACAGCTGGGTTATTAGGGGCTTTTGAGTTACAGTGGTAGTGTCCGTATTGCTGAATCAGGACGGCAAGGTCCCTCCCTCTGCAGAGGTGTGTCATAACATGTCTGGATAGTTAGATTAAAACATTTTAGAAAGTGCCAGGTTCTTCCTGCTTCTCTTCCTCAGTTAGGTCCATGGCCAGGTGAGCTTGGACAGTGAGAATGCAGTGCCCATCAATGTTCTTGAAGCCTTTCGGGATAAATGAGGGCTAGAAGGGCTGGAGTGCAATATGCCATTTAACTTAGTCTCGCTCCCTTGTTTCCTCCCTTTTTTTGATTATTTTGTAACAGTGCCCCTGGTGGGCAATGACTGTTGAGTTGTTGGATTGGTGAGTTAGTGTTTGGTTTTTTTTAAAGAGAGCTGGGTTTTTCACTGCAGGTCCACACAGCATATGTTATCTTGATTTAGTTTCTTTAAGTTTCTCCCTCCTTGATGAATTATATACGCCTGGATTCTGCCAGTGTGGAATTAGCTTCTGGATAGGGAAAGGATCTGAAAGGGAAAGGTGGAAACTGGTGTTAGTGCTAAAGTAAGAACTTACAACAAAACTCTCATAAACCATTGAAAGTCTTCTGCTGTTTAATGCTACATCCAATCCTAGTCTATTAACATCAGGACAGAATGTAGGACTTTAAAATGGTAACTGAATTAGGCAAAAAATCTTAGTCTAATTCTACACAAATCCTGAGTTGAAGGTTACAGACTTAATTCTCCATGTAAATTACCACAAGAAATCGATTAGTAATTTCAGAATTGACAATGCTACTTGTATTAAGTTAGGAGAAAACGATATTCCAAATCAGCAATGGAAAGACAATAATGTTTAGATTTAAAGACAAATGCAGTTTTCAGCTAGTGATGAATTGAGATCAGGTTTAGAATTACTAGCATAAATAACTGAAGAAAATAGAAAGTTTACAAATAACTACAGTCAAAAACACAAGCTGTGAGATTTATGTTTCTAATATGAATTCACCCTCCCCTAGCCCACCAAACACCCACCAATAGAACATTGGTAATTTTCAATATGTTTGACAATTCAGTATGAATGCACAACAAAGCAACAATATTAAAGACCAATAAACTGGGACACTGTGACATTGCCATGTTTTTCACTCTCAGTATTTGTCGAGTATGAATGAAAAACCCAACCACTGTGAGATGTGGATGTGGAATAAAAGGTTCCTGCTGGACGATTAGTTCAGACTGTGGCAGTGGTATGCAATCGGGATCGATAGCAGAGTTATTAATCTGAGCAATCACTTAGCCCTTCTGCATCTACTGGGATTTCACCCACAATGTAATTGGAGAGAAGTAGACCCACTATACTGTGTTATAATTGTTTAATTAAATTAGGACTGGCTTTGGAGCGAGCGGTGAGGAGTTAAACAAGTCAACTGCTTATCTAGAAAGTTGCAAAAAAATTCAATTGCTCGGCTAATGTGTGTGAGGCCTGCACTGCATCCATTCCTCTGTTGCCCCCTCCTGCCTTAACCCCACCCACACTCCTCCTCTCCAACTGCCCCTCTCCTCTCCTTTACCACAGCAATTGTGTTTCCAACTGCTCCCACCCCGCGTTCTGTTGAAACACAAATATTCACAGAAAAGTGTTAATGCTGCTTGAATGCATATATTAATTTTGGTGGCAAGAGGCAATGCATGCTTTTCTGAAAGTATTTTTCCCTGTTTCCTACTCTTTCTTTGCTGTGAAACACTTGGAGATGCTGTGCAGTTCTGAAAGGTACTACATAAATGCAAGTCATGTTGTGGCATTCATTAATTATGCTAGAAAGAGTCTCAACGCATGCATATATTACACCACCATAAAACCGGGAGGCCATTAATGTGAACATTTATATTGATGATCCTGCAATGAATTAGTAATTACTTGACCTTATTTAGCCCTTTCCAAACAGGGCAACAAGATCCACTATGTATCATGATACAAAGCTTTTACTTAATATAGCCGTGATATTCAGTTCTCACCTGGCTATTGAACCCCAATTTGGGACATGGTAGTGGTATTATCACTGGCCTCATAACCTGAGGTGCACATTAGTGCTCATGGGTTCAAATCTCACCATGCCAGCTGGTGCAAATTTAAACTCAATGAATGTATTTGTAAAATAAAGCTAGTTCCGTCAAGAAACTCATTGATTGTCATAGAAGCCCATCTGGTTCACTAATTCCCTTTAGGGAAGGAGATCTACCCTTTACATTTGACTACAGACCCACAGCAACATGGTTGATGCTGGCATTCTCTCTACAATGGACTGGCTGCCTACTCAGTTCAAGGGCAATTCAGGATGGGCACTGAATGCTGACCTCATCTGTGACACCCACATCCTGTGAAAGAATAAAGAGAAATCAAAAGTATTTTGGTACAGAGAAGAAGCAATTGTGTATATTTCGGCTCTTTGAAAAAGCTCCCACTCTTCTTTTTTCCCTGATAGCCCAAGATATTTTGTTTTCTATTATATCCCTTTTGGAAGTTAGTGTTAAATGTGCTTCCCCTGACTGTGCAATAACCGGACCATTCCAGATTGTTAAGAGCATGCCCTGTGACTTACTCCACTCTACCTCACCTGGTCATAATTGATGCTGATACGGAAAAGAAATAAAAAGGTCCTCAACACTGAATACTTTCAAATCACTGAGAACAAAATCTGAGGAGTTGCTATTCATATTACTGGGGAGAAAGATTAACCATAGAATTAGCAGGTCATGTCCAAGTTGTTTTAATGTGACCACGGGATGTACGTATGACTGGATAAAGGTCAGCATTTACTGTCTGTTCCTAAATATCTGGAAAAGGTGATGATGAGTTTCCTACATGAATGGCTACAGTCAATAACATGTAGAAATATCCACAATGCTGTTAGGTAGGGAGTGCCAGGGTTTTGATCCAGTGAAAGTGTAGGATCAGGGACCTAGCAGGGACCCAGGGAGGTGATGGCCTAGTGGTATTATAGCTGGACTGTTAATCTAGAGACGCCAGGTAATGTCCTGGGGATTTAAGTTCAAATCCCACAATAGTAGAATTTGAATTCAATAAAGAAATCTGGAATTAAGAGTGATGATGCCCATGAAACCGTTGTTGATTTTTGGGAGAAAAACGCATCTGGTTCACTAATGCCCTTTACAGAAGGGAAACTGCCATCTTTACCTGGTCTGGCCTAGTCTACATGTGATTCCAGACCCACAGCAATGTGGTTAACTCTTAACTGTCCCTTGTGCAATTAGGGATGAACAATAGACAATAGTCTAGCCAGCCACATTCCATCAATTATTTTTTAAAAATTCCAAATTGGGATGTTTTGAGACTTGGAGGGGAGCATGCAGGTTGTGGTGTTCCCATGTGCCTTCTAAGTGGTCAATATTATGGGTTTGGATGTTGCTAGCAGTAGAGTTTTGAGAAGTTGCTGTAGTGCATTTTGTAACTGGTAAACACTGATATCCATTGACATAGGTGGAGGACAGAAGATGATTGATCAAACTGGTTACGTTGTTCTGAATAGCGTAAAATTGTTTGCATGATATTGACACTGCATTCAATCAGACAAAATAGAGAGTTTCTATCACAGTCCTGGCCTGTGCCTTATAGATGGTGGACAGTCTTTGAGGAGCCAGGAGCTGAGTTACTCAGTGCAGAATTCCCAGCCTCTGACTATTCAGGTAGACACAGTATTTAAATGGCTGGTCCAGTTATTATTCTGGTCAAATAGTAACTCCCCAGGATATTGATGGTAGGGAATGGCTGTTGTCAAATATCAGAAGAAAAACCCATCTGATTCACTAATGCATTTTAGGGAAGGAAACCACTATCCTTACCTAGCCTAGCCTACATGTGACTCTAAACCCGCGTCGATATGGTTGTAACTGCCTTCGAGGGATGGGTAATAGTTATGGTCCAGCCTGATACCCAACACTGGGTATTGTCACAGAATGCCAAGTGGAGTTGTTGGACTCTCTCTCATGGGAGATGGCCATTGTCTGCTACTGGTGTGGCCTGAATATTACTTGAGTACATTCTGAGGGAACAGAATTGGAAGATCTGCTAAAAATGATTGGCAAGTTAATAAAAATGCTTAACTAACACTTTTCAATAAAAAAAGCAATTCAGTCTAGCCTACAGAAAAATGTATAATGTTAATAAAAGTAGAAGAATTAGCTTATTCACTTACACATATATTTTGACAGCATCTAATAACATTCAGGTACCACACTTCCAATGACACATTGTCACATTTTGTATGCAAAACCTACACAACACAACAAAAAGATATTTTAAAAGGTATATAAAGTGAAAAATAAACCTAGCTCATAGCTTAGCTTGAGATAACCTGAAGAGATTATTACTGCAATAACAAGTTGTAAAATCTCCAAATGACCTCAGGACCTGTTTATCATTCATTTACAGGATGTGGGCATCACTCGCTGGACCATAATGATTGCCCATCCCTAGAGGACAATTATAACCATATTGATGTAGATTTAGAATCACATATAGACAAGATTAAGTAAGGATGGCAGTTTCCTTCCCTAAAAAGCATTCGTGAACCAGATGAGTTTTTCTTCTGATAATTGACAACAGCCGTTATCAGACTCTTGACTCCAGATTTTTACTGAATTTATCTGCCATGGCAAAATTAAATCCAAGTCCCCAGAACATTACTTGGGTTGCTGGATTAATAGTCACGTGGTAATATCAATAGGTCTTTGCCTTTCTGAGGATTGCTGCTACAAATCGGTGTACCCGAGTGTTAATATAGTTAAGCAAGTGATTTGGGTAACTTGATTAATTAATTGGCTGAGTAAATATAAAGGGAGAACAGGTGGGATTGGTGTGTGACAGAAGCTGTGAGACTGAGTATTTAATTACTTGTCCACAATGAAAAGTGTCTTGGTTCCAGATTAACATTGAGCAATTTTCTTAAAATGTTGGGCTAGGTTTGAATGTTTCTCAAGAGCACAACCACAACAAATTAGCAAGTGTAGTTATTCATGTCTATTTTCACCATAGCTACTGAATTGTGTTTATCACTGGTGCACAGGCCATTCACAATTCAGTCTTCTGTACCAATAAGGTTAAGAGTAAAATGTTCTACCTCTGGACTTTGAGTTTCTATAGAGCAATATGTTATCACACATGTATCAAACTGGCACAGCTGTCCAATTGAATAACCCCTCATCTGTTTCAGCAGTTTAAACAGATACATTTAAACATAAATTCTGTACCATCCGGATTGTCTGATGCGTGTAATGGTGTGCAGGCAATGTCAGTACTTTGAAATCTCCAGCCAGATTGTAAACTGATCCTGTTCATTGACCACAACCTAAATTGTGATGTTAATTCTTTGCATGGTAAGTGCAATGTCTAGCGTAGGGCTGAGTTTGAGCTGAGATAGGGGAAAGTAATTTGAGTGACTACAGTTTCTCAGAGTTCCCTTAGCCAGTGGAAGAGAAAATTGATTCAATGTCCCTACTCCTGATTCAGTAGGAAACTACATATGTGTGTCACCTAGTTAGGTAAGCATATAGTTCAGCAGTTTTACACCATCATATGCAAGTGTCTTCACCAGAAACCCTTCAAGAAAAGGAATAGCTTAGAATATGTCAGCCAAAGGAAGGAAAATATTGGAGAAAATGCAACTAAAATAAACCACAACAAAATTACCTATAATCAAATAATGATAAAAATAATCTTTTTAAAAGTAGGAATGTTGAGGCAAGGTGAGGAGGCCTTATCTCTGAAAGATTAAGCAAATGTGGATTCAAGAGGACTAAAGACAAGTGATTGTCTAGATTCAAAAATCATGGACATAATTTTGAAACTGTTATGGTCCAATCAAAGTTGCAGATTTAAATAAAATTCATGGCTTAGGATATTTTATGGCCAGCTATGAGGATAAGCAAAGTATGAATTTACCAGAACATCACACTCGGATGTTGTGTCACCAACAAGAAAGCTGTGCATTTTAAATAGATTCTCGATAAAATTGTTTCAACAAGGCAGCAATAGATTAATGCACTCTCTCTGCTTAAAGTGACAATGCCATGCTTGATAGCAGTATGTTGCCTCAGATTCTGCCGTTGAAAGCACATTTGGAGATTAATAGCATTGGATTAAGCCCCTGAGGCTCATTGATATCTATAAGGTTAACTCTATGGGGTTTTAAATGCCTGAGATGCCACACCAATAAGGGAACAAGCATTAACTGGGACATTATATGTGTTGAGGAAGTGACCCATAAAGAATGTTAAATAAAAGTGGATTAATCATTTTTCAAAAAGTAAGCACCGTTGTGGTTACAGTTCATTGGTATTCTTGCTCGATAGGTTGGCTACAGCACACTTTAGAGTATATCACAGAAATAATAACAGATAATTGAACTGTGAAAAGTTTTGAAACTAAGATATAGTTTCTACCTTGGGGTTCATCTGGTTGAGGGGCCTGAACACTGACCATGGTAATTTTTTAAATGCATAAAGAGCCAATCAGTTTCCTGTGGTTCTGAACATGAATAACCAAACTAAGCCATCAGCTTCAGTTGGAATTGGATTAAAAAGCAAAGACAATGGACAAAGGATAGACCTCAGTCCCTAATTTTATCATCCTTCATTCTGCCCTATTTTTGTGTATCAATTATATATACATTCATACATTATACTTTGTAGGTAAGTAGAACTGAAGCCAAAATCTTTAGGACAGTTTGGAAAGCTAGTAAACAGAGTTCCTTTTCAAAAAGTGACTGAGAAAGGGAAAAAGATACAAAACAAGATACTGTTAAACTTGAAAGGGTGCAGAAAAGATTTACAAGGATGTTGCTGGGTTGGATGGTTTGAGCTACAAGGGAGAGGCTGAATAGGCTGGGGTTATTTTCCCTGGAGTGTCAGAGGCTGAGGGGTGACCTTATAAAATCATGAGGGGCATGGATAGGGTAAATAGCAAAGGTCTTTTTCCCAGGGTAGGGGAGTCCAAAACTAGAAGGCATAGGTTTAAGGTGAGAGGGGAAAAATATAAAAGGGACCTAAGGGGCAACTTTTTCACACAGAAGGTGGCGCATGTATGGAATAAGCTGCCAGAGGAGATGGTGAAGGCTGGTACAATTACAACATTTCTTACGGTTCTTCTCCACTTTGTCCCAATACCACTTCACAACATTTAAAAACAAAACATGAACAGCAAAGGTTTAGAGGGATATGGGCCAAATGCTGGCAAATGGGACTAATTTGGTCGGTATGGACGAGTTGGACCGAAGGGTCTGTTTCTGTGCTGTACAACTCTATGACTGTATGATTCTCTGTGAAAATGCCATTATTGATACAAGATTATTATTCACTCTGCAACTAGTTTGCAGTAGCAATTCCAATTATATGTTTGGACATGTCAAAATCCAATATAGGAGAAAAAAACAGGCAGCAGTGTGACAAAAATTGAAATTAAGATCTTTTTTAGAGCAGAAGTGTATGCAGACATAAGGATGATAGTATACAATACCTGTCTGTATTTTATACATTTCATTTACATTTATCTTCTACTTAGGTCTGAAAGAGAAATTTGTTTTTCAAAGGACTATAGAGGATTGTCATTTTGTTTTCTTTACTCTTTTGGGAAATGTGGGCAGGGCCAGAATTTGTTGCCCTGAGAGGCTTGCTAGTCTGATTTCAGAGGGCAGTTAAGAGACAACCATACTGCTGTGGATCTGGAGCCACATGTTAGACAGACCAGGTAAGGACAGCAGATTTCCTCCCCGAAAGAACATTAGTGAACTCGATGGGATTTTACAACAATTGATTTACAGTCACCATTGCGGATGACTGGCTTTTAATTCCAAATTTCATGGTGGGATTTCAATGCATGTCCGCAAAGCAATAACCTAATCTCTAGATTAATGGTCCAGTGATATCATTCATCTCCTTCCAATGCTTTTGAGTATATTCAAGGCAGTGGTCAATAGATATTTGGGTACTAAAAGAATTAAGGAATAAGAAGAATGTGCAGAAGCTATGGTGGATTATCAGCTATGTGCTTGTTGAATGGTACAGCATACTTTTATGGTCTTATATTTGTCATTTTCATGGTCATTTTGCACATCTTAAGGTTTTTCTCCACGTTCTCCCAATACCACTTCACAACATAGACCTGTCAGTTGAATGATCTGTTCCTTTGCTGCATTCTGTGTAACCTACTTCATGGCATAGTGCATTGGGTGGATAAATATTCTGCAGCATAATTTCACAGACTTCAATGACTGTACATTTTGTAACAACAGCAGAAAGTCAGGCTAGGACACTTGTCTGTTGAAAAAGTAAAATTGGGCTATCCCAACGATCGAGTCAGTAAAATGCAGACAATTGGGCTCCTCCTGCTGGCTGCTCAGTTAAATGCTCTCAGCAGGGCTAAGAGTCGGACGGGTAAAATTGGCTTCATTGTCCATTTCTAAAATAAATTTCCTTGTTAAAGGCATTGCTGACATTTATTACCGACCCGAAGATTTATTGCCCTGCACAAGTTGCCCAGAGGAAATGTTGGTGGACCTTTCTATTTCAATCACTGCCATTGAGTGCTTTGCTGGTTCAATTCAAAAGGTAGTTAAGGCCACATTAATAAGAGACTAGAGTCACAAACCAGATAAGAACATTAGGTTTCACTTCCTTAGTGTGAAATGCACAAAGAATAAAAGGGGAGGTAGCAGAATGGGTATGAGGTTGGCTGAGTGGTGAGTGGGAAACCAGAGTAATGGTGAATTGTTACTATTTGAACTGGAGGAATATATGTAGTGGGATTCCCCACAGACTAGGCCTCTCTTCATCTTTAATGTTAACCTGGGTTTAGATGTAGAGGGCTCAATTTCAACATTTCTGGATGGCACAAAAGTGAAAGTATTGTGAATTGTCAGGAGGATAGTAATAGATTTCAAGAGGACATCGACAGGTTGACTGGATGGACTAATGGCAGCTGAAACATAATGCAGATGAAGTGTTCCATTCTGTTACAAAGGTTGATGAAAAGCAATATTTTACAAAGGGTACAGTTGCAAAGAAGGTACCATTCTAAGGAGGATGTAGTTCTGAAGAGGATGCAGTTCTAGACAGGGTGCACAGAATCAGACACAATATTCCAGGTGAGTGTATATACGTGAACAAGCCATTGAAGATATCAGCATAGGTTGAGAAAGTGATTGCAAAGGCCTACAGGCCCAGAACAAAAGCAAGGACATTATACTGGATTTTTCCAGCACAATAGTTCAACCTCACCTGGAATATTGTGTCCGATTCTTGGCACTGCACTTTAGGAAAGATGTGAATGCTTAACAGAGGGTACATCACTTCGAATTCCTTTTTCCTACCCAGGACACATTTGACAGGCTGAATGGTCTCCTGCTGCAGCCATTTTACAATTCTATGATGCACATCTCAAAGCACTAAATTTACACACAAAATTGAATTGTAGCAAAAACAGACCATTCAGCCCTTCAAGTCTGCTTCGGCATTCAATAAAATCATGGCTGATCAGTTTGTGTTCTGAATTCCACATTCCCAGCTACCCTTGATAACATGCTTGCAACATTGAAACGTGGAATAACCCTTGACACTCTTGCCTGACAATAATCTGTCCATCTCAACCCTAAAAATATGCAATGATCCCACTTCCATAGAAAGTTTCACACTTACAATACCCTTTTGTGAAAAAAAGTTTCTGCTCATTTCTGTCGTAAAAGGGTCACCCTTAATTTTAAAACAGTGCTCCCCTCGATTGGGACTGTTGCAGAAGAGGAAACATCCTTTTTATATTCGATGCATGGTGGCTCAGTGATTGGAACTGTTGCCTTACAGTGCCAGGGACCTGGGTTCCATTCCAGCCTCGGATGACTGTCTGTGTGGAGTTTGCATGTTCTCCCCGTGTCTATCTGGGTTTCCTCCTGGTGCTCTGGTTTCCTCCCACAGTCTGAAGATGTATAGGTTGGGTAGATTGGCCATGCTAAATTGCCTATCGTGTCTAATGGATTACCCAAGGGCAATGCAGGGTTATAGGGTAGGAGATTGAGTTTGGGTGGAATGCTCTTCAGAGGATCAACAGTCTGAATGGCTTACTTCCATACTCTAGGGATTCTATGATCCAACTTGTCAAGACTGTTGAGAATCTTATACACTTCAATCAAATCATCCATCTCTCTTCTAAACTCCAGTGGAAAATAGGCTCAGCTGCCCAATCTTTTGTCATTAGGCAACTCACTCATTCCAGATATCAATCTAGGAAACCTCCTCTGAACAACCTCTACATCTTTCTTTAAATAAGGAGACCAAGACTGCTGATGGATTTGAGATGCAACTCCCTATATAACTGAAGAATAACATCCTTATCTTTATATTCAATTCATCTTGTAACAAAGCATTCCCTTAGACTTCTTAATCACTTGCCGCATCTGCATACTAACCCATCCACTAGAACATCTGGATCCCTTTGCACCTCGGAATTCTGCAGTCATTCTGTTTATGTACCACAGAAGTGATTTGATTCAGAATGAGGCCATTTGGTCCATTATGCCTACAGTGGCTCTGCTTGTTCATTCTTCCTGTCAAAGTGAATAACTTCACGTTTTTCCACATTAAGCTCCATCTGCCAGATCTTGCCCATTAACTCAACCCATCGACATCAGTCTGCATACTTGTTCATAGAATGCATGGAATCACAGAATCCCTACAGTGTGGAAACAGACCATTTGGCCCATCAAGTCCAAATGGATCTTCCAAAGACCACCCCATCCAAACCCTCCTGCTCCCATATCCCTGTAATTCTGCATCCCCCATAGCTAACCCACCTGGCACACACATCCCTGGACACTATGGGTAATTTAGCATGGCCAATCCACTTAGCCTGCACGTCTTTGCACTATGGGAGGAAACCGGAGCACCTGGAGGAAACCCATGCAGACACAGTGGAGAATTTGTAAACTCCACACAGACAGTCACCCAAAGGTGGAATCAAACCTGCGTCGCATAATTTACTATACAGCACCTTGGTCATTAGGGTGTTATCTAAATGCAAGTCCTTTTCCTCCCTTCAGGAATTTTTCTTCAGGTTTCCAGCTAAGGATTACCTGGCAATTCTCCCTGTCAAAATTCACCAATGAAAAATGACCATTTGGGTGATGTGCCAGGAGAGAGTTGGCATTGGGGACAGAGTGAGAGCCAGCAAAAGAAAACTTTTGAACAAAGACATAAATAATTTGCATCTAGTTTTTGTTTTGTCTTGAGGGTGTGTGCAGCTTTGGTGTTGTGAGACTGAGGGACAATGTGTTTCAACATTAAACAAAGCAGATTAAACTACACCAATCACTCCAATTTCCTGTTTCCCTGCTTCAACAGTCCCTTTGTGGCCTTAGCTGCTGAGATGGAGCAGCATCTTGTCCTGTCTTGCCCTTTGCAAGTCACAACTTGTTTCTGCCTCAGTTTTACATCCCATTACTGATTTTCCCACCTGGTTTCTTGGTCAGTCTCACATCAGAAGTTCACCTCTTGAATGGGTCATTGTTAAAAAAAAAGTTACAGCCTATCTTTAAAAGAGCTTCGAAGCTAATTTTTGATTGGTGAAGTTATTTTTAATAAACCTTTTTCCAAGCTTCAATTCCCAAAACTGAAGTGTCTTTAATTGTTCATTTGTAACAAGGCTGGAATATTGTTTAGACAATGTGACTATAGTATATTCATGAATTTAAATCATTATGTCCTCAAATAATTCACCACTAACAGAACCCTATAATTTCATTTTTAAACCATGGACCTCACAAATTCAGCAGATCAGGACGTTATGAGGAATTATTAATCTTGTATGTTTATTTAAATACAGGTGATTGACGAGGTGGGAGGTGAAGAGGGATTGCTTTTTATGTGTATTCATGGTAGGCATTAGTATGATACTGTAAAGTCAATGATTAACAAATTAACTAAGTTTATTTACCACATCCATTCTGTTAAAGCAATCCAAACATTGCATCTGGCCGCTCCTTAAAACTTGGCAAGTGAACCACTTTTCGATCAATGTGTGCATATTGACCCTTTAATACAACCAACACATTACCCCTGTAGGCTTCACTCCTGTTGTGCAAGACAGAATGGATTTGCGCAATCAATGGGAGAAAGAGAAAAAAGGATGTCCGTCTAAGCTGGCCACATACCTGTTATGGTACTGTTTGAGAGAGAGAGAGAGAAAGGGAAATAATGTATTGTCTGTGTCTATTTAATCATTTACAGCAATAACAAACCCAGAAAGTGCTGGAAACACACAGAAGGTCTGGCAGCAGCTGTGGGGAGGGTTATGAATCCGAGATGATGGTTCTTGCTAGACTCTGAAAGAGAGTCATGTTTAATTGACAATGTTAACTCATCCTGACCTGCTGAGTCTTTCCAGCATCTTTCAGATTACCATTGTTCTCAATGTTCTTTCGTTTTTGTGGGACACCTACTGGGTTCAGTCATCATGGGGTTGGCCTAATATTATAGGAAGGATGTGAATGTATTGCAGAGATTCAGAAGTAATCTTATGGAAGTTTATAAAATCATGAAGGGCATGGAGAGGGTGAATAGCCAAAGTCTTTTTCCTCGGGTAGGGGAATCCAAAACTAGGGTGCATAGTTTTAAGGTGAGAGGGGAAAGATTTAAAAAAGACCTGAGGGTTAACTTTTTTCACGCAGGAGATGGTGCATACATGGAATGAGTTACCAGAGGAAGTGGTGGAGGTGGGTACAATTACAACATTTAAAAGGTATCTGGATGGGTATATGAATAGGAATGGTTTAAAGGGATATGGGCCAAATGCTGGCAAATGTGATTAGGTCAGATTGGAATGTCTTGTCAGCATAGACGCGTTGGAGCAAAGGATCTGATTCTGTATGACTTTATAATTGATTTTACAAGAATGGTTCCAGGAATGAGGAACTTCGGTGATGAGGTCAGATTGAAGGAGTTGGGAGAAGGTGGTTATGAGGAGATCCGATGGAGGTTTTCAAAATCATGAGCAGACTGGATAGAGCAAGTACAGAGAAACTGTTATCAGTGCTAACATGGCTAAGAACCAGACTGCACAGAATAAAAATGGCTCACAAAAGCAGTAAATTCAAGGTGAGAGAAAACATTATCCCACAGGGACTAGTTAGGGTCTGGAGTGCACTGCCTTGTGGTGGAAGAAGGTTCAATTGAGGCAGTCAGCAGGGGCATTGGACGGTTCTTTGGATAGAAATGGTGTGCAAGGAGATGGGGAGAGAGCAGGAAGTTGGCACTGGATAATGATGCTTATTGGAAGAGCGGGTGCAGACACGGTGGGCCGAATGAATCACAGAATCCTAACGCGCAGAAGGAGGCCAATCGGCCCATCATGGAAATGGCCTCCTATGACTCTGTGAACACATTCCAGGAAGAATATATTTTCAAAAAGAACCCATTGCTGAACGAATCAGGTTCCGGCTGCGAGAACCAACAGAAAGTGTCCAGTTTAAATGTTGAAACAAGTATTCATTTTCTATCCGATTATCTTCGCCTGTGTCTTTTGTGACTTGAAGTTTCCAGTCTCGTACGTGTGTGCGCTCATTTGTCTTCTAACTCCTTAAATAGCATTCCCTTTTTTTTATCACCGGGATTGTCTGCAATATTGGTGAAAGTGGATTGGAAACAAATGCAGGAATGGGTCATATTTGCAGAGCTGGAAGGGGGAGAGAGTTAGAAAGCTCTTTGCGAGGGCTGGCATGGCCCCTATGGCTGAATGGCCTTTTTGTACTGTACCGGGCTGTAATCCTGAAACTACAGGAATCTACAGGCGCTCTTTGTACAATGAAGCGTTTGGCCAGTAGAGGGGGTCCAGACACAGGAGGCTCGAACAGAGAAACTTTCAGGAAAGGTTTGAAACTTTCCAACTTGCGTCTGGGTCAAGGCCCCAGTGAGACCCGCTTTCCGATCTCCGTACATTTAACCTCCGTGTAACACATAACCATTTTAAAAAAGAAAATGAAATGCCTGCATTTCCCACATTTTGTTTTGGAATCAAAGCCTGAATTGTGACAGATGTGTTGAAGGGTCGCTATAAGACAGTTCCTGCTTCTCACCGCGATTTTCCTTTTTTGCTAAAAGGAAATACATTCTCCGATTATCCCATCCGTCTTGTCCAGTGTTAATTCTGTACCTATTCCTGACCCCAGCCCCCTCTCCCAGTGATCCTTCTGTCCACTGGCTGGGAGATCATAAAAAAATTACACAGCTGAACAGAAAAGGTGCCTCATTTGCTGTTCATCCCGGACAATAACAACTCAGAGAATATACAATGTAATTTAACATCCTGGCCCTTTTCTGCTGTAATTTCTCTGAATTGGTAAAGAAAAGACAGACTCTCAGTAAGTATTTTAATCGAAAATTGGCCTTCTTTAACCTTTTTTTTAAAGAAATCTGACAAGTGTGAATTGTCCCTTTAACTGACAAGGGTTAAAATCTTTAACCCCTAGGGTTGTGCTGCACCAAGGACACGTGGTGTCTACATATATCTGTATATGTAGATAGTCAAAATGATTACGGTTTTCCCTGCTCTAATTCTCATGTGGCTCGTCTCCTTTCTCCTGAGCAAATCCACAGATGGTTTGATTTTTTTTTGAAAGCAACAAAAACGATCAGACTTGTGTGGGTTCATTAGATGGTGTACACAGTACGCGCGGTGACTGTTTTGTGTGTGTGTGTGTGTGTGTGTGTGTTATCTCCAGATTTCTGAAGCTGGGCGGGGCGAGGTTCCTATCCTCCACCTTGCGAGTGATGACATGTCCCGGGTAGGCAGGCGCTGGGAACCGCTGGTTACCTTCACCTCGCAGATTCCGGCTACCAAAGCTCAGGATCAGAGCTCTCTTTCTCTCTCCCCCTCTCCACTGCACTGAGACTTAACACACATACGCACACATACACACACACACACAGGGAAATAGGTGTTTATGGTATGTGGCTGACCACTCTACTCCTGGTGTATTCTTTAACTCGAGGTACGTCCAATGTCTTTTCAAATGGGTGAGATAAGTACAATGTAATTTGCTGTCTGTTTAGGTTAAACAAATATTATCTATTTTGTTGATTGCAATCTTGAATTATTTGATGTTGAGAGGTGGTTGATTTTTTATGAAGTTGAGTTTTGAATATGGAGCTTCTTATATGTTCTAAATATAAAGCATGTTTCGTTTAAATATGAGCATTTTTACCAAAGGCAAGTATGGAACCAATACTTTTACATCAAGATTTAAGGATGATTTCATCGACGGTGATTGCATTGAGGGTGATTATATTGAGGGTAATTGTATTGAGAGTGATTATATTGAGGGTAATTGTATTGAGGGTGGTTGTATTGAGGGTAATTGTATTGAGGGTGGTTGTATTGAGGATGGTTGTATTGAGGGTGATTGTATTGAGGGTGGTTGTATTGAGGACGATTATATTGAGGGTGGTT